>NW_022196905.1:208568038-208589295 GCF_008632895.1 Mastomys coucha
GGTGGCTCTTTTCACCCCCTTTTTCCTGCATTGGGCCCATGGGTTAGGATGGGAAGTCCTCTCTGGCTGAAGGTGGCTTTGTCTGAGGAGCCATCTCTGTGGAGCTGCTGGAGAGGCAGAAGATGAGGTGCTGCCACCGTGGACAGCTCCTGCAATGGTGCCTCAGAAAGACTGCAGGCCGATATAAGGGGAAAAAAGGTGTCACCACCATGGACAGCTCCTTGTGACAGCAGTAGGCTGAAGTAGGAAAGGTGGACAGCACCTGAAGGATAGCTCCTGCTTAGGTGGGAATGGAGATGCGCCGCCATGAAGGCTCCTGTGAAGGCTGCAGGCTGAGGAGGTGGGAAAGGAGATGCGCCGCCATGAAGGCTCCTGTGAAGGCTGCAGGCTGAGGAGGTGTCATGGTGGCGCCATGTCTGCATTTTTAACAGTCCAGTGTTGCCTTGGACACAGGCTGGAGGGTGAGGGGCCAGCTGCCACCTTGACACCTTTTGTGTTGTGTGTATACAAGGTCAAAAGATGAATAGCATCACTACTAAGACTGGTTGGTTTGTTCTGTTTTCTATTGCTTTTCCGTGTTTTGTTTTGGAGGACAGGTTTCCCCAGTAGAGTCCTGGCACTGGCTCTCTAGACCAGCCTGGAATCAAAGGTGTGACTGTGACTGACTTAGCCCAGTTTTTCTATGATGATCTGAAAGTTGTTCATGAATAGGATGGTGGTACTTGGCACTGTCTTAGTCTGATTTTTTTTCCCCTTGTAAAGCAATGGAGGCATGAATAGAATTAAACCATAAAAACAACAGTACATTTATGGTTAGGAAAGCATGGAAGTCCTTTAATTAGTGGGGTGGCGGTGAGTACTCCATCTGTCAGCCAGCCACCCATACAAAGTAGCCTGGAAAGCCTGACTCATTGGTTTAACTTTGATTATCCTTTTCTGCCAGGTGTTTACCACTGTGCAGTT
Organism: Mastomys coucha; assembly: GCF_008632895.1. NCBI lineage: Eukaryota > Metazoa > Chordata > Mammalia > Rodentia > Muridae > Mastomys > Mastomys coucha. The sequence goes on from NW_022196905.1 coordinate 208,569,002, forward strand.
AGCCTAACCCTCACTTTGGTTTTACTTTCTCCTCAGTGGTCACCGGGGCTTGAGAGGGTTCCCCAGCTCCTCCGATTTTCTTTTACCAATTGTTAAGTGTCTCCTAACAGCCAAATTTTAAAGCGTGATTTGTCAATACTAGTGTATAACTAATCTGTGTGCTCAGTATCTGTGGAGTCTACTCTGATGTGCTCAGGTGTAAATGAGACAGTGTAATTTGACCTTTATCCTCCAAAGCCAGCTAGGGCTTTGAGAATGGGTCAGGGCCTTCTTGCCACGGCGTCCTGGGAAGCACAGGGAACATACTCCTGTGTTGCCTCTCTTCTATAGCATATACTGGCAAGCCCCTCATGGGTTCGCCAGAGCCTCTAATCTAAATACAAGAGGACAGGTGAATCACCATAGCTGCATGACTTTGAAAGATGCCCCATGGTCTCCTGAGACCTAGTTGGCTTTGGAGGATAAAGGTCAAATTACACTGTCTCATTTACGCCTTCTGAGCACACCAGAGTAGACTCCAGATACCAAACACACACATTAGTTATACACTAGTATTGACAAGCCATGCTTTAAAATTTGGCTGTTATGAGACACTTAATGTTTAACAGGGGCAGATTTTTAAATAAATCTGACTATTTAAGTCTTCAATCAGGTGATGAACGAAGAAGAAATTACAATTACTTTGTGAAAGCATAGGGTTCGGCCTTTTCCCCCCTGCTCATCCTAGAAATCGCAGACCCTAGAGAATCATCTCCCAGATGAGAGCAATCATCCATGAGAATGGAGAGGTACTGTAGGGACCTAAGAGCCGCTTGATTTGTCCAAGCAATGGGAATGTTTTTAGAATACATACTGGATGAGAGCAGAGACAATAATTAACCAAGTAACCTCTGAATGCTTGTCTAGCTATTCTTAATTTTACATTGTGAATGAGAAGTAATGATAAAATTGGCAGTTCTAATTCATATGGACATCTAATATGCCATTTTGATCCCACGTAACTATAAACACATGTGCATGTAAACATTATATATACCCACCCATGTGTATATTTTTCTTTAAACTAGATAAAGAACCTTAAAAAAGCTTTGACTTCTTATGGTTTGAATAAAAATGGCTCCCAAGAGTCCATAGGAAGCAGCACTAGTAGGTGTAGACTTAAGAAGGAGGGGTGGCTTTGTTACAGGAAGTATGTCACTAGGAGGTGGGCTTTAAGGTCTCAGAAGCTCAAAGCCAGGTTCGGCGTTGGGATCCGATGCCCTCTTCTGGTGTGTCTGAAGACAGCTACAGTATACTCATATAAATTTAAAAAAATATTTTTTTTTTAAAAAAGCTATTAAAAAATGTTGGTACCATGTTATAGTACTACCTTAGCCCTGCACCATCCAATCTCTCTTCATCCTCACCCCAGGGGTTGCTGAAGGCCTACTGTGTGCCTCTTCACCAGGCCTGGTGGGAAAGGGGCTAGTTTGAGTTCTATTATGAGCTTTTGACTCCTACTAAGGTCAGACTGTAGGGGTGACATCTCGCTAACCTCTCTTCCTCCTTAGTTCTTCCTACGGGTTCCAGGTTTAGGATCTCAGGAAAGGCTTAACACTGACTTAATCTGTAACTGCTCGTCCTTTCATCCCCTTTTTTCTGTACCTTTCCTGACAATTTGAAGCTAACACAAGAGAGAACCCGCATGTATCTCCTTGCTACAACAGCTGCACGTGTGGGTAAGCTCCTGCTAGCCGATACCTCAGCCTCGGTTACGTTTCACTGCCTGCAACAAGGAGCATGCATCTGATAGCATAGTCTGTCCCACACAAGCACCTTTCAGGGTCTGTAGGATTCTCTAGGCTTTTCAGCCATAGCGGGTGGAGTGTCCCCACACGTGCCCTACCTCCTCTTTCACAGAGGTGGCTGCAGTACACAGGAGTTGCTCGGTAGGGATGGTGAGGCAGGGAGTGCAGCAGGAAGGCATGCCTGTCCATAGCACTTTGGAAAAGACCCACACTGGGCTTACTGCCATGGATACTGAACCTTCAGAAAGAGCCCTTCGGTGACTTGTCACCACCACTCATGTCAGAGACAAGGCAGGTGCTCCTATCAAACAGCTCATGTTTGGTTCTGCTGTGTGCAGATCCTGTGGCTGTGATAAATGATAAAATACCTTGACAGAGCAGTTTAGGGAAGGAAGTGTTTATTTCAGCTCACAGTTTCAGGTTAGAATCCATTACTGTGGGCCAGTCACATGGTGGCAGGAGCTTGGCACAGCGGTAGACGATAGTCCCAAGGCAGACAGCAAGGATTCTCTGTGCTCACCTGCTTCTGTCCTTTTTACTCAGTCCATAAAACAGTACTGACAGCATTCAGGGTGGTCTTCCTACCTCAACTAGCCCTAATAAGAAAACCCCTCACAGCTGTGTCCAGGTGAACCTAACCCAGACAGGTCGGTATTAAGTCTCCCTTCCCAGATGACAGCAGACTGCATCAAGGTGACAGCTGAAGCGCACCCACCCAGACAGAAAGCAGCACAGCACTTTAAGCCATAGCCTTCACTCCTCGGGGTTTCACACTGATGTAAACACAGCACAACTTTAAAAGCCTCAAGACATTTATGATGGTCTGTTCATCCCAGACTGTGCACCAATGACAGGGACCAAGAATGACTCTACCCAAGTGTGGCTTGAGGGATCACTGAGTTTAATTTGGGGTATTTACAAGAGCACAGGTAAGTCATGGGAAGCCACTGCAAAGGGGATGTCTGTCTCCCTACAACCAGTAAGTTCCCACGCTCCTTACACGTACAGAAGTGCCCACCTCCCAACACCATGAGCTTCTTAAACAACGGTGACCTTGAAGGCTTCACAGCTGTTTCCACTTGGAAATTTTTCCAGTTGGAATCCATTCTCGGAATCTAAGGGAGCAATGCTATCTAAAGGCTTTAACACACCTTACATTCACATGTTCTCTCCAACATGACATTTCATTCATGCTAGTGAAAGGACCTGTGACACCTGAAGGCTTTTCATTGTTTATATTCATGTGGGGGTTTTTCACCACAATGAGTTCTTTCATGATTTTAAGGCAAACAGAGATAAATGAAACATTAGCCATATCTTGTACATTCATAGGGCATCTGCCAAGCATGAATTAACTTACTTCTCTGAAAGGAAGTGTGGCAATTGACACTTACCACATTGGTAACAAACATAAACTTTGCCCAGCAAGAATTCCTTCTTTGAAGTACACTGTGACCCCTGAAGGCTATGCCACACGTTTACATATAAAAGATTCCTGTCTTGAGTTTTGTGTGTGTGTTATGTGGATGGGGATATTTGCTACATTGTTTACATTCAAAGGATTTGTTACCAATCTGTTCTTTCATTCCTTTGAAGGAAATGGGGATAATGGAATCAGATACTGTTCATATGGGTTTTCTCCATGAACAGACTGGTGTCTCTTAAAGGAACTATGCCGGCTGAAGGATCTGCCACACTGAACGCACTGGTACGGCTTCTCCCCTGTATGCCTTCTTTCATGTGATCGAAGGTAAGATCGATGTGTAAAGGTTTTGCCACACTCCTTACATTCGTAGGGTTTCTCTCCAGTGTGGCTTCTTTCGTGAAATCGAAGGTAATTGTAACTTGAAAAGGCTTTGCCACAATGCTTACACTCATAGGGTTTTTCTCCCGTGTGTGTTCTCTCGTGCAATCGAAGTGAGGACTGACACCTAAAGGCTTTACCGCAGAGCTTACACTCAAAGGGTTTTTCACCAGTGTGAGTTCTTTCATGCACTTGAAGTAAAGAGGGATAAATGAAGGACTTACCACACTCCTTACATTCATACAATGTTTCTCCACCATGAGTTATTTTATGTCTATGATAGGAAGCCTGACACCTGAAGGCTTTCCCACACTCTTGACATTCATAGGGTTTTTCTCCAGTATGAATCTTTTCATGTAACTTCAGAGAAGTAAGCCATCTAAAAGCTTTCCCACATTCTTTACACTCATAGGGTTTTTCTCCAGTATGAATTCTTTTATGTAACTTAAGGGTCCTGTGACTTCTGAAAAATTTCCCACACTGTTTACACTCATAGGGCTTTTCTCCAGTATGAATTCTTTCATGTAATTTGAGGGCCCTGCTATATCTAAAGGTTTTACCACACTGTTTACACTCACAGGGTCTTTCCTCAGTATGAATTCTTTCATGCAACTGAAGGGCACTGAGATATGTGAAGGCTCTCCCGCACTGCTTACACTCGTAGGGTTTTTCTCCAGTATGGATTCTTTCATGTAAGTGAAGGGCACTAAGACCTCTAAAAGCTTTCCCACAGTCTTTACACTCGTAGGGTTTTTCTCCAGTATGGATTCTTTCATGTAACTGAAGGGCGCTGGGATACCTAAAGGCTTTCCCACACTCTTGACACACATAGAGTTTTTTTCCAGTATGAATTTTTTCTTCTTTTTGAAGGGAACCGGAAGTTTTCTCACACTGATTACCTTCAGAATCATTTTCTTCAGTCTGGCTTCCTCTGAGCAACTTGTAGTCATAGTTGTGATGTCCATTGTAAGTTAGGTGGTATAGTCCAAAGGTCTTTAAACATACCTCACACACAGAGGGTCCACTCGAAGTCTTAGTTTCCACGAATCCTTCAAGACTTGTGAGAAAATTAGAATCAGGTGGCTTTTCTTCAGAATCAGGTGGCTTTTCTTCATATTCCTCATGTTCATACTGTGTGTATTCAGAGTGAGAGACGATGTTCCTATTAAAAGATGAATGACACGTGAAAATGTCTCTACCCATAATGCTTGCTGCTCATATTGAGATTGGTATATGGATAAGCTTGTTCCACCACCTTCTTCAGTATCATACAATATCTACAAAGATAACTACTGTGAGAAACTACTGTGACAAGTGTATTAGTGACAGTTGTTTTACCACTGGTTCCTTATTAGACCACCTTGGACAGCCTGCTACCATACAAGCAAAATGTGTGCCTTCACAAACTCATCATCAGAAGAGCAGCACTCCTTAACGCAGGGTCCCAGAACTGGTACCAAGAAAACCATGCAAGATTTCAAGCTCACATAAAGGTATATATTTGGGATAAAAATTTTCTACTGATGAATAAATTTTAAATTGGACTTTTTGGTTAGTTCTTCAATTTTCACAGCACACTAAAATTTCTTCAAGGGACATTTGCTTCCACTTGTGCATGCAAATTACCTTAGATTTATTTCAGGATCTTCACAATGGTCTTCAATTGTCTCATCTTCCCATTCATATCCTTAAACAGTCCCAGAAATGTATGATAAATTATTAGAATGTGCATCGTAACTACACCTAATTTCATCACCATTAAACACTTTTTCTCTAATTTACTAGTGGAAGTAAGAAGACATCCTCACCTGTATCAGTGAAGTTCCTGAAGGTCTCCAGCATCACATCTCCGTAGAGTGTCTTCTGAGAAGCATCCAGCAAATCCCACTCATCCTGGGTGAAGTGCACCACCAGATCCTCAAAGCTCACCAAACCCTAAAACATCCCACATTAGGATATGAAAGAGTGGGTGAGAGAGACACATTGTCCACAGCTGACAGTATGGCCATGTGATTCTGTGGTTTCCACACACTCATTCCATGGCACACAAGTGCAGTAAAAGCACTGAGTGATGTTCAGAGATGCTGGACAGCCCACTCCTCTCATGGCTGCATCCAGGGAGGAGATGCACTGCTTCCCACCTCATTCCCTTCTCCGGTGATCTCCACTTCTTGTCCCAGGAATACCCTATCATGTGACACACACAACAGCGTTAACACTGCCACTCAGGAGGCTGCCTGCCCTTGGAAACTCATGCTCAAAGTTAGCTCTGCTGGCCTATGGAAACAACATCCTGTCTGAGAGAGAGCACATGAACATACATAAGGATAAATGACTCCACGTGAATGAGTTGTAAAGAAAGAGCAATTCAGAACACTCCTGTTTTCCTTTCGGTAGCCCATTAATCACTTCTAAACTCAGAAACACCTAATCAATCAGACACACGTTTCCAAAACTGAATGTGGCAGTATGATGGCAACTCTGCCTAGGTCTTCCAATGATATGTATAAAAATCATGCCTGCTCCTGGCAGGATGTAATCTATCCTCTGCTCAAATGATTCCAATTTCACTTCTTGTCTCCACTCTTAGCCTTATTCCTTCCTTATTTCTTTTTCAAACTTCCAGCAAAGGACTTTTTTCCTCAAACACACCTGGCTGCTGTACAAATGTACAAATGTGAGTTTAAGGTTCCCTAGACAGGTCCAAGGAGGGATACACAAACTGCTACATCAGACAACCTTACTTTGGACAATCTCAAAGAATCCAAGTAAACTGTTGCCCCATATCCCAAAATGGTAGTTAGGACGCTCTCTTCAGTGGGAGAAATGAAGGAAACAGGAAACAACAAAAACAAATGGTACAAGCAGTTTAGAGATTGGGGGGGTTAGGGGGGTGCAGCTTGTTCTGTGTCCTGGGAAATACGCTGAAGTGTCCTTGGGTCCTTGGTTCTATGTAGGCTTGGAGGCCAGAAATGCCAGAAATATTAGAGGTTCTTGTTTTGCTCTGGTTGCTAAATGATTCTTCACAGAAAGAAATGTTATAGCAGCACTGGAAGTACCATTAAGGGAAAGCTGGCTCCTTCCAGTCAGATGAAATCTAACCCTAGTGGAGACATGCCATTGTGCCTAACCTTAAGAGTTAATACAGTTGATTTGGTCAATAGCTTGGCCAACAGACCAACCTTAGGGAAGGCTGAATTAGCTTTAAGCTAAGCTAAAGGACGGGAGGAATAGTTATTCCTTTAATGAGAATAATTCTTGCTTGCCCCTCAGAAGCATCCTCTGTACTACAGAGCAACTGCCAAGAGGTTCTCTTGGGTTTGTCTGCCTTTCGGAATACTAAGATGAAACTTAACATTTTTTCTTGAACTCTTATGTTGTTTCTTTGAGATGCAGGATGAAGCCTTTTAAAATGCGTTTTCTGGTACTCGGGGCTGTTTCCATTTTTCTCTGCAGGCCCCTCCCTGCCATATGGATGCCTGTCTTCTCTGTGGCTAACTCTGGCTGAACTCAAATGGCCTGGGTTTTTCTCTTCCTCTCCATCACCATTCTCCAGGCACATGTCAAGACCGCTTGCCCTGGAGTTTTCTTTTACACTCTAATACAAGTTTTCGCAGCCTTTCCTCTTGGCTCGTTCTTAAATTCATGTGACTAAAAACCCTGTGAGGGCAAAAGCTATGTTCCAAGTTTAAATTACTGTGCTTAAGAGATACATAAAACAGAAATGCCTCTAACCCACTTGCCATGGATCCTCCTGGAATGCTGGGGGGCTGTTATCCATGTATGATGACAAACCATGATTTTCAATTCTATAAACAATGGTGGTTGCCCCAACTGCATAGGACATGCTTGATCACAGTGGTGAGAGATAATATGTAAGAAGTATGTCGGCAGCAGGTACGTTAGGATGTGTGCTGGCCCCTGCTTGGACAAAGGCAGGAAGTACATAACCTTGTGGGTTTGCCTTCATGAACGACTGTCTAGTATAATTTGATGCCAAGGAGTCCCCAGTATAGACCTGGCCAGTGTCCATCAGCCTGGCCAGTATTTAATAAAGTTTGCTTCAAATGTGACTCAAAAATTGTCCTTGTGGTCTTATTCTCACCCAGTAGGATTGACAACTCCAAGAAAAGACCCCAATTTTCACAGTAACATCTAGCAACTGTGGCAGGACTCACCAAGTTCTAATAGCAGTATGTGTTGGTATTAAACATATTGTTCTGAGTCATTATTTTAGGCCTTTTATGGTTAAGAAAAAGAAAAAAGCATTTTCTTACATGGCTTATATATGCAGACTATAAAAAATGTCGATTTAAAAATAATATTTCAGGTGAGCTCATAAGAAAAAGAGGACATAGGTGGCCAGTGAACAGATCCGGGCTCTCTAGCAGAAGAGAGCTGCAACAATTGACAGATACGAGTACATAATAGGTTGGCTTACCTCATCAGGCCTGCAGAGTCCAACAATAGCTGTCTCCATGATGAAGAAGTTCCGTCCACAAGGTTGGAAGGAGCTTCAATCTGGCACTAAGGGCTCGGAAGACACCGGGACAGCTTCTTCAGTGGTCTTCAGTCTGCACTGGAAGGCCCAAGTCGCTGACTCAATGTCAGGGAAAGATGGCGGCAGCAGTGGCAAGACAGATGCACTCACCAGCAGGAAGTGAAGACACGCAGGGAAGGAACACTGCTCCTTCTTTGGACTTCTCAAAGCACAACGATGACAGGGTCTTCTCACCTCAGTTAATCCTCCCTGAAATTTCCTAGCAGACCTGCACAGAGAGAGGCCTCTTAGTTGGTTCCAGAGCCATTCAAGTCTACAGTAAAGATCAGCCATCACACGAGCAACCAGAAGCAATATTCAGGACACCCACTCAGTGCACCCACTGAGCACTATGCACCCTCACAACGCCCGGGTCTGCCTGTCTCCGCCCACAGGCTCCTCTCACACTCGTCTTACCTCTGACTAAATGTGTCTAAGGCGCCATCATCAGCAACTGCACTTTCGATAACTATTGCTTTTCACATCTAACCTTGGCCAATCCTCCCTATCATACTGCTGGCACAATCCTTGCACACAACCTTGATGGAAGCTCTGCTATTGCTCTTGGGCTCAGAAGGCCCAGATCAACAAGTTAGATCCTGAAAAGTTATATAATACCAATACTTAGGGCAGGGGCATAGCAATAAAAGGGGAATTCGGGGACACTGAGATGGGGGAGGGGAAGGGGAATGCTGTGACAACACAATTTCCATACAGAAAATCCAAAAAATCCAAGGAATGAAAAAGTCCTTACTGAAAACTTTTATGATACATCAATATAAAAAAGACCATCCCTTTCCTATGACAGCAATGAACTGGATGTACAAATACCACTTCTACATTGTATATACATTAATAAAAGAGGAGGGGGAACAAAGCCTTTAGACAAAAACCAAACATTTCTAATGAAAAGAAAAACAAAAAGAAGTCAGCATCAGAGGACAAGAACCTGCGCACATAAGACGCTTTTACACACTTTCCATCTGCACTGTAAACTCAAAACATTCCTCCTAACATTCAAAACCAGACTGTGATATAACTAGAACTGATTGTAAGAGATACTTGAAAAGGATGAGAAAAAAGAATGTTCAACACAACTCTGAAACACACACGCACACAGACAATACAGGACTTTAAGACTTCCTACAACACTACAATGAGAGTGCACTTGCACTTGGTAAGCAATGAACAGCTCACAGGAGCAGAAAATCCAAGAACAAACCCACACCGACCCAATTTTGGACAAAGCAGCAAAGTAACCTCAAGGAAGAACTGGGCAGCCTTGGCAGAGAAGCCAGGTTGTTCCTCGCACCCACATGGTGGCTCATACCAATCTGGAACTCCTGTCCAGTGTTATCTGACACCCTCTTCTGACCTCCATGGGCACCAGACACACACAGGGCACAGACACACACGCAGCAAAACACTCATACGCAAAACATAAATTCTACATGTTTTACTTAGGGAAACAATTAACACCATGAGTTATAAATGTAGGAAGCTGCTAAAGTGTAGCAAGGGTGACTCTGAAGGTGGCACAGGCCTGTCAGTCCAGCCATCAGGAAGCAGACAGCAGGGTTCTAAGTTCAAGTCCAGCAGGAGCAACCTGTAAATTTTAAGCCAACATGGGCTACAGACTAAGACCATCTCCAGAAAACAAAAATAAAAATAAAGACAGTACAATCAGAAATTATTCAGTATGTTGAAATTGAAACCTCACAAATATTGAAAATCAAAATGTTTTATTAACTCTAGCAAAAAGGCAAACAAAAGTAACTTATATAAGTAATTTCACGCTGGGCAATGGTGGCGCACGCCTTTAATCCCAGCACTTGGGAGGCAGAGGTAGGCGGATTTCTGAGTTCGAGGCCAGCCTGGTCTACACAGTGAGTTCCAGGACAGTCAGGGCTATACAGAGAAACCCTGTCTTGAAAAACCTAAAAGAAAAAAAAAAAAAGTAATTTCACTTGGCTAACAACATAGTTAGTAGGCGTCCATGTGGCTTTTTAAGCATCCTTAGTCTCACGAACTCTTCTTCGCTTCCCCTGTACATGCCGCCTCACAGCCCACCCTGCACCCCATGCTCAAACTCCTCACCCGAGAGTCTTCCTGTTTGTTATCTGTGCTATTATTTCCTCCATCCTTAACAGCAGCTCCCTGGTGGCCCTTTTCCTTACTTCTTCAAGCTCTGCAAATTAAGACAAACCAATCTAAGGTCGTGTGCAAAGCTAATGTCTATGGGAGAGGGATGGGGGTATTCACTGTCCCAGCTCAAATTATCAGCCAATTCAGAATTTTTATCTAGTTTCATCCATTAACCTGCAAATTTCATCATCCTGTTTTTCTTCACAGCACTTTATGTTTACACGTTTTTAATATCTTCTCACCAGCTGGACATGTAGGCTGTTTTAATTCCCTGGTTATTACAAATTAAGAATGACAATGAACATGAGTGTGCAAGCATCTCCCAGAGTAGGATATAAAGACCTCTGACCATGTACACAGCAGTGCTACAACGAGGTCATGGCTAAGTCAAGACAATGATAAAAACAAGAAAGGAGAGATCCTACGATAGATGATGCTTCTGAAAGCCAATGGTTACTAAGCCATAACTCCAGAGCAGGAGAGAGTTACCTCCTTAGGAGCCACTGGTCAGGGAGACCTCACAGGCTCTTCTGCCCTTCTCCGTTGCTCTCTAGAACTGGCTGTAATTACTGAAGACACCCCACACACTGCTTACAATGCGGAAAGAAATCAAACTGGCACGGAGCTGAAAGTTTTCTTCCTGTTGGCTGGCTTTCATAGTGCTCTGGGGCACTATGCAGGCTGCTGGGGGAGGAATGACAGGCATGTGTCTTACCTAGACCTCTACAACATACAAAACCAACTTGCCAAGCAAGGTATGTCTACCTGTGCAATAGTGGCATAGATGTTCTAAGGATAGTGCCAGGGGCTCTCTAACCAGACTTGAGGCTCACTCCTTCCACACCTGGCATAGTAAACTAAGCCCAAAACCCAGGTCTGCGGCTAGAGGGATAAACTCAACACTACTGTTTAGCTAAATTGTCCTGGCGCCCAGTTACCTTCTAAATACTGCTTATACCCCACGCAACTGCTCCTCCCAGTCTAAAGTAGAGAAGCCCCTCTGCAGCCCATGTGGAGATGCACAGTTACTCCAGGAGCTGAGAGTAAACTGACACCCAAGTGCTCAGTCAGAACAGAACATTCAGACCACTACTTTCAAGGCACTGCTATCACTGTGAAAGATGAGGCATAAAGACTTTAAGGCCCATAAGACAGTGAGACGGGATGTAAAATGTTGACTTTCCAGCACTGCAGCACTGCAGAGCTAATGTTGTTCATGACTTCACTTGACAACAAGTGATGGATTTCTGCAATGGACCTGGACACAAGACCGGGCCCATCAATGGTCGATCATGATTCAGATACTGAGGGATTCTCAAGAAAGTCATTGTCTTCAACTGTGTACTCACTGAGGTGCTCAAATGGATAGGTCGGAACCTGCAGTCACACGGATGATCCTGGTTAAAACAGTGGGTCTCAAAACAAAAAAAAAGGAGATGGAGGGGGCAGAAAATATGGAAACATGGATATTTATTTCACATGGAACTGTAAGCAGGAGAGGACAAAGAAGATGAGAGAGAAATTAGAGGGCGGGACATTACAGTAGTCTTTATACATGTATGAAATTGTTAAAGAAAAAAAGAACTTCAGTTAGGTGTCATGGTGCATGCTTCTTACATGAAATTATATATGAAATTCCAGCACTTGTAAACAGAGACAAAAGAGCTGGGCAGTGGTGGAGCACACCTTTAATCCCAGCGCTTGGGAGGCAGAGGCAGGCGGATTTCTGAGTTCCGAGGCTAGCCTGGTCTAGAGAGTGAGTTCCAGGACAGCCAGGGCTACACAGAGAAACCCTGTCTCGAACCGCCCCCCCTAAAAAACATAGAGGCAAAAGAATCAGGAATTCAAGGTCATTCTTACCTACACAAGTTCTATCTCAAAAGCACACGCTAATTAAAAGAAAAGTAAGGCTAAAGAGGTAGAGTGGTTCAGTGGTTAAGAAGACAGATGCTGGGGCTGGCAAGATGGCTTAGCGATTAAGAGCGCTGACTGATCTTCTGAAGGTCCTGAGTTCAAATCCCAGCAACCACATAGTGGCTCACAACCACCTGTAATGAGATTTGACGCCCTCTTCTGGTATGTCTGGTGTGACAGCTACAGTGTACTCGTATACATAAAATAAATCTTTAAAAATAAAAACCCCACAGATGCTACTTCAGAGGTCCAATTCCCACCATACACAAGACAGCTTACAACCATATGTAACCATGATTTCAGGAGATCTGATGTCCTCTGCTAGCCTCTGCAGGCACTAGGCATATGAGTGGTGCACAGACATATGTGCAAGCAAAGCACCATATACAGGATACAAAAGGATGCAACTCCCTTACCTGGCCTCATAAAGAGATGGTCACCTAGCACTAGGATGGCATGGCCTGAAACCGACCTATCATCTGATACCCATGTGAGCCAAGGATCTCAGGGATGCCCGACTATCCCTGCAGCTTCAGGTCGACCAGGTCCCTGTCTGTCCACCAGGACCTCACCTCAGTCTGCCTTTCCTGTCACAGCTAAACCGCGACAGCTACTCCTCCACTCAAAGCTCCCTCCCTGTGGCTCACTGGTCATGCGTTCTAATTTATCCCATCAACTGAAACACTGCTTGCATTTCTCTCAACCAACTCCTAGGACCCTCTGAACTCTGCTGTGGCCTCTTTAACTTATGCTGATTGTGCAAACTGCATATGTGTGTATAATTATATATTCACTGTGTAATAAGAAATATTAGTAATTATGATTTGGAATAATAGAACCTGCCTTAGCCTTGGCTAGATTACCACCGGAGGCATGACATCTTTTTACTTTCTATTCAATAAATTTTGACATTGTGGAAAGACGCAAACATGTTTGTCTGTTTCAGGAACAACATCCTCATGACTGGAAGACACAATCCTAAAATGTCAGTTCCCAATTTCAATTACAGATTTAAGATAATTCCCACAAAATGCAAAAAAAATCTTATCAGGAACATAAAAGAGATTACTAATTTTTTTATGTAAATACTTTAAAAAAAACGGTTAGCACAATATAGACGAACCCACAACACACTCGTAACATTTCCAATCAAATACACAAGCCAACACACTGTTTAGGAAGAATAAACAGATCCACAAACAAAATTTAAAAATTAGGAGACAAGCTGACCTTTGATATAAAGTAGCACAATCCTTTCTAAGAACTGTTTCTGGAACACCATCCGAAAAAAACCATTGGACAAAGACTCAGAAAATTGCACAAAATTAACTCACACTTGATGCTAGACCTACAAAGCCCACAACGTCTAGACCACAGCGCAGAGAACACAGCAGGCATAAGTGCGACACGAAAAGCACAAACAGGGCGCCAGCGCTGGACGGTGACGTCACCAACCCGGAAGCTACCCCCGCACTGGGCGGAGCCTTCCGCTCCCCGCGCTCTGCGCAGACTTGGCCGGAAAAGCGGAAGTGACTAGAGTCCTCCGAGACAAGGACTGGCCGGTGCTGGGGCCCACGTCGCCCCACGGAACGCAAAGGGTGTCCGCTCGGCCGGCCGGCCCCACCCCTCCCCCAGCCCCGGGGAGGGCCTATCACCCCGGCCCACGAGGCTCAGCCGGGCGCTCCTCCCCGTCTGGGGACAGCGGCCCCGCGCTCACCATGGCGCGGCTTCGAGCTCGCCTGCGCTCCCCTAAGAGCTCCCGGCAGCGGCGATCACACCGCAGCTCACCGGATCACGCGATGCCTGCTTAAGAACAGAATCTGCAGCATGGCGGCGGGAAGGTCCTGCCTCTAGTCTCCAGCTGGTGCTCTTGATTGGACATCTTGCCCCGAAGCTCTGATTGGCTAGAGCTGCACCACACGTCTGATTGACAGGAGTTCCCTAGACGCTGCAGCGTGGATGACCCGACTCCGTGGCTCTAACTGGCTAACATGCCCTGAATGATGAAGCAGTTCTTTAAGGCGCTAGTGAGTGAGTGGCCTGGCCTGAAGGTTCTGATTGGCTAGCACTGGCCCACGGGTGACCTGAGTGACAGGAACAGCTTCCTTTGGTCCTTGTGAATGAATGACCTGCCCCCAGAGCCCTGATTGGCTAGTGAGATTTGAATGACAGCTCCCGTAAGTGGATGAACGGAAATTTAAAGAGGTGGACCACACAGTCCTACCCAGCTCTGGCTTTCACCCAAGTTCACGCAAGTCAGCTTCAAGAAGATTTGATTGAAGCAGGACTTTCTTGTGCCTCCCAGAACTGTCATTGCTGTCTTTCTTGCACTCAATAGGAGGTACTTAAGGTCCTTCCTTTTGGAAGCCGTGTTTGTGTGTACAGTTCATCACACACAATCCCCAAGGCAGCGATCACTTTGCTAGACCAAGACCCAATTCATCCATCTAACAGGAACAAGACTTAATGATGCCTCCCGGGTTTCAGGAACTTCAGCAAGTCACGCCAAAGATTGCTCAAATTTTAACAAGTTGCACATTTTCTTTTTAACGAGAAAAGAGAACCCATTCCAAAACCAATGTGGTGTTGCTTTTCCTGCAATCTCAACAAAGGAGGTGGGAGCCAAAGAACCAGGAATTCGGGATATACTTCATGAAAAACTTCCAATAACAATCACAGAGTTTTCCAGGTCAACAGAAGGTATTTGAGGGAGCCTTACATATTGAAGATGCCTACTACATCCACGGGGCCAGAGAAATGACTAAACCACACTAGAATAGTGAGGGAAGACAAGAAATGGCTAATTTTAAAATAGGTAGATAGCTAAGGAGAGTGGTCCTGGGTCAAATCAAACTGATTAGGAGTCCATTCAAGATCCAAGGACTTACTCCAGATTCTTACTCAAGAGAAACTGCCCATGGCTGAGGTTTTCTTCACCTCAGGCACCCACAGGGCTAACTTCACACATACACCACACATGTATGCATGCTCACTAACCCCATCCCACTGAGGGTCACACATAGCCCACCTGGTAGGCTTGACTCATCTAACTCCCTCCTGCCTCTGTGCTATAGGCCACTACTAACAAGGCCAGGTAGGATCTGAGAGCCTTCTTCATGGACACTTCAAAGGTTTTATTCTTGTCTCATTCAGTCAGGTCTTTGCTATCATTTAAAATGAACGAATCAGGGCTGGTGAGATGGCTCAGTGGGTAAGAGCACTGCCTGCTCTTCCGAAGGTCCTGAGTTCGGATCCCAGCAACCACATGGTGGCTCACAACCACCTGTAATGAGATCGGACGCCCTCTTCTGGTGCATCTGAAGACAGCTGCAGTAAGTTACGCTGGAGCAAGCGGGGTCTGCAGAGGTCCTGAGATCAACAGCAGTCACACACATGATAGCTCACAGCCATCTGTACAGCTACAGTATACTCATACACATAAAATAAATCTTTTAAAAAAAATGAACCAATCAGCTAAATGTTTGCTGGCTGGTCGGTCCATTTCTAGAAGGAGAAAAGCAGTCTTGTAGTTGTGCAGTTTTGCTCCACAATCTATGTGTATGATTAAAATGTACTCGGAGGAAGTGGCTGGAAAGATAGTTCCATGGTTAAGAACACTGACTGCTCTTCCATAGCCTTTGGGTTCCATTCCCAGCACCCACATAATGGCTCACAGTCAGTAACAATAGCCTTACAGGATCCTCTTCTGACCTCCCTGGAAACCAGGCATGCACATGCTGCACATCCATACATGCAGAAAAAAACAATCACATGAAGTACAATGATGCATGAGGGGCCACAGTGCACCCTTTCTAAACACACACACACACACACACACACACACACACACACCCCGTGTTGTGCAGGAGACTGGCTTTGTGTGGATGTGTGCTTTTTGAGGGAAGATCTTTGGTTTGATTTGGTTTTTTTGGGGGGAGAGTTGGGTTTTGTTTTTTTGGGTTTTTATTTTTTGGGGTTTGTTTGTTTTTGAGACAGGGCTTCAATAAATAGCTTTGGCTGGCCTGGAGCAATAAATCTTCTGCATGCAGACTGCAAAATTTTCATTCTGTAACTTATTGCTGGTCTTTGCTACTTTGTGGATTCTTCTTTTCCCACCCTTTACCCTGCCACCCCCATTTTACCTCATCACTAAATAGGAGACAAAGGAGAAAGAGAGAGAGAGAGAGAGAGAGAGAATCCCTAAATCTAATGTCTTTCCTTTCGTTTCTTCTTTGACCACAGCTACTACAAACCAACCTCCCTAAATGACCAACAACCACCCACTCCTCTTCTTGGGGAGCTAGCATTTATATACCCTCTGAAAAGTTCTCAGAATTCTAAATGTCACACAGCTATCACAGTATCACACAATATTGCAGAAACTATCTGCAACTGTCAAAACCATACCTCTGCTAGAGCATGAGGCAAATCATAGTCAGCTGCTTTGGACAGTCTGAAGTGTCTCAAAATCCTGGGTTTAAAATGAAAACACATTCTTATAATATTTCTGTGTTTTTAAAGAAACCAAAATTCTAAAGTTGTCATTGCATTAATTCTTCACTGAATAGAGAAATCAAGAGGTGGAAAGAGCTTGCAGGAAACAATAACAAAGAGAGAAGCAATTGCTAAGAAGTAACTAAACCAGCCAGGCTTGGTGTCACACACCTTTAATCCCAGCATTCTCGTGGCAGGGGCAGGCATTTTTCTGAGTTTGAGGCTATGGTCTACATACTTCTGAGTTCTATGGTCTACATAGCAATTTCCAGACAGTCAGGGTTACAAGGTGAGACTCTGTCTCAAAAACAAACAAATAAACAAACAAAACCACACCTCTGAAAACACATGCATAACAGATACAATCATCAGCATACATCAGGAAGGGCTTAAAAGACACTGGAAACACTCATGAGAAAGCAGACACTGTCTGGTGAAAGGCTTCTAAGGAGAATTCATTAGAAGAGATAAATACTGTTGAATTGTGGTGATTAAAGAAAACAATCTCTCAAGAGAAAACTGGGATTCTGCACATGTACACCAAACACCAACACTCTTAATTTTATGAAAAAAAAATGCTAATGGGCTGTAGAGGTACAAATAGACTTCGACCCAATAGCAGTGTCAATACAGTACACTTGGGACACGGCAGGTGATCAAGCCAAAACAACAAAGAAACATCAAATATAAATATCAAAAGTTGAGACATGGGGAACTGGAAAGACAGGTCAGTGGTTAAGAACACTGGCTACTCTTTCAGAGGGACCAAAGTTTGGTTCCCAGCGCTCATATGGTGGTTTACAACCATCCATAATTCCAGTTCCAGGGGATCTTACTCCCTCTCCTGACCTCCAGAGGCACTAGACACAAACATGCTGCACATACATCTATGCAGGCAAAGCATTCATACACAGAGTATGAATTCATATATACATGTGAATTATGTATAGTTCCCTCAGGTAAACATTCCCTCTGCTTGGCTTCACACAGAGCAGGAAAAGAAAATATTCCTCTCCTTTCTCTTTTATGATTTATGTCTCATTTTTAAACAATGATCCCTAAAAACCACCATTCTCTTAGAAAAGTTTTCTTTTTAATGTGCTCCTGGGCTGGGAAAGAGGAACACTGCCAGACAACACAACCCGGACAGAATGGGATTTTCCCTTCTGTCCATCACTGACCAAGGAAACATTAAAAAAACTTGCAATAGGTTCTTTTTAAAGGATTAAAAGGATTAAAGATGGCTGCTAAAAAGATTTCCCTTCCCAGGTGGTGGTGGTGCATGCCTTTAATCCCAGCACTAAGGAGACAGAGGCACGCAGATAGATCTCTGTGAGTTCAAGGCCAGCCTGTTCTACAGAGCAAGTTCCAGGACAGCCAGGGCTACACAGAGAAACCCTGGCTTGAAGAAAAAACATAAAAAAAAAAAAAAAAAAAAAAAAAAAACTAAAAGAAAGACTTTCTTTGTTACCCAGTCAGCCCCAGTTATTAGAAAAAGTTATAAAATTTGAAAATGTTTGAAGGTATAAGTAGGTGCCGGTTGATGGAAGTAGCTTAAAGGGTATTTAATAACAAATTGGTTGGGACAAGAACTTTTGCACAAACTGAAATCCACCATTACCTTCTCTGATGATGTGACATAGACTTACAGATATCCAGCAAAATTTCTTACCCTCTGTCAGAAGCAGATGCCCAGGGCTGGCCCAGCACCAAGCACCTATAATTGTTCAACTAACATGCTCAGCTGTCTCCATCCAGATTAAACAATGTGAAATGAGCCTGGGAACAAATGGGGAAATCGCAGTCCATATTGCCTGGCTTGAAGAGACAGGCATCCTGGTGGCCTGCCAGTCATCCGGGAATATGCCTCTCCTGACCTCGAAGAAACTTGAGACCTCAGGTCTCATGAGGCTGATTCTTCCAGAGAAACATGAACACTGTCTTGGATCTGAAAGACGCCTTCTTCAGCCTCCACTTGGCAGAGGCTAGTCAACTCATCTTTACTCTAAAATGAACAGACGCAGTGGGAAGCTTCAGCAGGCAACATACCTGGAACAGTTTGCTCCAGGATTTAAAGACACTAAGTGCAGGCTTCTGGTCCTTCCATTAGAGGCTTCCTGAGAAAATGCATCCTAAAAGGGCCACCGAGGAACTGTTGTTAAGAGTCGCACCCTAGGCTACAAAATGTTGGCGAAGAAAACCCAACTTTGTAGAAGATTGGAATCACCCAAAAGAACTATTTCTAAACAGGTTCACATCCCCCCTTTGCCCTATTAACCTTTCCTTTCCACGACCTCTGTTGGGTGGTGGGCTAGAAGGGAGCTTAAAGCATTGAAGAAACCTTTTCAAGTAGGTTTTGAAAAATCTAAGCCTACAGGTGGCTCCCAACACATGGCTTAGGCATTCTAGGTGACTCTGCTTCTAATGTACTAGAGGAAAAGGCAGGTTTTGATGGGTTAGCAACATTATTTACGGAGGTTATCAAGATAGCAGCTGCTGCTGCTGGGCGTCTTCTTTTTTTTTTTTTTTTTTTTTTTTTTGGTTTTTTGTTGTTGTTGTTGTTGTTTTGTTTTTTCGAGACAGGGTTTTTCTGTGTAGCCCTGACTGTCCTGAACTCACTCTGTAGACCAGGCTGGCCTCGAACTCAGAAATCCGCCTGCCTCTGCCTCCCAAGTGCTGGGACTAAAGGCGTGCGCCACCACCACCCGGCGCTGGGCGTCTTCTTGCCTTGCTCCCAGAGGAAGCCTTTTGGTTTTGCTTCCTAGTTTTCATGTATACTATTTTGAAAAAGTGTATGGGAAAAGCTGACAACTCTCTTCTATCAGAGAGTTTGCAGGTAGAGGTAGAAGTGCTCGGAAAGCAGAAGGGCCAGAGGGAGAAGAACAGCAGGGTTCAGGCCAGATGTCCGAGACTGGGAATTTGCCACATCATGAAAGTCGGAAAGCAAACTATGGTGGAAGGTAAACTGCCACCCCACCATGCTCCGTGCTCTTTCACTGCCATGTATCTAGGGCACCTCAGGGAGACAGGGTGAGGAAGAACAGGGATGCAGTGCAGAGTCAACAGTGCACTACCAGAAGATTGGCTTGGAGTTACACAGGCGTCTTCACCTTTCTCAGTTTTAGTTCAGTATATGTCTGCTAACAAGGGTGGCCATGCTGATAATAAGTTGACCTGGTGTCAGATAGGAATGCTAGATCTAAAGCATGTTAAAGAGGCTGTTGTATTGTATGGCTTGCATTCTCCGTTTCTTAAAGAAATGCTAAATAACTGGGCTAAGCAACATAGGATTATCCCCTCAAGATTGGAAGGGATTGGTGTCACCTGTGCTAGAAGCTGGACAACAATTACAGTGGTTGTCCTGGTGGACACACAAAGCCACAAAAATAGAACAATGCTTCTTGGGGGATAAGTGTTACTAAAGACCAGCTGCTTGGTAAAGGGCATTATGCTGATGTACAAGAACAAATTAGGTTCAATGATGTTGTGTTGCAGCTTTAAGAGCTTGGGATAGGGCGCGGGCCCGCGAGATGCCGGTGTCAGCGGCCCGAGAGGCTGCAGCTGCAGCGGCGGGGGAGGAGGCGGCAGAGGCGGCGGCTGTGCCCGGGAG
>NW_022196905.1:208590273-208593664 GCF_008632895.1 Mastomys coucha
GAAAAAAAAAAAAAAAAAGAGCTTGGGATATAATTCAGGAGCCTAGGGGCAGGGGAATTATCTCATTTAAAGTAATACAGGATCTGTAGAAGTCTTTACAAACTTCTTACAGAAGTTAGGTTCGGGTGTAAATAGAACCATATCATATACTGAAACTAGACAGTAGTCATTGATAGAAATATTGGCATTTCAAAATGCAAACACTGAATGTAAAGGAGCGATCAGATCACTGAAAGCAGGAAGAGCCCTGATAGACAAATGGATAAAGGGGTCAACTGGTATTGGTTCTCAAAAGAATATCATAGGCCGGGGCTGGAGAGATGGCTCAGTGGTTAAGAGCACTGACTGCTCTTCCAAAGGTCTTGAGTTCAAATCCCAGCAATCACATGGTGGCTCACAACCATCCGTAATGAGATCTGATGCCCTCTTCTGAAGTGTCTGAAGACAGCTACAGTGTACTTAATATAATAAAAATAAATAAATCTTTAAAAAAAAAAGAATATCATAGGCCAAATCATAGCTAGAAATTTCGGGGATCAAAATATTCAATACTTTAATTGTAGTGAGTTTGGCCATTTCCAAAGAAATTGTAAGGCTATTTGGAGCTCAAAATAGCAGGTACATTAGCTCTAGAGAATATGGTATTCGTAGAAGAGAACAAGCAAGTTGTGGTTGCTATGAGCCACAAAGGCTTCCAGTGTGTTGTAGCTGCTGTGCAAAGGGCAAACTTTGGTCTAAGGATTGTCAGTCTAAGAGAGACATAATGAGGTAACCTCTTGCCACCAGGAAACAAACCAAAGGGCCTGTCATCTCAAGGCCCTGAAGTGAACAATATGAGTCACTTTCCTTCCATCAGTTAGTCCCAAATAGTCAAGAAAATCAAAATGGAGTATTTCTGATCTTATACATGCTACAGAAGGAAGTGCAGCTTTGGAGCTGGCCACAGACAACCTTCTAACACTATCCTCAAAAGTTGAATGTTACAAGTTAACCACTAGCATTTATGGTTTACAACTGGCTTACCCTCAGAGACAGTGGGAATATTCTTGGGAAGAAATGGATTAACTTCTCAAGGATTTATTGTGCATCCAGATATAGTAGATGGGGATAGCAAGGAAGAAATAAAAATCATGGCAAATGTGAAAAAAAAAAGAGATGCAAATTGATGCAGGGGACAGAATTGTTCAACTGCTGTTGTTTCTTTACATGAAGGGCAAAGCCACTCCAGTAGAAAGGACAGGAGCATTTGGGAGTACTGGAATGTGTGATCAGGCAAACAGTGGTTAATGATCAAAGAACCAAATTGATAGTACGAATGAATGGTGTGGACATAGAAGGTTTGGTGGGTACAGGAGCTGATCTTAGTATACTTTCCCAAAACTCTTGGAATCCAGATTGGCCACTTCAGAAGGTTTACACACAATTTATAGGAATTGGTAAATTATCATGTATAAGACAAAGTGTCCAATGGATTACCTGTGTAGGACCAGAAGGGCAAACAGGGAAGTGGAGACCTTATGTGGCTGGCATACCCATAAATTTATGGGGAGGGATCTTCTACAAAAGTGGGTTACTCAAATTAATATTCCTAAAGTTCCAAGCTGGGCAGTAGTGGCGCACGCCTTTAATCCCAGCACTTGGGAGGCAGAGGCAGGCAGATTTCTGAGTTTGAGGCCAGCCTGGTCTACAGAGTGAGTTCCAGGACAGCCAGGGCTATACAGAAAAACCCTGTCTTGGAAAACCAAAAAAAAAAAAAAAAAAAAAAGAGGAAAAGAAAACACCTGGAATTCCAGGACAGCAAATGAGGAAATTAGGGGTGAATGCTCCTGGGGAAGATATGCCCACTATCCAAATGCAGGACATCAC
The DNA here is from genome assembly GCF_008632895.1 of Mastomys coucha. Taxonomy (NCBI): domain Eukaryota; kingdom Metazoa; phylum Chordata; class Mammalia; order Rodentia; family Muridae; genus Mastomys; species Mastomys coucha. The sequence goes on from NW_022196905.1 coordinate 208,592,140, forward strand.
AGCAGAGATTGAGTTTACAAATTTATAAAAGAAGCCACTGTTGATATACCAACAGCCTTGCCCCTAAAATGGCTATTAATCTGGCCTGTCTGGCAAGAGCAGTGGCCCATAACAAAAGAAAAATTGCAGGCACTTGAACAATTGGTACAAGAGCAGCTGAAAGCTCAACATAGAGAAGAATCTACCAGCCAATGCAATTCCTCTGAGTTTGTTGTAAAAATGAAATCAGAAAAATGGAGGATTTTAATGGATTTAAGAGCAATTAAGAAGGTAATTCAACCAACGGGTCCTTTGTGGGCTGGCCTTCCTTTATCTTCTTTGTTACCCAAACCGTGGACTATAATAGTAATTGATTTGAAAGACTGTTTTTTCCTCAGTTCCCTTGCATGAGAAAGGTAAGGAAAGGTTTGCTTTGTCAGTACCTAATCTGAAACATAATCATCCACTACAAAAATATGTTAAATAGTCCAACTTTATGTCAGTATTTTGTGCAAATAAATCATTTACTTGTACAACAAATTAGAAATAACTTGTAAGCAATTCCCTTGATCTATCATTTATCATCATATAGATGACATTTTGTTGGCTGAGTCTGACAAAGATCTTTTAGAGAATATGTTTAAAGTAACACAGAGAATTCTGCCATGCTGGGAGTAATAGACTGCTCCAGAAAAAAATACAAAGAGGAGATTCACTTAGTGAATTTGGGTTATAAAATCAGTCAACAAAAAATTCAACCACAAAGGGTACAGATGCATAGGGAGCAACTGAAATCTCTTAATGGTTTTATAAAACTAATATGGGAGATATTAACTGACTAAAGTCTACAACTGGATAAAGTTGTAGTATGAGTTAAGCAATTTCTTTCAAACATTACAAGGAGATTCAAATTTAAACAGTCCAAGATGTCTAACAACTGAAGCAAAGGAAAAAGAGTTAATTCTTGTAGAACAAAGACTGCAAGATGGGGGCTGGTGAGATGGCTCAGCGGGTAAGAGCACTGACTGCTCTTCCAAAGGTCCTGAGTTCAGATCCCAGCAACCACATGGTGGCTCACAACCACCCATAATGAGATGTGACGCCCTCTTCTGGTGCATCTGAAGACAGCTACAGTGAATTTCGCTGGAGCGAGCAAGGCCAGAGCGAGGAGCAAGCAGCGAGCAGGGCTGGCAGAGGTCCTGAGTTCAATTCCCAGCAGCCACACACATGATAGCTCACAGCCATCTGTATGTACAGCCTCAGTGTACTCATACACATAAAATAAATAAAATAAGTCTTTAAAAAAAAAAAGACTGCAAGATGTATATGTGGATTAAATTGACCCAAAATACAAATTGATTGTATTTTGGTCATTTTGCCTTCAATTCATTCTCCTACTGTGGTCATTATGCAAAGGAAAGATAGCATTTTGAAATGGATTTTCTTAACTCATAAACAAAGTAAAAAATTGAAGACATGCTGGGCAGTGGTGGCACATGCCTTTAATCCCAGCATTTGGGAGGCAGAGGCAGGCAGATTTCTGAGT
>NW_022196905.1:208593725-208598497 GCF_008632895.1 Mastomys coucha
AAAAAAAAAAAAAAAAAAAATAGGGCGAGCCCAAATGATTGGTTACACATAGACTAGACAGACAGCACAGAGACTGGACAGACAACACAGAGTGGATAAACACAAAGACTAGAAAACAAATGCTACACCTAGCTTTTTTCATATTAACCATTTTTCCCCTTGGGCCCCAGATAAGAATTCAGCAGGAAGTAATTATAAGAAGACCATCATTTGATCCCTTAAGTTGGGATGGATGGTTTTGGTCTTTTGATGTGTTATGGTTGTTATCATTTACAGTAGTAGGTTGTTTTGTGTAATTATTATATATTGATAGAAATTTCATGTTGTTTTGCTTAATTATGCTATATTAATAGAAATTTAGGGTTGTTTTGTTTAGTGATGGTTTATTGATAAAACTTAAGGTTGCTTTGTTTAGTTATTGTATATTGATAGAAATTTAAAGTTGGCAGGACAGTGGTGACGCACGCCTTTAATCCAAGCACTTGGGAGGCAGAACCAGGCAGATTTCTGAGTTCGAGGCTAGCCTGGTCTACAGAGTGAGTTCCAGGATAGCCAGGGCTAAACAGAGAAACCCTGTCTCAAAGAACCAAAAGAAAAAAAATAAATTTAAAGTTGTTTTGTTTAATTATTGTATATTGATAGAAATGTAAAGTTGTGGCTGGGCAGTGGTGGGGCACACCTTTAATCCCAGCACTTCGGATGCAGAAGCAGGCAGATTTCTGAGTTTAAGGCCAGGCTGGTCTACAGAATGAGTTCCAGGACAGCCAGGGCTACACAGAGAAACCCTGTCTTGGAAAAACAAACAAACAAACAAACAAAAGAAATGTAAAGTTGTTTTGTTTTAAATACTACATATTGATATAAATTTAAGGTTGTTTTGTTAGACTATTGTTTGACTATCTTGTACATAAGCTGTTTATGTAATGTTCTAGTTTTGTGGTTCTCATAATTGTTCCCATTGTGTGTACATTGTTAATGTTAGAGAAAAAGGACAATTTTTTAAACAGAAGGGAGGCTATGAAGTGGAAATTCCTGGTTTCTTTGGAGACTCAATTGTGTCATGTGATGCTTTTCTGGAGACTGTCTTATGAAAGGATGTTTTGCTGAAGCAGAGACATGGAGGAGGATGTGCCAAGAATAGGCACGCAGTGTTTTTCTTAAAGCTGCCTGGGAAAAGGGCATGTTGTGTTTTACTGGAGTGGACACTTGAGAGGACACATGATGTTTAGAACAGGAATAAGCATAGCCCAACAGACAGTAGACGACTCTGTGTGGCATTGGTTTGTCTTGCCACTCTTTGCTGGTCTTCGTTGGGCTTTGGTGACACTGGTCTTCACTATCAATACTGTGGCATTGGTTGGTCTTGCCTTCTTCATTGATCATCATTTGTCCTGACTTTGTAGAGAGAAAAGCATCAAAGAACTTCTCATGATATTCTAGCTTGTTCCAATTGGGCCAGTTTCTTCTCAATTGAGCTGCCAGTGCTGATTCATTAATAGTGTTTAAAGTGGATACAAGGAGCTTCCACTGCTGATTCATGTGAACTATGCTGCTCATATCCTGACAACAAAGACTGGAATTGCTCAAAATAATTATTTCTAAACAGATCCACATCCCCCTTTGCCCAACTTTCATTCCCACTACATCTGGTGGGCTAGAAGGGAGGATAAATTATTTAAGAATCCTTATTAAAGTAGGTTTTGAAGACTCTAAACTTACATAGAAGACTACCTCCCTTGGCTAATAGCTGAGGGGAGGCAAAGGGACCTGTCTCAGAGTAGAATTGCTGCCATCCTTCAGATCCCAACTCCAAAGATTAAGAGAAGATTCAAGACTTCCTAGGTGCAGCTGGATATTGCTGCCTCTGGATTCCAGAGTTTATGGAAATAGCAAGGTTTCTACACACCAACACAAAAAGGGGCACTGTAGCAGGGCAGTGGTGGCACACACCTTTAATCCCAGCACTTGAGAGGCAGAGGGAGGCGGATTTCTGAGTTCGAGGACAGCCTGGTCTACAGAGTGAGTTCCAGGGCAGCCAGGGCTACACAGAGAAACCCTGTCTCCAAAAACAAAAAAAGGGGGGGTTGGGGAGGGAGGAGTGCACTGTAAAAGTAACTTTTATTTGCCTGTTGTAATTGTTGTCTTCGAGGCTTACTTCCTCAGTCTGCTAACCTCTACCTAGTCCTGGGAGCTTCTTGCCTCCTCTGTGCAATCTAACCTAAGCCTAAAATGTTTTCAGCCTCTGACATTTACTTCTCAATAAGCTTACCCTTTCTTGTTCTTTCTGACCCCCTGATAGCTCATTCTTTCTGTTCTGCCTCAAACTCCTCTCCATGCTGACTGATTCAAACTGGCTTCTCTTGGCTTCTCTTGAATTGCTCTGCTTGGCCCCATACTAACTTTGGCAATATGTTCTAATCTTTTAGCTCCTTCTTATTCTCCAGCTTTTTTGGTTTTCACCCATGTCTACCTTGTTCTCTCTCTACACCCTGTCTCTGTACAACTATCCTATGTCCTTCTTCTTTTCTCTCTGTGCTGTTCTCAAGTGGTCTTTCTTTTCTCTCTGTTCTCATGAGAAATGGGCATATCCAATTCTGTCAAATCTTTCTCTGATTCATCACTTTGTCGCTCAATTAGACATTACTTTCAAACATTGGTGCTTCCTTCTACAAACTAACTTTACATTCATTGTTTCAGATTTAAAGTACTATTCCAGCCAGAGAGATTAAAGGTGTAGTTCAGCCACACCAAAACTAAAAAAAGCTTTTTTCAGTAAGTAACACAAGTCTGGGGTTCACAATGTCATCAAATATTCTTTAACAAGGCACTGAGCCCTAATCTGGATTAAAACTAAACAAAAGCATTTGAAGCTTTAAGAAACAGCTCTGGGGGCTGGAGAGATGGCTCAGTGGTTAAGAGCTCTTTCAGACGTCCTGAGTTCAATTTGCAGCAATGACATGGTGGCTCACAACTATCCGTAATGGGATCCAATGCCCTCTTCTGGTGTGTCTGAAGACAGCAACAATGTACTCATATATATAAAATAAATAAATAAATATTTTTTTAAAAAAAGGAAGGAAGGAAGAGAAGAAAGGAGGGAGGGAGGGAAGAAGGGAGGAAGAAAAAGAAAAAAGAAAAGAAGTAGTTCTGACTCCTGCTCCAGCCTTAGAACTTCCAAACAAAAGGAATTTTAACCCAAACTTTGGGCCATGGAAATCTCCTGTGATTGTAAGATTAAGTTTTCAAACTGTACTGTGGGAATTTAGCCATTAGTTAAACTCAGTGGGAGACGGGCTCCCAGAACCTAAAAACAATGGGAGACCAGCAGCTCCCAGAACCCAGAAACAAGGGAACCAAGATGATCTGGCCCGAGAACCCAGAAACAGCCTGGCCCAAAACAATTGCCAGGTGGCTAGCCCACCCCTAGACCCTATCACGAGCCAGCACCAATCAGAAACCACCCCGTACCTTCCCCCTACCCCAGTCTTCCCTTTTGCCCCAGCAACTGCACAGGAATAAAAAGCTGCCTAAGACCTTGCTCTGGGCCAGACTCCTCTAACCCTTCGAGGGATATGAGTCTCGCCCCAGCTAGCTGGAATACAAAGCCTCTTGCAGATTGCATCAAGTTTGTGTCTTGGTGGTGTGTGGGGTTGTCATTCCCGGGATCTGAGTGTGGGGGTCGCTCCAGGAATCTCACATGATGAGTTGATCCTGTAGCCACAGAATGGTCTACCTGTCTAAGAGCTGTGGTAGCTACTGCTAATTTTAATTAAAAAAAAAAAAAAGCAAACAAATTAACTCTGCATCAAGATCTTATACTCATAGCACCCCACAACATAGTTGAGGTCCTCTTCTGAGGAGCACCCAAATGTTGGATATCTAATGACTGTGTGACACAGTATAAGGCCTTACTCCTGGCCCACCCTCAACCACTGTTGAGAAACCAGTTGCCATCAGTCCTCTTGCCTGATGACTTGGGTGACTGTCACAGGATGGAAGATGAAACTAGACACATGGGAGCTGAGTGCTTAATTTAACTAAACAATTGCAGGGTGACTCAGCTAGATGACAGGTTTGTGCTCAAGTGAATCCAAAACAGAGCACTTACCCAGGACGGGTCCAAATGAGAGAACAACACCCAGGCAAACTTTGGACAAACTGCCTTCACCAAGACTGGCCTGCTGGGGGAGAATGTAAATACTTGCTGCTTTTTACAGATTTCTTTTCAGGTTGGGTAGAAGTATTCCCCACCCAGACTGAAACTGCTCAAATACTGACTAAAAAGCTCCTTCAGGAATTGATCCCCTGATTTGGCTGCCTCCTTGCAATGGGGTCTAACAATAACCTGACTTTTATAGACAAAAATCTCTCAATTAACAGCTAAAACTTTAGAAATAGATTGAAAACACCATTATGCATATACACCTCAGAATTCTGGACAGGTAAAAAGAATAAACAAGACATTAAAAGAAACTTTAACAAAACTCTCATATAAGTCTACCAAAGGATAGATAGGCCTCCTTCCTCTGCTTCAGTCTGCTGCACCCCATATAGGGAGAGATCTACCCTTCTATGAGATTATGTTTGGGAGACCTCCCCAACTGCTTCTGGAGGCTCAGAGACCAGCAATTCACAGATCTATCTCTCTCCCTCTCTCTCTCTCTCTCTCTCTCTCTCTCTCTCTCTCTCTTTCTCTCTCTCTCTCTTTCTCTCTGTCTGTCTCTCTCTCTCTGTGTCTCTCTCTGTCTTTGTGTGTGTGTGTATTGGTGTTT
>NW_022196905.1:208598507-208619652 GCF_008632895.1 Mastomys coucha
TTCTGCTTGCATGTGTATCTATGTTGGATCCCCCTGGAACTGGAGTTACAGACAGTTGTGAGATGCCATGTGGGTGCTGGGAATTGAACTTGGGTCCTCTGGAAAAGCAGCCAGTGCTCCTCGCTACTGAGCCATCTCTCCAACCCCCTTGGCAGAACTCTCTAAGCAAACCTTTCTCAAGTCACTACAGACACTCCCATCCTCCATAAAGGCTTCTCACTGGATTGAGAGACCCAGCCAACCTCCCAGTCCACCACTAGTTTCCCCTGGCTCTGCCTTTCCGAGGCTCTGTCTTGAAAAGGACTCTACACAGTGATTCTCTCCATTCTTGTGGCTGTGAAGGTAGCTAACATTACACCATAGATCCACCACACCCAGGTGAAGAAAGTGGAAGCCACAGATGCTGCCAAATGGACTGTCCCTGGACTATGGACCCATTGAAAGTAAAGTTTCACTAGGTCCCAGGCCCTTCTGCTACCTGCCCCTCTACAACCTTCTGGGACTTATGTCTGGTATGAATAAAGGGTTCTGATCCAATCCCCTACACCCTCAGGCCTGGACTGGAAACTAAGGACGACAGATACAGGAAAGCATTAACCAGTGTGACTACAGACCAGCAACCCATATTCCCTCTTGAACTTTACTTGTTGATGTCCTCTTTGTCTGGTTGTATGAAGAAAAAGAAAGGTGTGGGAATATATCTTTTGAGACAGGAACACAAAGTTTACACTTCTATACATGTCCTATGGCTGGACCCCCTGATTGCCAAAAGCAAGGGAGTTTCCATTTCAAAAATTGGGATTGTAAAACCAAGGCTTTCTTTAAAAATTCTTTTTAAAAGATTCTGACCTTTGAGAAACAGGAGAAACCTGGGCAATCAGATTCTATGCCACAGAAAGGGACACGGTGCATAGAGTTAATCATTCCCAGCCAGAAACTGGCCAGGATTGCCGGTTATGCTTAAACACCTGGCCCCCCATACTGCACAAGGACAGGAACTAACCAGTCAAGGTCCTTGTTTTTCCCCAATTACCAGTCTCCCCTATGACCTTCCAGGTATTTTCTTTGCCTTCTTCACTATCATAGGCACATTAAGATTAATCTGTCCTTCCTTTCTCTTCTTAAAGTGCAGAAAATGTCATTCTTTTTTTTCTTTTTTTTTTAAATAAATATACACTAGAGAATTTAATAAAAAATACTCACTGATACAAATCCCTCTCCCACTAGCCCAAGCTAACAAGCCATGTCCTGACACACTGCCCTGTGCAGGCAGGCTAGCATCTGAAAATGTCATTCTTAATAGAACTGTGATGTCCCAATGAAGACACAACAGTCCTTATGCGAAACAGAGGAGCACGCTAACTGTCCTGAAGACACCTGTATTTTCACAATTAACCCATTCGTTTGAGATCTAAATCCTCTCATAGCAAGCATTTAGAAAGTGTTTTTCTTGTAAGGCATTTGTTTCTCCAGCCCAGCATAGTCGTCCATGGGATTAAACTCAGGTGTTTATACATGATACAGAGAAACCGTGTCCCGAAAGCTACATGGCCAGCCATCAGTTGGGTTTTATCCTAACCCTTCTTTTATGACAAAGTATACCAGAGAATTCTGAGGAAAGAACAAAATGTATGTATGTGATGGAAGGAGATTCAGTACATGAACTTACAAGGTGGGGCTGTGTAGCCAACAAAGGCCACGGGCATGATGGAGAACCTGAGAGCCCAGTAACTTCTCAGTCCATGAAGCTTCATGATGCCCATTAGTCACATTCCAGCAGGGAAGGCCTGGAGAAGCCCTGGAAGACCAAAGGGGCTACAGTCTGATGCCACTGATAGACTGGAGCAGTGACAACAGCAGCCACCACAATAGGCGCACTCAGCAGCTAGAAGCAAGCACGTGCAGACAGGAATTGGTTTTCCTCAGATATCTTCATATCTAGGCTACAAAGCAGAAGTTCTGCATGTGAGGTCTCTTCCCAATGGAGGTTTTGGTAGACAAAGGCTCTGACAGGACATATACATCAGCTAACTTATTCCATAAAGGGATGGCCAGCAAGCCTATGAGTGGAGGATACAAATATGCCCTCACCTGAGTAGAAGCTGCCCGGGGCATCTTACAAGCATTTCCATACAAGCAAGGAACACATCAAGGTTTCACCCAACTCAGAAAACCAAACTTGTGTTTGTGAAACTCATTTCACAAACACGAATGCACAGACCTGGACTAAAGACAACTGGGTGCAGTGATACTTTCACTTATCTTGAAAAGATACTGGGATTAGGTTCAAAAATTTTTTTTTTAAGATTTATTTACTTATTATGTATACAGCATTCTGCCTGCATATATGTCTGCAGCCCAGAAGAGGGAACCAGATCTTATTGTAGATGGTTATGAGCCACCATGTGGTTGCTGGGAATTGAACCCAGAACCTCTGGAAGAGCAGTCAGTGCTCTTAACCACTATCTCTTCAGCCCCCTAGGTTCAATTTTTTATATAATTTACTTTTATGAGCATTGGTGGCCTACCTGTATGTATGACAATGTGAGTGTCACATCCCTTGGAACTGGAGTTTAAAGACACTTGTGAGCTGCCATGTGGGTGCTGGGAATTGGTCCTTTGGAAGAATAGCCAGTGCCCTTAACTGCTAAGCCATCTCTCCAGCCCTAGGTTAATTTTTTAATGAGATATTAAAACAACAGCTTTTTAGCTGTTTAAGTACAGGATGCGCCCTACTGGCACAGAGCCCATAAGGGTGTTAAGTGAATATCTCACTGTCAAGAGCAGGCCACCTCAATAGGAACTGTTGGCCAAGGCCGATCCTGAGGCCCCACAAACCATGTTGCCATTGCTCTTGGTTATATGCCAGCAATAAGACTTTAATGCTGAAGACAAGCTCTTTGGCAACAGGACATGAAAAAACAGCATGGAAGTGAGCCAGAGGTTTCCTTCTTACTCGCTAGCTTTCACAGTGACTGCTGTTCTGCAGGGTACAGAGAGAGACTTTTCACTAACAGTGTTGCTCAGGTGTAGACCCTGTGTGTTACAGTACCAAAAAGCTAGGCAGGCTGTGCTTGTGGTACAACAGTGGCATGACTATCATGGGTAAAACAAGTGTTCTCATTGGATTTAAGGCAACTCTCCGGGGGGAAATTCATGCCTGCTACCATAAGCCAGGACAAAGACCTGTGGCTGGATACATCATAGGCCCCAGCTGCAAAATAACTGCTACTGTTTTAACTGATGGAAGTGATGTATCTGACGAAGTGCCTCATAAACATCTGCATTTATGCACATGGATCGCTGTGACTGTTATCTGCAGTTCGTCCTGGGAGCAAACTTTACAATGATGGTGTGCCTCAGAGATTCATAACCACCAGTGAAACTTCTCATATCAGCATCACCCTTCCAAGACTCAAAAGGTAATTAAAAAAAAAAAAAAAAGGTAGGGGTGGCAGGAAAGGATGGATTATTGTCCAGCTCTATTCCTAGGAGGAAGGAGAAAGGCTGCTCAGACTCAGGAAGCATTCCAGAGTGCCTCCTCAAGGTCATGGACCAGGAAACCACTGCTGATAGAAGAGGCTCTGACCAGCGGGCTTCCCTCCAAGCTGCACGGACCTCTAGGGGTGTAGTCAACACTCAGGCTGGCATGGGTGGATTGCTGATGCGCACGCTTGGGAGTTGCCCGTGGTCCTGTAAGTAGCCCCAATAGAATCACTGCTTTACCAAGCTAGGTTTCGGAAGACCATTTTTGGTTCCCATCTGAGGTAAGTAAATATTATTTCACATCTCCCCAGTTAAAAGTCCCACATGACACTGTTGCTGAAAGCGTGATGGATGATGCCTTTTCCAAACTGTTTATGTTCTTAGAGTTTTATTGAGTATGAAAGAACTGAAGAGATCTGTTCTATACAAATGAGAATTTTATATATATAATATAGTTTTTCTCACATGTGAGTTATATCTGAAGACCACTGAAGTGGGTTGGCCTAATGTTGTTTGTATTTTAATGTTAATTTGGGGCCCTTAAGATCGGTTGTCTCGGAGACGTGAGAGTGGCTTTGTCTCCAAGTTATTTTTGATTGGTAAATAAAGATGTTAACAGTTAATAGTTGGGTAAAAGGGACATAGGTGGGGTTTTAGGTTTTGTAGGCTTAGGGTCAGAGAGGGACCATGAGGAGGAATAAGAGTGCAGGATGAGGAAGGAGAAGCCGCCATGGGTTAGAAGTCAGAAGAACATAGCCCTGAGGGCTGGCCAATGGGAGTTAAGAGCAGCCTTATGATTACTTCCTAAGATGAATCATAGTAAGTAGTAATCAATAACTCAGGCTTATAGGTAGGAAAGTAGATTCCAACAATATAGAAAATGGTGTCTGCCCAGCTCTTGTGTTGCTTGAGGTTTATTATAAATATAAAGGTTGTATGTACCTATCATCTGGGAACTTAAATAGCAAAGGTGGAACAGAAACCCCGGGGTTAGGATTGAAATACTTTCTTTCGACAACAGAACACTGCGGTGTGTGGCATTTGGCCATACTATTTACATTCCGAGGACTTCCTTCCAGCATGAGTTGTCACTGTCATGTGTAATACCTAAGAGCTCCACCACAATGTCCACATTCATACAGCTTTCTCCAGTATTTTTTTATGAAACTGAAGATGACAAGCATATCTAAAGACCTCATTACAGTGTCTACTTCATAGGGTTTGTGTCTAATAAGAATGATCTCATGTAAGTGCAAGGTTTTCCAACACTGTTTACACTGACAGCATTTTTTTTCTCCAGTATGAATTTTTTCATGTAACAGAAGATAACTAAGAAGTGTAGAGGCGCCGGGCAGTGGTGGCCCATGCCTTTAATCCCAGCACTCGGGAGGCAGAGGAAGGTGGATTTCTGAGTTCGAGGCCAGCCTGGTCTACAGAGTGAGTTCCAGGACAGCCAGGGCTACACAGAGAAACCCTGTCTCAAAAAAAAAAAAAAAAAAAGTATAGAGGCTTTAGCATGTTATTTACATTCATAGGGTTTCTCTCCAGCATGGGTCCGTTCATGTCTCTGAAGATGACTGTGCCGTCTGAAGGCTTTCCCACACTGTTTACACTCATAGGGCTTCTCTCCAGTATGAATTTTTTCATGTAACTGAAGATGATAATGACGCCTAAAGGCTTTCCCACACTGTTTACACTCATAAGGCTTTTCTCCAGTATGTATTTTTTCATGCAGTGGCAAGGAACCAGGAAATCTAAAGGCTTTCCCACACTGTTTACATTCATAGGGTTTCTCTCCAGTGTGAATTTTTTCATGTAATGGCAAGGCACCCGGAAATCTAAAGGTTTTCCCACACTGTTTACATTCATAGGGTTTCTCTCCAGTATGAATTCTTTCATGTAATCGAAGGTATTTGGGATATCTAAAAGCTTTACCACAATATGTACATTCATAGAGTCTTTCGGTATGAATTATTACATGTCTTTGAAGGGAAGTAGAGGAACTCAAGGCTTTTCCACATATATTACATTCATAAAATTTTCCCGTAGTGGGGCTTCCTCCGTGTGCATAAACAGAGGTCTTTTCACACTCCTTGTATTGATGAGGTGTTTTTCCACTGTGAGCCTTTTGCCTTATTCCTAATGAATTTGGAAAACAGGAAGATCTTAAGCACACCTCACATCCACAAGGCCCATTCCCAGTGTGGGCTTCCGTACACCTTTGAAAGCTGGTGAGAGAGTTCAAGTCATATTGCTTGGCTCCACATTCCTCATGCTCATGTGGTTTATAACAAGGGAGCGATGCAGCATGCTTATCAGAGGAGGAATGATTCGTTGAAGCCTTCTCACATACACTGGATTCATATGGTGTTAGTCCTGGAAAAACTGTCATGCTTGTATGAAGATTTGCTATCCATGTCAGAGTTTCTTCAACCTCATCATCTTCTGTCCTCTCACAGGGGGTCTCTAACATGAAACCTCTGAAAAAGGACAAGGTCATTAGAGATAAGTTCTTTACTACTTACTGCTTATTAGTTTTATGTCATACACTGCTCCCAAAATCAGGCCAAGTGTGTACCTTCTGGCACATCTGAACAGTGTGAAGCCAAATAGGTTGATGGTTTTATAGCGTGGCTCCCACAGAACAGTAGTCAGAACATGAGCATTCACTGATAACAAGTTCCTAGAAGCGTTTCCAAGAGAAAACCCTCTGCAAACACTGACCAGTGCTTTTATGTTCCAGCACACATTTTTAGTGCCGTAATATAGGTATAAATTTTCTAACAATGAAATGACTGAAAGCTGTTTTTTGTTTTCTTAAATGTTCATGGGATATTAAAATTCCTTCAATTCCTTTGCTTCAACTTTTGATAGAAATTACCTCATATTTCTCCAGGGATTTTTATAATGATCTTCAACATTCTCCTCTTCCCATCTGTTTCCTATAAGGCATTCCCAGAAATTTTAGGATAAATTATTAGAGATCATTGAAAAAATTAGTTTCTAACTTCAATATTCACAGATATTCACCATATTCTTCCCTTTCAATAGCCCCAATCCTGGAAGAGCATCCATACCAAGAGACACTTCTCCCTAATTTACAGAGTGAAGGTAGGATGATATCCTTACCTATCGCAGCGAGGCTCCTGCAGGTCTCCAGCATCACATCTCTGTACAGACTCTTCTGGGAAGAATCCAGCAAAGCCCACTCGTCCTGGGTGAAGTGCACAGCCACGTCCTCAAAGCTCACCGAGGCCTAAACATTGCACACACTTGATTGACAACAGGTTCGTCCCACTCTGTGGGATGCACACATGCCTTCCATCACACGGAAGTCGTCATGTAAGCACTGAGGGATGCGGAAGGAGCAGCACTGTAGCAGCACTCTCTCATGACTGGGCTCAGGACACAGGATGTGCTGCTGCTCTGCCCTGGTCTTCTGTCTACAATGATTTCTACTTCCTGTCTCACAGTCCTCCCCCTAGGGTCCAAAACAGTGTTAATACTAGCACACAAGAGCTTGCTTGTCCTTAGAAATTCCTCCTCATAACATTTAAAGTTTGATGGCATAAGGGAACTTAGTATTTTGATAGGGTTCATATGAATATAAAGAATAAATCACGGGCTGGCGAGATGGTTCAGCGGTTAAGAGCACTGACTACTCTTCTGAAGGTCCTGAGTTCAAATCCCAGCAACGACATGGTGGCTCACAACCACCCACAATGAGATCAGACGTTCTCTTCTGGTGCGTCTGAAGACAGCTACAATGAATTACGCCAGAGTGAGCGGGGTGGGAGAGCAGCCACACACATGATGGCTCACGGCCATCTGTACAACTACAGTGTACTCATACACACAAAATAAATAAAATAAATCTTTAAAAAAAAAAAGAATAAATCACTCAGGCTGGAGAGATGGCTCAGTGGTTAAGAGCACTGACTGCTCTTCCGAAGGTCCTGAGTTCAAATCCCAGCAACCACATAGTGGCTCACAACCATCCCTAATGAGATCTGACGCTCTCTTCTGGTGCATCTGAAGACAGCTACAGTATACTTATAATAATAAATAAATAAATCTTTAAAAAAAAAGAATAAAACACTCAACATAAATGATTTATGCAAATACTAGGAAACTTTGTAAACTCCCTTTATCCTTCAGTAAGAACATTGTGGCTCCTGAGTTGAATGAGCTGCTCTAGGGGACGCTCCATGTATAGTATTCCAACAGTTAAATAGGTGAGTGAGACTGAGCGGGGTGGCGCACGCCTTTAATCCTAGCACTCAAGAGGCAGAAGCAGGTAGATCTCTATGAGTTCATAGTCAGCCTGGTCTACATAGTGAGTAGTGAGCCAGGGTCTCACAGAGAAACCTACCTCAAAAAAATAAAAGTTAAGATAAATTAATTTTTTAAAAAAAGATGAAATTATCTATAGGCTATTACATAGCAGTTCTCTCAGGCTTGAAACATTCCTTCCTGAATGGAAGCTGAAGCTCAGGAGAGGTGGAAAGTGATTTCACCCCTTTGGGAAAGCAGGAATTTACAAGATTCACAGGCCATTCCCGAGATTTATAGAAGTGGCAAATGACTTCCAGAGAGGAGACCTGTCCAGCTGTAGGGTGGCCTGCAAGCCCTGCACAGTACGTCATGCACAATGCCCCGGGATGCAGCTTTCATGAGTCCTGTGTCGGGTCAGTGTCCACGACTGCTGACCATTCTTCATCCCTGCTCCTCCAGGAAGTTCCTCAGCCATGTGCCTCTAAGTAACCCACAGAGCACTGGCTCACCAAGATGGACACTGGTGGAACTATGACTTTGGATTTTCCTTGGTTCCCTACGTGGGGTGAGCAGAACTTGTGTTATGTTTCTGCAGGAAAGACTCAGACAACATACTTGGCAACAGAACAAGGAGATGACAGATTCCGTGAGTGTGGGAGGAGTGATTTCATGGTCTTGGCAATGGAGAGTAAGGCCTGCAACCGAGGCTGACCAGGCTGAAGGTGAAGGAAATTCTCATAGGGCTGCCCTTCCCTATGTGCTAAATGGTAGGGTGTCTTCTTGCATGTGTCATAGGATAGGTACTATAAGATGGAACCCCTGGGGCTGGAGAGATGGCTCAGCAGTTAAGAGCACCGACTGTTCTTCCAGAGGTCCTGAGTTCAAATCCCAGCAACCACATGGTGGCTCACAGCCACCTGTAATAAGATCTGATGCCCTCTTCTGGTGAAGACAGCTACAGTGTCCTCGTATAAATAAATAAATAAATAAATAAATAAATAAATAAATAAATAAGGTGGATTCCCTGAAGAAATGTCTGGAGGGTGGGGTAGAACTTTACTGTCAGTCTTCTGCTATGTGGTAGGAAGTGGCATGCTTGCATCATGATTGGGGTCTGCTATGTGAACGCTCTCTGGGAAGAGTTGGCTGTCTAGAGCCAATACTGCAGGTCCTCCAGAGCACCATGTAAGAGCAGATTACCAGCAAGCTGCCAGGGAACTGCCTGAATACTGCTTTGTGTAGTAAGAAATGTGTTAGCTGGGCAGTAGTGGCACACGCCTTTAATCCCAGCACTTGGGAGGCAGAGGCAGGCGGATTTCTGAGTCTGAGGCCAGCCTGGTCTACAGAGTGAGTTCCAGGACAGCCAGAGCTATACAGAGAAACCCTGTCTCAAAAAAAAAAACAAAAACAAAAAAAGAAATGTGTCTGCGGCTGAGATGGCTGTTGGAGGAGGGATTCTATCATGGAACAGACATGTTTGCTAGCTTTGCTTAGCCTCTGGTTTGGAAAAGCAAGCAGGAAAGATGGAGAATATGCACTGGCCGACACCTCTTAAAGGCAGCAAGGTGTGAGGGAAAAGCATGCAAGTTAGATCTAGGCTTAAAAGCTCTTTCTGATACCCAAACCTTAGAACTCAGGAGACGAGTTAGACAGTAAAGAGAAAACATGCAAGAGAATGTGGTAATGAGAGCATTCAGAATGAGAGTGGTGCTACAGGGTGCCCAGCTCCGGGCAAGGTGGGACTGAGTTCACTGGAGAGCTAAGAAAGATGCTAATTCAGAAACGACCCTGAGTGTGGTGTAGAGTTTTAGTGGCTCTGCTGAGCTACTTAGAGGGACTTGATACTTAGGATGCAGGAAAAGCACTGAAGGGCTTCAGAGATGGACTAAAGTGGATCTGTAAAGTAATAAAGCCATGTAAAGGAACTGAAAGGAGGACAAAGCAAAGAACATGGGCTACCCACATCACCTGAGGTAAATGAGGCAAGATGTGTAGAGCCAGAGTTCTTAAAGAAAAGTGGACAGAAAGCCAAGTGCTAAGCTAGTGAACTAAAAGGCTGTAAAGTTTTAAGAATGGTTCAGGCACGCCTTTAATCCCAGCACTTGGGAGGCAGAGGCAGGTGGATTTCTGAGTTTGAGGACAGCCTGGAATGGAAAAAACTAAGTTGGTTCCACGGCTGTTAAGTGTGGAAACTGCTCACCTTCCAGAGGTTCACAGAAGCCAGGCAGGACTGAGAGAGAGACAGTGGACGTAGCTGTGTCTATCAGAGACACAAGAGGCATAGCCCGGCAGGTGGCCCTTGGGTAAGCCAATCAGCTTGAGCCAGCCATACCAAGCTCATGGGGGTTAGGAAAGGCATGAAGGCCAGATGAAGATGCTACAACTGGAAAGAGAACGGGATGGGGGAAGACACTGAGATTAAAAAATTAAGAGTCGGGGCTGGAGAGATGGCTCAGCGGTTAAGAGCACCGACTGTTCTTCCAGAGGTCCTGAGTTCAAATCCTAGCAACCACATGGTGGCTCACAACCATCTGTAATGAGATCTGATGCCCTCTTCTGGTGTGTCTGAAGACAGCTACAGTGTACTTAACATATAATAATAAAATAATAATAATAAATAACAATAATGATAAAAAAATCTTTAAAAAAAAAATTAAGAGTCCTGGGTAGAAACAGCCAGAGGATCAGGGAGTTGTGAGACTGGGTCTCCTAGGAATATCTCACCAACTCATAAAGTCTATCCAAACATGAGCTGAACAAAGACAACACCAATGGACATGAAAAGTGGGGAGAGACAAGCCCATAGTGCCTCAATCTTACACAAAGGACTATAGGTAACTAAGGAAATCTGGGGGCGGGGGGGGATGCTCTTCCCCAGGGAGGAGCACACCGATTGCTTGCCCAATGCCAAACAGTCAGCCCTGAAAACACACACACAGATAACAGTCCACAGACCGAGCAGGTTATATCTAGGAATATATATGTTACATGCATGCAGTAACAATGAATGAAATAAGAAGAGGCCATGAATATGAAGGAGAACAGGGAGGATTATGGGAAAAAGTTTGAAGGAAGGAAAGTGAAGGGAGAAATGTTTAATTGTATTATAATCTCAAAATAAAATTTTAAAAGTAATACATAAAATACAAGTGTTTTCAAATAGAAAATTTCAAAGACCAACAAAAACTCAAGGAAATAATAAGAAAACTTCTGGAATACAAGATTAACACAAGAAGTCCAGCCAGGCGGTGGTGGCACATGCCTTTAATTCCAGCACTTGGGAGGCAGAGACAGGCGGATTTCTGAGTTGGAGGCCAGCCTGGTCTACAGAGTGAGTTCCAGGACAGCCAGGGTTACACAGAGAAACCCTGTCTGGAAAAACTAAAAGGAGGAGGAGGAGGAGGAGGAAGAGGAAGAGGAAGAGGAAGAGGAAGAGGAAGAAGAAGAAGAAGAAGAAGAAGAAGAAGAAGAAGAAGAAGAAGAAGAAGAAGAAGAAGAAGAAGAAGAAGCGGAAGAAGAAGAGGAAGAAGAAGAGGAAGAAGAAGAAGCAGCCCATCATTTTCCAGTATAATAGCAATGAGCAACTGAATGGTTAGCAATTTCACCGAGTATGTAGCACCACAACTCAAATGAGACACAAAGAGAAGCATATACTGAATTTCACAAAGATCCTTGAATGAAGATAAATTTCTTTTTCAAAAAAGAATCAAGCTAGGCATGGTAGCACAGGTCTTTAATTCCAGCACTTGGGAGTTGGAGGTGAAGGATCTCTGTGAACTCAAGGCCAGCCTGATCTACATGGCAAGTTCCCATACAGCCTGGAATACTTGGAGCAGTCGTTCTAAACCTTCCTAATGCTGCGGCCCTTTGCGACATTTCCTCATGTTGAGGTGACCCCCCATCCAAAACATTATTTTTGTTGCTACTTTATAATTGTAATGTTGTGACTGAGCCACTGGGAATTAAGTATTTTCCAATCATCTCAACCCAAAAGTTGAGAACCACTGACACAGAGAGAACCAGTGTCCAAAAAAAAAAAAAAAAAAAAAGTAAAAATATGCAGTGGCCTGGTAAGTAGAAGACAACACCAAGATATTGCTTTCCTCAATTTAAACTATAAATTCAAAACTGTTCTAAAGTTTACATGTAAATGGAAAAAACCCTCAACGTTCAACATAATTCTAAATAAATAAATAGTTCACAAATAATAGACTTTATCTTTACAAAGAAATTTAATGACCATAATAGTGTACGAATATTTAGAAACTAATTTGCCTACAAAAGAGTATATAAAAAAAAACCCACAAAATAATTTTTTAAAAGAGCAAATTAAATTCAAGGAGAGTTGTCTCCACAAATACTACCCAACTCAGGCATAAATAAGCAAAAACTTCACAACTTCCACAAAATTAATTCAAAGTGGACTCTCCACCAATATGCGAAGACAACTCGGGGAACCGGCAAGACCTTGAGTTAAGCAAGCAGCCTCCAGGTACAACGCAAATACCGCTTTGTGGTCGTGACGTCATCGACACGGAAGGCGGGGTCTGCCCTCCGGCGCCTGAGCTCTGCGCAGGCGCGGCCGAAGGGCGGAGCTACTTAGCGGCAGCGACCTAGTCGCCGCCAGCCGTAGCGGGCCTAGCTCTGCAGAAGCAGAATGCTACCAATGGCTGCCACTCCTCTCCGCCTGGGACAGCGGCCCCGCGCTCACCATGTCGCGGCTTCCGAGCTCGCTCGTGTCCCCTCACAGCGGCAGCCACAGCGCAGCACACGCACCCACGGGGCCTCCCTCAGCCGCGGAGCTGAGTCCACAGCCGCCTGGCGGCCAGAGAAAACCCGCCTCCCGCCGCCCTACCACGCTCTCGATTGAGCGGTATAAGCTTGGAGGTCCTGATTGGCTAGGCCCGCCCAGCTACTGCTGATTGACAACTGGAGCCGAAGGGATGACCAGGCAGTCTCTGCCCTGGACTGCCTTTACTCCATCCAGCCCGGGTGTCAGGAGAGATTTACATTTAAGCAGAACTCTTTCTTGGAGAGCTGGGCCCTGCTGTCTTGGTGGACTCAGCAAGCACTTGCTAGTCTAACCGGGTACCAGACGGCTCTCGTAAGCCGCCCAGTGACCAACTCAGTATCCAATATAATGGCCCCGGGCCTCAGACCTAGGAAGGCAGTCAGACCACTCTGGTTCCAATCGGTACTGTAGGTAGCTGGAGAGACAGTTCAGAAGGTGAGAGCACTTGCTGCTCTTCAGAGGACGCAAGTTCAATTTCCAGAACTCACATCGGGTGACTTCAAACTGTCTGCAAATATAGCTCCAAAGGGATTCTCTGGCCTGGGTGGCAGACATTTGCACTCACATGCTGCCCGAGTTAGGAGTCACTCTTGCTAAGACGAAACACTAGTAAAGCAACTCGGGGAGACATTTTTGTTTTGCTTACATATCCTGAATCAGTCACAACCCACTGAGGGAAACCAAGGCAGGAACTCAAGCGGGGCAGGAACCTGGAGAAAGGAGCTGATGCAGAACCCATGGATAAGTACTGCTTACTAGCTTTTCCCCATGACTAGTTCAGCCTGCTTACTTACGGAACCCAGGACCACCAGTCCAGGGATGGCCCCAGTCACAATGGGCTTTCCCCCCTCATTAATCTCTAATTTAAAAAAAAAAAAAATGACCCCACAGGCTTGCTTACAGCCCAAGCTCATGGAGACATTTTCTCAACTGAGGCTCCCTACTCTGATGACTCAAGCTTGTGTCAAGTTGACATAAAACTAGCCAGCACAAATGCACGTACCCAATGCAAACAATCACACATAATTAGAGATGATAAAAAAACGGAGCTGGAGAGATAGCTCAGTGGTTAAGGGCACTTGCTGTCTACCGCAGTTACATTTCTATTGCTATGATAAAACTTCATGATCAAAGGGACTTATGAAACAGTTTAACTGGGCTTAGAGTTCCAGAGGGTAACAGTCCACGCTGGTTTGGTTAAGTCTTGGCCACAGGCGGCTGGAGCATAGCTGAGAACTCACACCTTGATCCACAGGTAGGAGGCAGAGAGCTCGCTAAGACTGGCACAAGGCTTTCTTTTTTTTTTTTTTTTTTTTTTTTTTTTTTTAACTAAACATTGGGTTTAATAAAAGCAGTATTTCTCAAAGTGGAACAGTGAAATTTTTTTCAATTTTTTACAAGTGGTCGCTTTTGGGAAAATTTATCACACCAACATAAGTTATAATTGTGCTCAACCAAGCCACTTATCTGCACTACAGAATAGTACTTGAAAGCAATCCTAAAGTCAGATTAAAACCATTTTAAGAGACAAGAATTGTGTTTTACAGCTACCTAAAAAGAGGTAGTTTTCCTTCCACAGTCAAAGCTCAATTAAGATTGACTAATTAAATCTTTTTTCCTTGTCATATCTTCAGTTCAAAACACTATGATCGGGGCTGGCAAGATGGCTCAGCAGGTAAGAGCACTGACTGCTCTTACGAAGGTCCAGAGTTCGGATCCCAGCAACCACATGGTGGCTCACAACCACCCGTAATGAGATCTGATGCCCTCTTCTGGTGCTGTCTGAAGACAGCTACAGTGAATTATGCTGGAACAAGTGGGCCGGAGCGAGCCCAGAGTTCAATTCCCAGCAGCCACACACATGATAGCTCACGGCCATCTGTACAGCTACAGTGTACTCATACACATAAAATAATAAAAAAAATAAATCTTTAAAAAAAACCCACTATGATCACTGGTCATATGGTCTGTATCTTGCTTGATTTGGATGATGTAGTAGTCCAGGTAGTGGGGTTTGAGGAGGCGGGCTGGCACAAGTCTTTTAAAACCTCCCAGACCACCTCCACCAACAAGTCTGCACCGAATGCATCCCAGACAGTTCCACCACTGGGGACCAAAAACTGAAACATGGCCTACGGGAGCCATTCTCCTTTAAACCACCACCTTCCATTCCCTGGTCCCCATAGATCGCATACTATAATACAAAGTGCATTTAGTCCTACGTCAAAAGTCCCCATAGGCTTTCACGGTCTCAGCACTATTTAAAGATCCAAATGTCTTCTAGGGCTCAAGTCTCTCCTTGGCAGACGTCTCAGGGCTCTAGGATCTCCACTGCAATCCAGGCTTCGATTTCAAAATGCCTCACAATGGCTTCTCAGTGCCTTTCTTCCCTGCAGGGGCTGCACTGCCATACACCTGGTCTCAGTGGTTCTCCCCTGCCTCAGAGGAAGATTCCGTGACCTTACTAATGTCTTCCTCATGACTCTAACGTCAGAACCACACAGACATCATGGCCAGATTCCGCTGCCCTCTTGAGATGGAGCTTGGCCTGGCTCCACTTTGCAGCAGTTTTCCTTTGCCATGGTTTTGGGGAGTAGGACATTACTCAGGCCTTTCCTTTTTACATGTTAGAAACGTAGCTGGGTAGGGTCTTGTCCGGAGGCACCTGTGGGACTTTGAGTGACAGGCTCCCATAGGTTCATATACTTGAATGTTTGGTTCCCAGTTGAATGTTGGATTGTTTAGGAAGGAGAAGTGTGGCCTCATTAGAGGAAGCATGCCACTCAGGGTGGGCTTTGGGGTTTCAAAAGCTGGCACCCAGCCCAGTCTGTCTGTCTGATCCATCTCTCTCTAGGTGTGGGTGTGTCTGCCTGCCAGCCTGCTTGGCACCTTCACATAGGATACAAGCTATCAGCTACTACTCCAGCACCAATACCTGCCTGTTGTTGTGCTTCTTGTCACAATAGTCCCAGACTCTAACCCTCTGAACTATACATAAGCCTGAATTGAATGCTTTCTTCTACAAGCTGCCTTTGTCATAGTTGTCTATTCACAGAAATAGAACAGTAGGGGCTCTGTTCTATAGACTAATCTGTTCTGTAAAGTAATATAACTATTTTCTTACATAGAATAGGACAAGACAATGAGGCCTTTATCCCAATACAGATTAGGCCTTGCCTTTATCTCTCCCCATCTCTGCCCTCTCTTGGGTACTCAAGGAAGGGTTTCTCTGTGTAGCTTTGGCTGTCCAGGAACTCACTCTGTAGACCAGGCTGGTCTGGAATTCAGAGATTCACCTGCCTCCGCCTCCTAAGTGCTGGGATTAAAGGTGTGTACCACTGCCGCCCAGCTCTTCTCTATTTTTTAAGGATTTACTTTCATTTTGTGTGTATGAGTGTCTTGCCTACGTGTATGTCTGTGCACCACATGTGTGTCAGGTGTCTAGAGAGGCCAGAACAGGGCATCAGACCCCCTGGAACTGGAGAAACAGAGCTGCCCTGTGGGTGCTGAACTTAGTAATATGGAAGAGTCTCCTATGTGGTATTAGTTTTGGCAGCATAGAAGCTGCAAGCTGGAGAGAGGCTGAGAGTTAGCATGTGAGAATGAAAGCTAAGTCCCCATAGGAACAGCCAGTGCTTTCAACCATTGGGCCACCTCCCCAGCCTTCGTCTCCTTTTCTCTCTCAGCCCAACCCTTGTTTCCAACACTAAGTGTTCTGCTGTTCTCTTTCTCTTGAAACTGTATATTCTTTATTTCTTTTGGCCCCACTTGTTCTTTTTCACCATAGATCTGAATTAAGATAGATCACTAATAACCACATGACATTGTCAATGTTTATTATCTTTTTTGGGACAGGCATAGTTGCACACCTTCTATCTGAGCATTTGAAAGGCAGATGCAAACAGATCTCAAGAGTTTAAAGCCAGCCTAATCTAAAGTTTCAGGACAGCCAGGGCTCACAGAGAAACTCTGACTGAAGTGTGTGTGTGTGCATTATTATAGTTCTGCATAAGATCTAATAACCAAATTAGTTTAATTTTAAATTTAGTCTCAGGAAAATTTGTACAAGGGCAGAAAGCAGCCACATACTTTTGCCAAAATATCACAAGAATGGTCTCTAGCCAAGTTTCGCCAATATTGTTCCTTCCTGAAACCTCTTCAGTTGTGCCTCCAAAGTCTGCAGAACTCCTACGCCAAAGTCCCAGCCTTCTACATTCCTCTAAAACTCAGCATGGTCAGGTTTGTCACAGTAGTGGTATATTTTCTAGTACCAAATTTCAGTTCCTTTTCTATTACCGTGACAAAAAACCATTACCAAGGCTGCAACCTATAAAAGAAACATTTAATTCAGCGGTGTGGAATCCATGGTGGTGGAATACAACTGCACAGTGACAGGGAGATGGAGCAGCAGCCAGGAGTCCTCCCCTTCAGAAACCCCCTGCAAGCTGAAGGTGGAAAGGGAATGACTTGAGTCTTTTGAAATCTCCAAGCCTACTGTGATGGTTTGAGTAGGGATGGCCCCCACAGATGCATGTGTTTGAATGCTTGCACATAAGTAGTGGCAGGGTTAGGAGGTGTGGCTTTGTTGGAGGAATTGTGTCACTATGGAAGTGGGGCTTTGAGGTCCTTTTTTTGTAAAAAGTTTATTTAAATTATATATTCATACACCAAATTACATGCATTGTAGGTACTTTAGGTACTTAATGTAATTTCTTACTTTGTTTATTTACTGTAATATTAATCTCTCTTTCTTCTCTCTATATTTGTCTCACTCTTCACTCCTCTAATTAGAACTTCTGCTTCTCCTATGTCCCCTTCAGATCACTTTTTTCTTTTTTCTTTTTTTTTTTTTTTTTTTTTTTTTTTTTTCTTTTTTTGGTTTCTCGAGACAGGGTTTTTCTGCATAGCCCTGGCTGTTCCTGAAACTCACTCTGTAGACCAAGCTGGCCTCAAATTCAGAAATCTGCCTGCCTCTGCCTCCCAAGTGCTGGTATTAAAGGTGTGCTGCCCAGCTGATATTTTCTTTATTTACATTTCAAATGTTTTCCCCTTTCCAGGTCTCCCCTTCAGAAACCCCCATCCCATCCCACCTCCCCCTGCCGCTATGATGGTGCTTCCCCACCCACCTACCCACTCTCACCTTTCCGCCCTGGCATTCCCCTACACTGGTGCATCGAACACCCACAGGCCCAAAGGCCTCTTCTCCTGTAAGACTCTGTAAGACCCTCAGAGAGTCTCAGCCCAGATGTGTTACCCCACAAACCACAGATTGACATAGATCGCTGCAATAACATGAGGTTTATTGATCCAACGTGCATGGCCAATGCACGTGGGGTTGGTCATCCTGGTAGGAAGAGGCAACCACGAACTCAGAAAGCACACATCTTTTATACAGACAACAGAGCTAGTTGGCTTATTCTGATTGGAGCAGCATCAAACAAAGGATCTCTTCAGACATTGGTTGGCTTGCTCAAGGGGGCTGCTCTTGGCTTCATTGCCCCCTTACCTAACTCTTGTACCTGGCAAGCATTTGGAATGGGTCATGCTGGAAAATCCCAGAATTTTTGTAAGGTCAGGGTGTTCCTCAGAGTTCAGTACAGTGAGGGGTAGAGCATCTAATCTTGTTCTTACAGGTTATGTTCTGGTCAGCTTTTAATTCATCCCAGCCCTCCTGACCTTTAAAAACTTTGTTTTTCTTATACAAGCAGATGTCTCTACTATAGGTAGTTTTGGCTTACTATTTCTTTCTCAAAAGTCTTGTTTTTACCTTTATTTCTACATTCCCAGAACTTTGTTTCTGTATTCTCAAGAACTTGTGGTTTCTATATTCCCAGAATCTTGTTTCTACAGCTTTGCTTTTCACTTTATTACTTCACTCCCACCGATATCCAAAAAGGCCATCCTCTGCCACATATGCGGCCAGCACCATGGGTCCCCTCCATGTGTACTTTCTGGTTGGTGATCCAGTCCCTGGGAGCTCCGGGGCTTCTGGCCAGGGCCTTTGAGGTCTTAAATGCTCACACTATGCCCAGTGTGAAAAACATACAGTCTCCTTCTGCTGACTGCAGATCAAGAAGTAGAACTCTGAGCTCCTCCAGCACCATGGCTGACTGGATGATGCCATGCCTCCTACCCTGATGATAATTTATTGAATCACTGAACTGTAAGCCAGCACCAAGTCCTTTTTGTTAAGTCCAAAGCAGATTCCAAAATGGTAGTGCTGTTGACAATATCCTAAAAAGAAGGACAGCTACTGGATTAAAAAAAAAAAAATGCCAGGCAGTGGTAGCACAAACCTTTAATCCTAGCAACAGAGAAGTAGGGGCAGGCAGATCTCTGTGAATTCAAAGCCAACCTAGTCTAAAAGCAAGTTCCAGGACAGCCAGGGCTATGCAGAGAAACCCTGTGACTAAAAAAATAACAAAAAAAGCTGGGCGGTGGTGGTGCACGCCTTTAATCCCAGCACTTGGGAGGCAGAGGCAGGTGGATTTCTGAGTTTGAGGCCAGCCTGGTCTACAGAGTTGAGTTCCAGGACACCAGAGCTATACAGAGAAACCCTGTCTCAGAAAAAAAATACAAAATAAAGAAAAACTCAAAGCGTTTCAATGGTGTCCAGTTCTCCATCAGTTCGCCATGGCCTTGTTGGAGAAAGTGTAAACAGGCTTTGAGGTGTCCTAGTGCTCAAGCTGCACCCCGTGTGGAAGAGAGCCTCACCTCCCGGCTGTCTATGGAAGACAATCTCCTTCTGGCTCCCTCTGAGCCTGTAAGCCAGCCCCAATTAAATGTTTGCCCTTATAAGAGTTATCTCGGGGGCTGGAGAGATGGCTCAGCAGTTGAGAGTACTGACTTAAGAGGTCCTGAGTTCAATTCCCAGGAACCACAAGGTGGCTCACAACCATCTGTAATGGGATCTGATGCCTTCTTTTGGTGTGTCTGAAGACAGCAACAGTGTGCTCACAGACATAAAATAAATAAATCTTTAAAAAAAAAAGAAAGAAAGAAAAAAGATGTGTGTGGAGGAAGATGGGTAGAGGCACTGGACCCTCATCGGAGTATCCAGAGAGGGGGTACTACCTCTGCAGCTATAGGGAAGCCAGTGCTGTATTGTCAGACTTTCCAGAATGGAGGCTTTCAGGTCACCCATACTGCTATCAGCAATCAGCAGTCTCTCACCTATCCTCTCTAAGAATAAATAATAATAATAAATAAACCCACTGCTCCCTCAGGGTAAAGTTTGATGACACAGAACTTTAGTTTGTCATTGGAATTTTCTTTTAAGATTTATTTATTGCCTTCTGGTCTCTCTGGGCTGGTGTCTTGGGCAGACATTGGGCACAAGCTCCACAGCCAGTCCCCCAACACCCAGAGGAAGCTCCACTCCCAGGCACTCTGACGTGCCCAGGATCAGAGGTGAGGAGGACCCAACATCTGTCTCAACACCGGGAGTAACTGGGACCAGCGGGACAAGGCACACAGGAAGTTCCCCAGCCCAGTGGCTCAGGTTCCTTCCGGTCTCTCTGGGCTGATGTCCTGAGCAGACCTTGGGAGCAAGCTCCACAGCCAGTCCCACAACACCTAGAGGTAGCTCCACTCCCAGGTGCTCTCACAAGCCCAGGATCTCAGGATCCCAGAATCACAGGATCATAGAGACAGCTTGACTCTGAGGAGTTCTGACACAACCAGGATCACAGGAAGGACAGGCTCCAGTCAGACTTAGCAAGGGCAGGTAGCACTAGAGATAACCAGATGGTGGGGGGCAAGCGTAAGAAAATAAGCAACACAAACCAAGGTTACTTGGCATCATCAGAACCCAATTCTCCCACCTTAGCAAGTCCTAGACACACCATTACACTGGAAAAGCAAGATTCAAATATAAAATCACTTCTCATGGTGATGATACAGGACTTTAAGAAAGACATAAATAACATGTCCCTCAAAGACATACAGGAGAACACGGGTAAACAGCTAGAAGCCCTTCAAGAGGAAATACAAAGATCCCTTAAAGAACTACAGGAAAACACAAACAGGTGAAGGAAATGAGCAAAACCATCCAGAATCCAAAAATGGAAATAGAAACAATAAAGAAATCAGAGAGAAAATCCTGGAGATACAAAACCTAGGAAAGAAATCAGGAGTCATAGATGCAAGCATCACCAACAGAATACAAGAGATAGAAGAGAGAATCTCAGGGACAGAAGACACCATAGAAAACATTGACACAACAGTCGAAGAAAATGCAAAAAGCAAAAAGCTCCTAACCCAAAACATCCAGGAAATCCAGAATACAATGAGAAGACCAAACTTAAGGATAATAGGTATAGAAGAGATTCCCAATGTAATGGGCCAGTAAATATCTTCAACAAAATTATAGAAGAAAACTTCCCTATCCTAAAGAAAGAGATGCCCATGAACATACAAGAAGCCTACAGAACTCCAAATAGACTGGACCAGAAAAGAAATTCCTCCCGTCACATAATAATAAAAACACCAAATGCAGCCGGGCAGTAGTGGCATACGCCTATAATCCCAGCACTTGGGAGACAGAGGCAGGCAGATTTCTGAGTTCAAGGCCAGCCTGGTCTACAGAGTAAG
>NW_022196905.1:208621118-208677091 GCF_008632895.1 Mastomys coucha
GTGATGTATTATTTTGAAATATACAGTTAATATGTTTAGAGTTATTTAAAATTTATATTGAGAAAAATATTTTCACTATTGCTGTAGACAAGCATCTACATGAGACTGTTAAATTGATTGTTTTATATCAAACAACTTTTATAATACTTATTTTTATTGTTATAATATTTTATAAATTTTAAGAAATATGACAAAAAGATATTGTAGGTATTGAAGGGGGGTTTCTGGGAGGAGTTGGGGTACAAAAGGGAAACAAGAATATGATTTAATTCTATTTACTTAAATATGTTTTTAAATGTTAACAAATTCACATAAACTGAAATCATGTAACTTTTCTCTTCATGATGTAATAAAAGTTTAAAAAAAAGTTAAGGTGGCCGGGCGGTGGAGGCGCATGCCTTTAATCCCAGCACTTAGGAGGCAGAGGCAGGCAGATTTCTGAGTTCGAGGCCAGCCTGGTCTACTGAGTGAGTTCCAGGACAGCCAAGGCTACGCAGAGAAACCCTGTCTCGGAAAAAAAAAAAAAAAAAAAGTTATGGTTCAGCTACAAAAAAAAAAGATGTATTTATTTATTTTGAGTTTATGAGTGCTCTACCTGCATGTACACCTGCATGCCAGAAGAGGGCATCAGATCACACTATAGATGGTTATGAGCCACCATGTGGTTGCTTTCATAAAGAATTTGTGTAGGAACATTAACATAGCTGTTTCCTGACGGTCTGAATAAATTACTTAAGATCTATAAAAATAGGCTGGAGAGATGGCTCAGCAGTTAAGAGCACTGTCTGTTCTCTTAGAGAATCCAAGTTCAGGTCCAGCTCAACACTGTCTGTTAATTCCAGTTCCAGGGGATCTGACACCCTCACACATCCATGCAAGCAGAACGCATATGCACATAAAGTAAAAACATATTTTTAAAAAATATTTAAAAGATGAGACTTGGAGGTGATATATATTAAACTTCCTAAGGACATAGCTTAGAACACTGATGTTATTAAATCCATGGAACTACTGATCTGCCCTCAGTAACAAGGAGTGACTGAAGAGCACCAACGTAGGCCTGAACGAGTTTAAGAAGTGTTTTCCGGGCAGTGGTGGCGCAAGCCTTTAATTCCTCTTGGGAGGCAGAGGCAGGTGGATTTCTGAGTTCGAGTCCAGCCTGGTCTACAGAGTGAGTTCCAGGACAGCCAGGGCTACACAGAGAAACCCTGTCAAAAAAAAAAAAAAAATTGTTTGAACTGAGCTGTGATGAAGCATACCTTTAATTCCCAGCACTTGGTAGGCAGAAGCAGGGGGGTCTCTGTGAGTTAGAGGCCTTCCTGTCTCCTGGACAGGACGTTTCAGGACAGCAAGTTTCAGGACAGCAAGTTTCAGGACAGCCAGGGCTACCCAGGGAAACCCTGTCTTGAAAAACCAAAAACCCAGATAGATAGATAGATAGATAGATAGATAGATAGATAGATAGATAGATAGATAGATAGATAGATAGATAGATAGATACATAGATACATAGATACATAGATAGATACATAGATAGATACATAGATAGATACATAGATAGATACATAGACAGACAGACAGACAGACAGACAGACATTGACAACATCCAGCAGAAGACTAAAGCAGCACAGTCACAAAGCACATGGAGGAAGAGGAGGGGTGGGCAGGGGCTAGAGAAATGGTTTAGCAGTTAAAAGTACTGGCTGTTCCTCCACAGGACCTGGCTTTGACTCCCAGCATATACAAGGTAGCTCACAACCATCTGTAACTCCAGTTCCAGGGAATCCAACACCCTCTTCTGGCCTCCCTGGGCACCAGGCACACATGTGGTACACAGACCTACATACAGGCAAAACACCCAAACATGTAAATTTTTATAAAAATAAATAACAAATAATAGATAACTAGATGGGTGGCTAGATGGATAGGTGGATGGGTGAAAAGGAAGGAAGGAAGGAAGGAAGAAAGGAAGGAAGGAAGGAAGGAAGGAAGGAAGGAAGGAAGGAAGGAAGGAAGGACGGACAATTGGGGCTTTAAAAATCCAGCAGAAATACACTGGGGAAGCATTGTTGAGACCAATAAAAAGCATCTGGCCTTTTATTTCCACTGCAATCTTCAAACAGTTTGTCTTCTATCTCTTTACAAAGATGCTACTGTGCTTTTTAATACCCATAGCTACTGCTGAATAACTTTCTCCTGGTACAGGCCAACCTACCCCAGAATAGGAAGTAATAGAGAAAACTTGAGATAAACATGTTTCTGGGAAAAAGGGAGGATGTGCTCCCTCTGTCTGCTTCAACAAACTTAAGCAGCGTGACAGCTGGTCAATGCAATGCATACTACAACACAACTGTGTGAACCTTTTCTGAGGTCTGAATGTCTCTCCATCTCAGGCACCGGCACCAGACACAGACACAAGGAAAGGATTTGACACAAGCACAGCTTGATGAACCAATTATTTTAATTAGGGTTACTTATAGGGGCACAGGTGAGGGGGTACTGATAAAAACATGGAAAACTTATGCGTAGGTAATCCACTGAAGAAAATGTCCCTCCCTCTACCAGCAACCACTGTCTGGTTTTACATTCAGAGAAGGGGGAGGTCTTGTGATGCCCCCCTGTCTAAGTACCATTAACTACCTAAAGGTATTCAGGGAGTAAGCCGAACATGGTGGTGCACACTTTTAACCTCAGCACTCAAAGGCAAACGGATCTCTGTGAGTTCGAGGACAGCTTGGTCTATGTAGTGAGTTTCATGACAGCAAGAACTACATAGCGAGACTCTCTCAAATAACGAAATAAAATGTATTCCGGGAGAGAAAAAGATCTCATGACCCCTCCTTGTAGTGAGTATCACTGCCAGTTAATCACCTGGGAAGACGCCAGGGCTCCATGCCAATGCCTCCACAAGGACACAAAGGTCTAGATTTTGTGTAGGCCTTTAGGTACTACAGGTACTGAGATTTCAAAAAGATAGGCATACTCAAAGCACAGCATTCTACAACATGCCACCCCTTCCTCTGGTGCATTCCACCCCTTTCTAGAATGTGCCCAACCTAGGAGGGAGTGATAAGCCTCATCAGTAACTACTGCCTAATGCAAGAAGCTTCTCTGTTCGAAAATGACTGAAACAATAATCTACAGGCATAAACACAGAACTTGAGACAGTCATTTCACAGAAATATACCCATCTAGCAAAACACTAGGGCCTTAGGACTGTCTAGCTGTGGGTTATGATTGGGCCTTACACATACGAATTGACCCCTGGAGAGAAAGGTGTTGGTCACTCTCACTGAGTCATGCGGGTACAGTACAGATCTTACTACATTTATATGTGTATTGTGGAGAGGAGGTGCATGTCACAGCATGAGTGAGGGGATCAGAAGACAATCTGCAGGATTTGTCTCCGTCACGTAGGTTCTGAGATCTAGCTCAAGCTAGCAGCCCTGCAGCAAGCAACTCTCAACAGCTGAGCCATCCCACCAGCCCTAGAAGGCACATCTTGATCAGACACAGTACCATGCAAGATCCAGAGGGAGTGGTGCCGCACAGCAAACCACACCCACTTCATATCCTATGCGTGCTGGCCAGCGAAGCCAAAGCTACCAGCTCAGTCTCAGACCGCTTTCTCTACAGTCAGCAGCAAAGCATGTGGTGTTTTCAGGAAGTCTTACATGTAGTTCTGAGGACAACTAATAGCACTGGCAATAGTCTGTACTGCTCAGGGGACTTCAGGAGCACCCGTGGCTAATACCTGCTGGGGAAGTAGTCTACCCCTAGCACTGCGTCTTAACTAAATAGTCTATCTTCTAGGCGTATCTTTTCCCATGCACACAGGGTACCTCCATCCAAGCTCTTCAACTCACCTTCTAATGTTCAATGCTAGCCATAGACTGGGAAGAGTTCTCATTCACCTTGTTTGGTGTCACCTGTTACCCAACCATAAAAATCCCAAGAAATTCCCATGTGCCTGTCCTGTGTACCTGTGTACCTTCCTTCTAATCATCACTTTCGGCTCACCTGGATGCCTTTCTAAATCTGTAGAGCATCAGAGGCTAGCATTATATCAGCATGATGCAAAACCCTTTTCCTTTTTACACGGGGATTGGGGGGAGAAGGGGTCTCAGGATCACTGAAGGCTGGCAACCCACTATCCCAAACAAGTGCCGGCTCAAGCCTGGAGTCAGCAGCTAAGAGGGCAATAAATAAAACATTAACAAGATCCAACGGCATGAAAAGACTTGTACCAAGTGTCTTCTCAATGCTGACCTGAGGACATAGCACAGCTAAGAGTGCATGCATGGAGCCTGGGTTAGTTCTGAAGCACAAGACACCCATGGATGCAATCCCAGGATTTGGGAAGAGGAGGCAGGAGGAGCAAGATGTTCAGGATCATCGTCATCTATAAAGAGAGTTTAAGAGCAGGCCAGGCTATATAAGAGTTTTCCTCAATAAAACAAAGAATAAATTCAAGCCAATGTGGACACAGTGGAGAAGACGGAGGCTGTACCTGTACATCTGTCATTCCTCACGAGCCATCTGGCAACCTCGCCCTGAGTGTGGCCTCACATTCATATGCCAAGTGCTGTGTGAGCATTTTCTGCCCGCACGTGAGCAAATGTCTATTCACCACAGATGGGCACCAAGGCTAAAAGCAAAGAAATGATACCACCCAAGTGCTGCCTGGAGAGCCACGGACTTTAACTGGGCTTACTGAGCACGGGCACGTACAGGCAGCTGCACCAGAGACAAAAACGTCTGCTCATCTACTGACTTGTACCAAAACTTACCACATTCTTTATATGATAGGCTTTGTCCCACCATTGATATTTGTCCATCTTTGAAAGGAACTGTGCTTGCGTGTGTCACAGGCTTGTCTCCACTCACAGGTACTGTTTCCAAAAGAAGTTCATTCATGGAATCTATGGGAGCAATGACATCTACACATCAAGGGTTTTTTTCCCCAGGAAGATGTCGTTCATGATACCGAAGGGACCTGCAACTCTGGAAGGCTTCAGTTGTTGACATTCACAGCATTTTGCACCTTAAGTTTTTCAGGTGTTTGAAGCAAACAGGGA
Source organism: Mastomys coucha (assembly GCF_008632895.1). Taxonomy (NCBI): domain Eukaryota; kingdom Metazoa; phylum Chordata; class Mammalia; order Rodentia; family Muridae; genus Mastomys; species Mastomys coucha. The sequence goes on from NW_022196905.1 coordinate 208,626,197, forward strand.
TAAAACACTAACCATATTGTTTCCATTCATAAGACACTTCCCCAGCATGAATTAACTTGTGTCTGTGAAAGGAAAGTGACCAACAAAGGACTTACCACACATTGCTTACATCTGTAGAAATTGTGCCCAGCATGAATTCCTTCCTGCCTTTGAAGTCTAAACCACATCATTTATGTGAGTAAGGCTTCTTCCGTGACGTCATTTGTTCTTACATGCTTTGAGTGGATAAGAATAAACACTTTAGCACTGCTCCTTCAGGGTTCCTCACCAGTATGAGTTATCTGATGTATTTGGAGCAAACAAGGGTACAGGAATTAGATACTGCTGACACTCATAGGGGTTTTCCACAGCATGAATAGATTTATGTCTCTGAAAGGAACTGTGACGGCTGAAGGCTTTCCCACATTGTTTGCACTCGTAAGGTTTTTCTCCTGTGTGTGTGCGTTCATGTAATCGAAGGTAACTGTACCGTATAAAGGCTTTATCACATTGTTTACATTCATACGGTTTCTCTCCACTATGATTTCGTCCATGCAAGCGAAGGGAAGAGTGATGTCTAAAGGCTTTACCACATTCTTTACATTTGTAAGGTTTCTCTCCAGTATGAGTTATTTCATGTAACCGAAGGGAAGTGTGACGAGTGAAGGCTTTCCCACACTGCTGGCACTCATAGGGCTTCTCTCCTGTGTGAGTTCTTTCATGCAATCGAAGGGAAGAGTGATGTCTAAAGGCTGTACCACATTGCTTACACTCATAGGGTTTTTCACCAGTGTGAGTTCGTTCATGCATTTGAAGTAAAGAGGGATAAAGGAATGACTTTCCACACTCCTTACATTTATATGGTCTCTCACTAGTGTGAGTTCTTTCATGCATTTGAAGTAAAGAGGGATAAATGAAGAGCCTACTACATTGCTTACATTCATAGAATGTTTCTCCACCATGAATAATTTTATGTCTGTGATAGGAAGTTTGACATCTGAAGGCTTTCCCACATTGCTTACATTCATAGGGTTTCTCTCCGGTATGAGTCCTCTCATGTAATCGAAGGTAACTGTGACATGTGAAGGCTTTCCCACACTGCTGACATTCATAGGGTTTTTCTCCAGTATGGATTCTTTCATGTAACTGAAGGGCGCTGTGACATCTAAAGGCTTTCCCACACTGCTGACATTTATAGGGTCTCTCTCCTGTGTGAATTCTCTCATGCCTTTGAAGTGAAGTGGAAGAACTCAGAGCTTTCCCACACTGCTGACATTTATAGGGTCTCTCTCCTGTGTGAATTCTCTCATGCCTTTGAAGGGAACTGGAAGAACTCAGAACTTTTCCACACTGGTTGCATGAGTAACATTTTCTTACAGTATCAGTTCCTCCATGTGTATAAAGTGAACTGTGATAACCAGAAGCCTTTCCACATTCCTTGTAGTCACAGAAGTTTTGTCCACTGTGGGGTTGGTGATACATTCCGAATGTACTTGGAAAACCAAAGGATTTTAAGCATACCTCACATTCACAAGGTCCATTCACAGTGTGAATACCCATGTATCCTTGAATACTTGTGAGAGAACTAGAATCGTATGGCTTGTTTCCATATCCCTCCTGCTCATCCAGTAAGTATTCAGAATCAGATATGACATGCCTATTAAAGGATGAATGAGATGTAAAAACCTTCTCACAAACACTATATTCATAGAGCTTAATTTTAATAGAAAACTTGATGCTTATATTAAGGCTTGGCATAGGGGTGAGGTTTTCGTGGCCCTGACTACCTTCACCCTGAGGCCACACTCTCATGGTCTCTAATATGCAACTTCTATAGATAAAAAAAAGAAAAAATGACAAGGCTGGTGGTACATGTCTTTAATCCCAGCACTCAAGAGGCAAAGGCAGGTGGATATTTGTGACTAGAGGCCAGCCTAGTCCAGAGTTACACAGTAAGACTCTTTCTCAAAAACAAAAACAACCAAATTAGATTCTACTCAGTGCTTATTATCAAGGTGTAGGTCAGACCCTGCTCTCAAGATGAGGCCAAGTGTATACTTTCTGCCACATCTGAATGGTGTGAAACTACATGGATTGATGGTTCTACAATATGCCTCCCCAGAGCAATAATCTAACACTGATAAATCTAATAACATAACACTGTGAAATGTGCTGCAAACACTGAATAGCATTCTTACACTCAAGCACATAGTTTTGCTGACAAGTTTCTAATGATGAATAAACTTAAAGCTATTATTTCTTTTGCTCATTATTAAATTTATATGGCACATTAAGGTTTCTACAAGAGACAGTTGCTTCCACTTATACATGAAAATTACCTTTGAATTTTTCCAAAATTTTTGCAGTCATCTTCAATATTCTGTTCTTCCCATATATACCCTAAAAAGCAGTTCCAAAATTTATGATAAATTATTAGAAATTAATAAAAATAAAAACTGGATGTGGAAGCATATGCTTTTAGCCTCAGCACTCAGAAGGCAGAGGCAGGTGGTGTCTGTGACTTCAAAGCCAGCTGATTTACATACTGAGACCCCGGCTAGAAGAAAAACAAAGGCCAGAAGTTCCTGAAAACCAGGAGCAGGTTAAGAGCACTTACTGTTCTCAAAGAAATACAGCTTTGGTTCCCACTTCTCACACTGGGCAGCTCACAACCACCTGAACCTCCAGCTCCAGAGGCATTTGAGACCTCTGCCCTCACATATACTCACACACACACTGCCAAACTGCCCTCCATGACACCTGTGCTCATGTATACACACGTGTCCCAAATCTGCCCCATTTGGACTGGAGGAAGTTGTACGTGGACTTCTTCACACAGATAATTTAAAATAAATCGTTTCTTAAAGGAAGAAAAGGGCTAGAGATATGGCTCAAAAGTTAAGAACATTTACTGTTAGCCAGGCAGTGGTGGTAGCACACGCCTTTAATCCCAGCACTTGGAAGGCAGAGGCAGGCAGATTTCTGACTTCAAGGCCACCCTGGTCTACAGAGTGAGTTCCAGAACAGCCAGGGCTACACAGAGAAACCCTGTCTCGAAAAACCAAAAAAAAAAAAAAAAAAAAAAAAAAAAAAAAAAAAAAGAATATTTACTGTTAATGTAGAGAACCTGGGTTTGGTTTCCAACACCCACATGCCAATAAAAGCTACCTATAAGTCTAAATCCAGACAATCTGATGCCCTGTTCTGGCTTCTGAGGGCTCCTACACACATATGGTACACATAAACTCACAAAGGTGCACACACACAAATAATAAAATTATTTTTTAATTTATGAGATGGCTCAGCAGTTAAGAGTACCGACTGCTCTTCCAGAGGTCCTGAGTTCAATTCCCAGCAACCACATGGTGACTCACAACCATCTGTAATGGGGTCTGATAGCCTCTTCTGGTGTGTCTGAGGAGAGCAATAGTGTACTCATATACATAAAATAAATAAATAAATCTTAAAATAAAATAAAACTCACAAAGGTGTACACACACAAATAATAAAATTATTTTTTAATTTATGAGATGGCTCAGAAGTTAAGAGCACTGACTGCTCTCCCAGAGGTCCTGAGTTTAATTCCCAGAACCCACAGAGTGGCTCACAACCATCTTCTAATGGGATCTGATGCCCTCTTCTGGTGTGCCTGATGACAGCTACAGTGTCATATAAATAAATAAATAAATAGCCGGGCAGAGGTGGCACACACCTTTAATCCCAGCTCTTGGGAGGCAGATATAGCCTATAGCTATAGCTCATAGTTTGAGGCCAGCCTGGTCTACAGAGTGAGTTCCAGGACATCCAGGGATATACAGAGAAACCCTGTCTCGATAAAAATAAATAAATAAATAAATAAACAAACAAATCTTTTATTAAAAAAAATCACTGAAAAGTAGTTTCTAGTCTCAATGTACATTGTAATCATGTCATTTTTCTTAAAACAAGCTCTACAAAAGCAGGAATTTTCGAGTGTGGGGGGGCAGGGTAATGGGGGTGCACATGCCACAGAGCACACATAGATGAGAGGACAGCTGTGGGAGATGGCTCTCCCCTCCAACCCTGTGGTTCCAGCAGGCCTGCAGAGTGCCTTTGACGTGGCGAACCACCTCACCTCCACTATGATCACCTCCACTATGATCCCTCCCTCTCTACACCCGAATGGCAGAAGACCGTTCCTAACATGAAAACTAATTTAACCAAAGGAAAGAAAGAGGAGCCTTACCTATTGCAGCGAGGTTCCTGCAGGTCTCCAGCATCACATCTCTATAGAGAGTCTTCTGGAATGGATCCAGCAAATCCCACTCATCCTGGTTGAAGTGCACAGCCACATCCTCAAAGCTCACCAAATCCTAAAACATGCCAAACGTGTGCATAAAAGAACTGCCAGGACTGCAAAGGGATGCTCAGTTGGTAAGATGTTCACGTGTCTACAGTCTCCACATATATATTCCATGACAGAGATACACTAATGCAAACATGACTGAACAGAAACGGCAACTGAGTGCCCTGGGGAGAAGGTCCAGCTCCACTCAATTCTCATTTCTGTCCTAGACAGTCCTGACACCTGTACACAAAACAGAGCTGTCTGTCCTTACACATCTGTGTGCACAGAGTTTAAGCTCTGCTGGGTGGAGAGAACAAGATAATGAGAAAAGCTCATGAGTGAAGAATGTCAGTAAGTCCATAATGACATAATCCGTAAGGAGTGATGGATTCATCTTTTACAAACTCAGATAAACCTTGAGGATCAGACAAACTCTCAAAAGACTACGGACAATGTATGTAATGAGCTTCCTGGTGAGCACTATTTCACAATGCTGTCACTACTTGAATGGGACAATGAGCTAAATCCTATGTGCTAACAGAAAAAGAAGTCATTGAAGAAGTCCACGTATAACTTCCTCCAGTCCAAATGTTACAGTGGGAACATGAATAGTATCTCAGATCTGGGTGTAACCTGACATTCTACTTTGGCTAAGGGACCACCCCTAGGAAGGCAGACTCACTGTAAACATTGCTAACGGGACAGCCAATTCTTACTAATTCTTGTCTTCCCTGAATCCATGGCCCTAGTGCAGTCATGGCAGGTTGGTTTTGTTGTTTGTTTCTCTTTTTAACCTCTTTTCTAAGCATACTTGGGCTTCACCCACACAAACATTTTGTGTTTACTTAACTAAAGCTTCCCTCACCACAGCTTATTGACCATGCATCCGGCCTCCACGCCAGCTTCAATGGCATGGTTCCTCCCTTCTCCAGGATGCTCGCTTGCCCTCAAGTTCCTCTTTTAAAGGATAAAATTGTCCTTGGGCTCCCATAGTGCACTCTGAAATTATTTTATTAATGAGACAAAGAACTCCAAAGGGAGCCCCAATTTCCCCTGTATCACAGATTTAATCAAGCATTACAAATATTACATGATCAATATTTATAGATCTAAACCAAGATGATGGCAAACACATTAATACCAGAGCTCAAGAAGCAGAGGCTGGCAGATCTCTGTGAGCTGGAAGCCAGTCCAGTCCACACAAGGAGTTCTCAAACAGCCAGGGAAGCAGAGTGAGCCCCTGATCAAAACAAACAAACAAACCTCAAAGGAATTTTTAAAAGGAATTTAATTACACTCTTCCAGGTCTTGGCTCCAAGACAACTAAAAAGAAACACTTCTCATCCTGAAGGGGCTTCAGCCACATGCAGCCAACCCACTCACTCACCAACTTGGGCACCAATTGAGCCCAGTAAGTGCCCATGGGCAAGGGCATTGATAAGTTCCATCATTCCAAACACAGAGGCACTGCCACCAGAAGCATTTCTGAACCAAGTGTCTTAGGTGCTTATAGGCTTCCTGCATCTATGTCTAGCTGCACTACTGCATGAGGGGTGTCACTCATAGGAAGGCAGTCAGGAATTGATCATGAAGCCTGGAAGGACCAAACACACCCACCATGCTTTAAATTCACTGCTGCTGCCCTGTGACCACCAAGAAAGCCATGTAAAGAGGCTACATAAGGACAGACGGAAAGACATCTGGGAAAGATTAAATAAGGTTACACTTTATAAAGCAAAAAATAAAAAAATAAAAAAAATTAATTACCTGGGCATGGCAGCCCCAGACTTTGATCTCAGTGCTCAGCAGACAAAGGCAGATCTCCGAGTGTGAGGCCATGCGAGTATAACAGTGAGTTCTAGGCCAACCAGGACTACAAAGTGAGACCCTTTCTCAAAACAAAGTATGAGTGTGTGTGTGTGTGTGTATGTGTACGTGTGTGTACATGTGTGTATAGGGAGGAGTAATTACATTCATTTACTGAGGAGGTGTGACGTGGAGGTCAGAGGACAACCTGGAGGAGTGGGTTTTCTCCTTCTATGTCTGGGTCTGAGGAGAACACAAGATGTTAGACTTAGCGGCAGTGGGCATCTACTCTTTGAGCCACCTCATTATCTCTGAACATAGGGATTCTAATTGAGTAATGCTGCAGCGTGACAGGATTAAGAGAAAGACAGCCTATCTTTTTAGAAAACCCTCAATGTAGCAGTTGTAGCTGCTTTGGGGTAGAAACAGAGGGATCACCTGATGTCAGAGATCACAGGCTGACTCTGCTGAACAGTGAGGCATGCAGTGCCAGACTCTTCTGAGAGATCCTTCTTCTAAGTTAACTAGGAATAACAGCTATTTAGTAAATGTCAAGAATGTTCTGAACAAGAGCTGTCTTAGCTAAAATAGTTCAAGAATGTACAAACTATGAAAAGGCAAGTTTTAGAAAATCCTCTCTTAGGAACTAGGGTCTTCAAAATCAAGGCATGTTAAAAGTCAGTTTCAGAAAACACCCAAGAAGACCCTCATCTTGAGCCCTGACTTCTCTCTCGGCTGGGTGAGGGGGATAAAAGGGTGAAGCAGCAGGAGGAAGGCAGTTCCTAACTCAGCCATCCTCAAGTCCCTCACAGGCAGCCTTTTCAGCCTTCTTGTTTAGCTCTTCACATCCAAAGAAATCTGTGAAAAATAACTACTACATATGATGTGCATGCTGGAGGCAGACTGCCAACACACAGGTAATAGACTCTTGGTAACAAATACTTTGGTAACACTAAACAAATGGCCAACTGAGCCTGCAACAGAGGGACAGTAACCCTGGAGAAGACAGACTGACTTCCAGAGGTACTCATTGCAACGGTCAAATGCTCTTTTCTGAGACAAGGTCTCACTATGTAGCAATAGCTGGACTGGAACCAATGCGGCCCATACTGGCCGCAGTCTCCTGGTGTCTACCTGCCCCTGCCTCCCCAGTGCTGAGATTAAAGGCAAATGCTCACTTTTTTTTTGTTTGTTTGTTTGTTTTTTCGAGACAGAGTTTCTCTGTGTAACCGTGGCTGTCCTGGAACTCACTGTGTAGACCAGGCTGGCCTTGAACTCAGAAATCCACCTGCCCCTGCCTCCCCAGTGCTGAGATTAAAGGCAAATGCTCACTTTTTAACGTTATGAAATCACAAAGAATTTAGAGGAAGACAAGCATGTGGCTCAAACATTGTAGGGCGGGTGGATGACTTGAGATCAATCTTCTATGAGATCCTTCACTTACTGCACAACCTAAAGGTGTCATAACCCTGCTGGTGACATATTCAGCCACAGAAGCTGAAGCTGTACAAGCTGTAAGAGAGATGGCTCAGCAGCTAACACACACAGTTCTTAAAAAGAAGCTGACTTGATTCCCAGCACCTACCCCAACCTGAAGCTCTAGAGGTCCTGACACCCCTCTGACTTCCTTAGACACATACACAAATAAACAACAACAATAAAAATTTTAATTGAAGCTGAGTAAAGTAAGCTAAATCATATGCTTGAATGTACAAAAGCCTGGACTCACTCTTCAGTGCCCTAAAAGAAAAAAAAATGCTAAGTTTAATATACCATCAACAATAAAGTAGAAAAAATATGGTTCTGCCAATAACAGAAATATATATGGCAAGAAGAGGTGAAGAGATGGCTCAGAAGAGCACTTGCTGCTCTTGCAGGACCCAGTTTGAGTCCTGGGACCCACATGGCAGCTTACAATCAACAGTAACTTGTTTTGTGAGATCCAGCATGCCCTTCAGGTCTCCACAGACACCAGCTATGCACACAGTGCACTTACATGGAGGCAAAACACTCGTGCACATGAAGTAAAAAATATCTTTTGCTGGGTGGTGGTGGCGCATGCCTTTAATCCTAGGACTTGGGAGGCAGAAGCAGGCGGATTTCTGAGTTCGAGGCCAGCCTGGTCTACACAGTGAGTTCCAGGACAGCCAGGACTACACAGAGAAACCCTGTCTTGAAAAACAAAAACAAAAAAAAAAAAGAGACTGGGTTGAGGGCCAGAAATGGTGGCGCATGCTTTTGATCCTAGCACTCTGAAAACAGGACAGGCAGATCTCTATAAATTCAAAGTCAGGCTGGTCTACAGAGTTCTAGGACAGCCAGAGCTACATAATAGGAAGATGGATGAGCAGAGCATGCTGTCAGAGACCTTTAATCCTAGCACTGCGGAGGCAGAGACTGACAGCTCTCTGAGTTTGAGGCTAGCCTCATCTACATAGCAAGTTCTAGGCCACCCAAAACTACATAGCAAGACTTTGTCTCAAAGAAAAATAACAGAACATAAAAAGGGGGGCGTGTTTTGTTTGGTTTTAAGACAAAGTTTCTCTGTGTAGCTCTGGCTGTCTTGGAACTAGATCTATAGACCAGGCTAGCCTCGAGCACAGAGATTCATATGCCTTTACCAATGGCAGGAGGGAATAAAGGCATGTACCACCACGGTGAGACTTGGAATGAGTTTCTTCCCCCCCCCCCCACTCACACACACACACTCACACACACACATACACACACTCACACACAAACACACACACTCACTCACATACACACTCTCACACACACCTACACTCACACACACACTCACACACACTCTCACACACTCACACACAGCAAGAAAGGGGATTAAGGGTGCTATCAGGATTGAAAAGAAAAAAACAAACTGTTTCCTCCCAATAAATGCCAAGAATCAACAAAACTCATTGAACCAGTAAGATTATAACCAGTACCTCTTAATGAATCATCAAAATGCTTAAAGATGCATATAATATCCATCAGCGTCCTGTAAACCAGCAGGGAGCAGCTGGATTACAATATTCAGTATGGCAAGGTAGGTAAGAAGAGACACAATGAAATATATACAGATTTTACAAATTTAATAAAGTCCTTTAGGCAAGAACTACAATTTTTAAAAAAGATTTTAATTGTTTTAAAACCTTTTGAAAAGTTTTATTAAGAGCAAAGAGGAAGTACAAATTTTAGACATTTCCAAGAGAGGCAATGGGCCTCTTTGAGTGAGAGAATATCAAGGGACCTTACTTTGGTTTTGTTTTTCAGACTCACTATTTTATGAAGATTAGTGTTTTGTCAGCAGGTATGTGGTGCCTGGCGCCTGTAAAGATCAGAGGAGGCCTCGACCCCAAGACTAGTTACAGAAGGTTGCAAGTGACCATGTGAGTACTAAGAATTGAATCCGAATCCTCTGCAAAAGCAGCCAGAGCTCTTAACTGCTAAGCCACTTTTAAAGTTTTACGTGTGTATGTGTCTAAGAATTCACGCATTTGGAGGAGGTGCCCTCAGAGGCCAGAAGAGGACATGGGATGCTCTGGGACTGGAGTTATAGGCAGCTGTGAGGCACCAGAGGTGGGTACTGGAAACCAAACTGGGGTCTTTATAAGAGCAATTCCGTCTTAAGCACTGAGCCACCATTTCAGGCCATCCACCTCCTCATCTTTTGACAGGAACTCCATAACTATGTAAACCAGGCTAGCTCAATCTGCCTGCCTCTTCCTCCCAAGTGCTGGGTTACAGGCAGACTAGTAACCCAGAAAGAACTATAACCTTTAACAACAACAACAACAGGAAAAAAACCCATGCAGGACAGTGGTGGAAAATGTCTTTAATCTCCGCACTTGGAAGGCAGAGAAAAGCAGGTGGATCACTATGATTTCGATGCCAGCCTCTACAGAGTGAGTTTCAGATCGGGCCAAAGCAGACCTTAAAAAAATAACAAAACAAACAAAAAAAGACAATAACACCCCAACCAACCAAAAAACAAATATGAAATAATGATATTCCATAATTATGGTGACAGGAAGCTTCAGAATTGAATGTCATGGTCTTCAATCTGCACTAAGAATTAAATAATCACAATATAAATCCTAACAATTTATGAAAAAAAATAAGAAACTGATTCTCAAGTTTATGTGGAGAGTGGGAAAAAACAAAAATGGTCCACACAATTCCAAAGAAACAGCACATGGACTTAAAGTGTATATTTATGTATATATATACATATATATTGTTATATACACACACATATAATACACACACACACACACACACACACACATATATATATATATATATGCCTTTTTTGACAAAGTAGCAAAGGAAATTCAACAAAAAGGGGACTAGCAAAAGGTTATTGGCAGAACCAATGTCTATGGACAAAGAGATTAAATGGATAGTTTCACAATGTTGTGACTGGAGAGATGGTTCAATGGTTGGGAAAACTGGCTGCTCTTCCAGGACCTGGGTTCAATATCTAGTACCAATACGGCAGCTCAACAACCGTTCCAGAGGATCTGACATTCTCACAAAGACATACATTTTGGAAAAACACCAATGCACAAAAATAAAAATTAAAAAAAAAAGTCTAAAATTCACAGTATTAACTCAACTTGAATACTTGACCTAAATGTTAAACGAAAATTCAGAACTTCTAGAAAGTAAGAGAAACTAGATGGCCTATTGTTTTACAACCTTCCGAGGAGACACGCAAAGCAGGACTGTACCAAACGCCTGCCCTAGACAGAGCACCGACTCGTTCCTGCGCAAGGCGGAGCCTCCGCAGCGAGCTCGGCGCTCTGCGCAGGCGCGGACCACGGGGAAGAGGACACCGGGCCCAGCGCCACACAGCAGTGAACGCCGCTGCCGCCCCGCCCCAGCCTCGGGGAGGATCCACCACAGCGGGCAGGGTCAGCGGCCCTTGCTCACCATGGCGCGGCTTCCGGACTCGCCCGCGCTCTCCTCACAGGTCCCGGCAGCGGCGCTCACAGCACAGCACACTGCACCGAACCTCCCTGTGCCGCGGAGCCGAGCCCACAGTATGGCGGCCGAGAAGAACCGCCTCTTGCCGCTCTCCCGTGCTCCTGATTAGACGGCACGGTCCCAGGCCCTGATTGGCTAGCAAAGCCTGAGTGACACCAGCTTCCAAAGGCCGAGGCGTGGAATTCAAATGACAACCATAGCCCCGCCCTCCTAAGCTCCGCTTTCATACCTGACCAGACCTCGTCTACCTCCGAGGAAATGTGCTTCTAAACAGAACTTGCTTCTCCCTGTAAAGCTGTACTCGATCACCGAGTCGTCACTGTGCACACTCTCACTGTACACACTGAGTGCTCATTGCAGCAATCCTGCTGCCTCACAACTAGAAAGGTTCCCAGCCCAACCAAGGTCAAATTATAACTGGGCCTGATGTTTTTCGGGCATCAGGAATTTGAGTAAGGAATATCTATGGTTTATACATCTGCCTCAGGCTGCACATTAACAAGTATCCATTTCCTCTATTTTCTTTCTTTCTTCCTTTCTTTTTTTTTTTTTTTTTTTTTTTTTTTTTTTTTTTTTTTTTTGTCGAGACAGGGTTTCTCTATATAGCCCTGGCTGTCCTGGAACTCACTCTGTAGAGCAAGCTGGCCTCGAATTTAGAAATCCGCCTGCCTCTGCCTCCCAAGTACTGGGATTAAAGGCATGCTCCACCACCATCCGTCATTTCCTCTATTTTCATAACATGTGTGTTCTTCCAGTTAAGATCTCTGTCTTTTCTTCCCAACCCCATTTCTCCTGACCAAGCCTCTACAGACATTCCAATTTAAACAAAAGCAAAAAAAAAAAAAAATTGAAGCCGTGGGCCAAGGAAATGACTTAGTAGGTTAAGCCTGAACATAGTAGAAGAAAACCAACTCAGGAAAGTTGTCCTCTGACCTCCACAAACACAGACACATAGATACACACACACACACACACCCCAACTAAATCATTAGACTATTTTATTATTTTATTTAATTTTTGGTTTTTCTAGTTAGAGTTTCTCTGTGTAGCCCTAGCTGTCCTGGAACTCGCTCTGTAGACCAGGCTAACCTCAAACACAGAGGCCTACCTGCCTCTGCTTCGGGGGGGCTGGGATTAAAGGTGTTCACCCATTTTTAGGAAAGAAGAAGAAAAGAAAGGACTGGCAGTAGAAACGATAAAAATGAAAAACACAGATAATGGAATCAATGAATAGAAGAGTGAGTGGTGTTCAGTGGTGTAATCATCAGTCTTGAACGTCAACATGGCAGGAGCAGTCCTCCAGCGTGCATGTAAGGGTGTTTCTAAACAGAGTAGTTAAGATAGAAAGGCTCTTCCTAACAGTGGGCAGTATTCATTACCTGGACCACAATCAGGGACTGGCTGAGAAAAGGAAGGAGGCGAGGAGACGAGAGAGATGGGCAGTCCTTTCTGCTCTTCTAGAGGACTCTTTGGTTCACATCTGTTGGCTCTCAACTTCCTGTAAACCCAGCTCCAGGGGGTGCAACTCCTTCTTCTGGGCTTCTCCATCGCTCACACACACTGAATCTCCCATACATGTAAATAAAAAGAAATATTTTTAAATTATCATTATAGAATTTCTTTTCTCCTCCTATGATGATGCCAAATCTCCCTCTTTAAGATCTTCATATATTTCTGAAATATAACTATTCCTAAGACAAGATTTAATATAATGAACAAAATATACCTAGAAGCCAAAGTTAAAACTCAAAAACTCAGTGTTAGTGCCAGCTAACCATCCATCCATGAGAACCGTCTCTCCATAAGCTCTTCATGTTTTTAGGGAGGATCTCACTCTGTACCCCTGGCTGGCCTCCAGATCACAGGAAACCGCTGCTCTCTGTCTTGTGTGTCTCCGGAACCTCTAGGCTTTAGTTAGCTTGGGAACTTTTCAAATACTTTTGGCTGACAAAAGTGGATCCATGCTTGTTGTCTTTCAAGCCGAGGCTAGCCTCAAATTCATGATCCTCCTGCTTCAGTTACACAAGTGCTGTGATTACAAGTGTACACTACCATACCCTGTGTAGTTTCCTTTTTGTTGTTTGGTTGTTTGGTTGGTTTGATTTGGTTTGGTTGTTTTGTTTTTTTTGTTTTTGTATTTTTTGGTTTTTATTTGTTTGTTTGTTTGTTTGTTTTGTATTTTTTGGTTTTTGTGTTTTTGTTTTTGTTTTGTTTTGTTTTGTATTTTTTGGTTTTTGTCTGTTTGATTTGAGTCAGGATTTCATCATGTAAACATGACTATTCTGGAACTGTGTAGACCAGGCTAGCCTCAATTCACAGTGATCCACCTGCCTCTGCCTCCTGAGTGCTGAGATTCAGGAAACATTCTCTGTCATTTCTGGACAATTTTCTCTGAAGACATGGCTGAGTAGTGAGCTGGTGGTTTGGTTGGTCTCCAGGGTCCTTAATTATCAGAATGAGATCTGTCCCAATGCATCTGATCTGATTCTACAGTGGGGAACAGACAGAGAACACATGTTTAATGCCCTGCATCCACATGACAACTCACAGACAACTGTCATTCCAGTTCCAAGCATCCCAATACCTCTTTTTGTCTTTGAAGGTACCAGACACACACATGATGTGTAGGCATACATGCAGGCAAAGCAGTACTCCACATGAAATAAAATTAAATTTAAAAATTCAGTCTTGGGAGCTGGACAGATGGCTCAGCTAACACTGGATGCTCTTCCAGAAGACCCAGGTTAAATTCCCAGCAACCACATGGTGGATCACAACTGTCTATAACTCTCATTCCAGGGGATCTGACGCTCTCACACCAATGAACATAAGTAAAATAAAATGAAATTTTTTAAATTAAAAAAAAATCAGTTTTTCTAAAATGCCTAATGTCTCTTTAAAAAATAAGGTTTCTCTAAAATACCCAAAGTCTCATAACTGCAGTATTCTGTAAAATCACAAAGCAAATAAATACTTTCTTACTCTAAGATGGGGACACGGTCACAGTCTGAAAAAAAAAAAACCAACCCAAAATTTAACAGTGCAAAAACATTCCGTGCTTAATGTCTGGGACTCACAGTGCTCCATAAGGCTGTGAAGGGCCTCAGCAACTCCATGTTTCTGCTACCCACAGCGCTTGCTGCTGATCTCCTAGGCTGAAGCCAGCTCCACTCTATACCTGATGCCGTCATTTGTAGTTGCCCTATGGTATGTCCAACATGCTGAATTGCACCCTCACCAGTGACCTCTCCAAAGACCAGTGAGTCTCATGTTGGAGACTCTATGCTTGACACAGTGCTAAGCCTCAGCTGTTTTCCATGATCCATTCGTGCCTTCAGAACCAATACCACCCGGGTAACTCTTACATATTACCAAGTTCAGCTGACAGTGTGGGATGCAGCCTTGGTCCCCTTTGAACCACAACTTCTGTGACATGACCCTGAAGAGAGACTACTCCCAGAATATTTCACATTAAAACACTGTCCTCTTTTCTTCCTTCCTTCCTTCCTTCCTCCCTTTCTTTCTTTCCTTCCTTCCTTCTTTCTTTCTTTCTCTTTCTTTCTTTCTTTCTTTCTTTCTTTCAGAGTCAAGGACTGAATTCCTGTTCTCTTCTTCATCACCACTAATTTCTCAGCTCCATCTAACCAGCATTAATGATCTCAGTAAAGCCCAGGTTTCACTTTAGTACTTCTGATCTTCGTAACAACCACTGGCTCTTCAGTCTCAACTGACCAGAAGTACAGATTCTGAGTTCAAACCATCACATGAACAACCCTGATAGAATCGTTACTTCCCTCTGAAACTTGACCAGCCAGGCCTCTGCTGTCTGCATTACTCTCAACATTATCTCCAAAATTGTCACAATAGCTCATTAATTTCTGAGCACTCGGACTGCAGAGATGGCTCAGCAGTTAAGGGCACCGACTGCTTTTCCGAAGGTCCTGAGTTCAAATCCCAGCAACCACATGGTGGCTCACAACCATCCATAATGAGATCTGATGCCCTCTTCTGGTGTGTCTGAAGACAGTTACAGTGTACTTACTTATAATAATAAATAAATCTTTTTTAAAAAAAAAATCTCTGAGCACTCACAGGCTTTCAAGATCGAAGTCCCAAAACAACATAGTAAGGTTTGTTGAAGCAATACTCCACTCTTGGTACCAATCTCTACCGTGTTTCTATAGTTGTAGTAATAATACATCATAACTAAAAACAGCTTGGGCAGGAAAGGATTGATTTGCCTTACATATCCCAGGTCACAGTCAATTGAGAGAAGCTAAGGCAGGAGGCTGCAGGTGTGGGATCGTGAAAGGTAGCCTGGTTCCTGGTTGAGCTAAGGCTAGAAACCCCAGTGACCCTAAAGGGATAGCAGGTGTTTCCTCTGGTTCCTGGACACTAGCTAGACTCCGGGCTCCAGGCCACAGCCCTCCATAGATTTGTGGCCTTCAGTCATGAAAGGGCAATGCCCCAAGCTTCTTCGCAGGTAGAGGATGTGACTTGTGGTCGCTGAGACTCAAGATACATCTCCATTTTAATGAGGTACCTAAGGCCTGGAGGCTTAGCCAATAAACTCTCCTTCCCAGACACCCCTCCCTGCAAAAGGTATTTAACCTCAGTCCTGCCCTGAGAAAGTGAGGTACGGTTTTACTCATCCACTTTCCACCATGACAATAAACACCTTAAAACCATGGACTGCCTCTTTTCATCGGGATCTGCTGTGTGGAGCCATGGAGAAGAAAGACTGTCACCTAAAGAGCGACCATCTAATCTCTCATAGAAGCCCTCTCTGCGCTTCCAGCCACCAATAAGACCAGCAAGCCAAGTGCCTATCCCCACAGGACCAGCCGGAGTTCCCTTCTTTTCCCCCTCAGCCTCAGGGTAGATCCAGCGCATGGGCCCCAACTCCATTCTCAGCTCTTCTGAGGCTCCCAGTGGTGCCTGAGTGTCTGAGAGCCTGAGAACCAGATGGACCAGGCCTCCTTGCAGGCCAGAGTTAACTCTGGGGTCCCAAGGACCTCAGACTGTGCTCCCCTACCCCCCGGAATGGTGTCCTAAGGCTTCTCTATAGCCTGACACCCTCCTGGAGATGGCATGGGGTAAGCACAGTCAAAACTTGCCATGTCCTGCCTCCCTGAGCAGCTGAGCCCTGTAGCAGAGCAGACGTGGGACCCCACTAGCCCTACCCCAGGTAAGTCCAGAATGTAATGTTTTGTAACTCTCAGACTCATGAGATCAAGGAAAATGTATAAGAGAATCTTTTAAAACTGAGTGCTGGATAGATGGCTCAGTGATTAAGAGTACTTTCCACTCTTTTTTTTTTTTTTTTTTTTTTTTTTTTCTTTTACTGGACAAACGGCTCTAAGACACGATGAGCAAGACTCCAGGCTGAAAATAATTGAAATCTATCTGGTAGGACTGATCGATGACCCCAGTTCAGTCTCGTCACTGTGTGAATCCTTCCAGACCCAGCTTCGTTCTCCTTCAGTGTCTTCTCTTAGAGTTGTACCCGATTGTGTCACCAGTTTTCATCCAGATCCACTGAGGAACAGGACAACTTTGCTTTTGTTTCTTGAACAGGAATCTCTTGATTCTGAACGTCTTATGAGAAGACATGGCGAGAAGCCGAGTCAGGTGTACTGCACACGATGGCGGAGGGAAAAAGAGCGTGCTTTCCACTCTTGCAGAGAACCTGAGTTCAGTTTCTGTAGCTTTAGATTTTTTTCTCAACCCTAATTTTAATAACAGTTCTTAAATGCTTTACCCTCCCTCCTAGCCCACCATCCACCAGTGTCAGAGATTGGTTATGATGCTTTTGAATCTGCATGTCCAGCTGCTGACGGTCCTTGTTCCCAATTGGTTTTTGATCGATCAATAAAGATGTGAACTGGTGGGCAGTGTCGGTGCACACCTTTAATCTCACTTGGGAGGCAGAGGCAGGTGAATTTCTGAGTTCAAGGCCAGCCTGGTCTACAGAGTGAGTTCCAGGACAGCCAGGGCCACAGAGAAACCCTATCTTGAAAAAAAAAAAAAGCCTGTGATTAAAATATTTATTATTTCATCATGTACATACATATTTATATGTGAATATATATATGTATATGTTTATGTATATGAGTGTTTTGACTACACGTGTAAGATTAAGTTTTCAAACTGTACAGTGGGAATTTAGCCATTAGTTAAACTCAGTGGGAGACAGGCTCCCAGAACCTAAAAACAATGGGAGACCAGCAGCTCCCAGATCCCTGAAACAAGGGAACCAAGACGACCTGGCCCAAGAACCCAGAAACAGCCTGGCCCAAAACAATTGCCAGCTGGCGAGCCCACCCCTAGACCCTATCACGAGCCAGCACCAGTCAGAAACCACCCCGTACCTTCCCCCTACCCCAGTCTTCCCTTTTGCCCCAGCAACTGAACAGGAATAAAAAGCTGCCTAAGACCTTGCTCGGGGCCAGACTCCTCTACCCCTGCAAAGGGATATGAGTCTTGCCCCAGCTAGCTGGAATACAAAGCCTCTTGCAGATTGCATCAAGTTCGTGTCTTGGTGGTGTGTGGGGTTGTCGTTCCCGGGATTTGAGTGTGGGGGTCCCTCCGGGAATCTCACACATGTATATGTACCATATGTATACCTAGTGCCTAAGGAGGCTCTGAAGGTAGAAACAGGTGGATCTCTGGGTTTGAGAATAGCCTGGTCTACAGAATGAGTTCAAAGACAGCCAGAGCTAAACAGAGAAATCCTGTCTCAAAACCCACTTCCTCCAAAAAAAGATTTATTTGTTGTATTTTATGTGTATGAGTGCTTTGCTCTCATGTATGTCTGTGTACCACATGTGTCCCTGGTACCTGTGGAGGTCAGAAGAGGGCATCAGATCTTCCAGAACTAGAATTACAGACAGTTGTGAGCCACAGTGTAGGTGCTGGGAAGTGAACCGAAGTTTTGTTTTGTTTTGTTTTGTTTTGTTTCAAGACAGGGTTTCTCTGTATAGCTCTGGCTGTCCTGGAACACACTCTGTAGACCAGGCTGACCTTGAACTCAGAAATCCACCTGCCTCTGCCTCCCAAGTGGTGGGATTAAAGGCGTGCACCACCACTGCCCAGCTTAAAACAAAATTTTATGTTTAAAAAAGAAGAAGAAGAAAGATACCTTTCTTTTGGAACCTGCTCCTGGTGTACAAGAGTTCTGACTTCTGTGTTTCTTTTAAGCTTCCCCTCATAATCTTATAGTAAAAAGCCCTTTCTAAACTCAAAAATGAAACAAAGGAGGAGAGAGAGAGAGAGAGAGAGAGAGAGAGAGAGAGAGAGAGGAACCCTTGCTGCAAACTGGCAAGAGAAATAATGCCTTGCACTTAAGGGGTGAATACATTATTAAAATATGTACCACTTCACTTTATGCCTTTGAGGCAGGATCTCTCGCTGCTCCAGAATCTGGAGCTAGGCAGCCACCCAGCAAGTGCTGTCTCTGCCTCTCACAGCACTGGTCACAATTGGCTTGTTCCACCACACCTGGATTTTCACTTTTTTTTTTTTTTAAGATTTATTTATTTATTATATGTAAGTACACTGTAGCTGTCTTCAGACACCCCAGAAGAGAGCACCAAATCTTATTACAAATGGTTGTGATCCATCATGTGGTTGCTGGAATTTGAACTCATGACCTTCGGAAGAGCAGTTGGCACTCTTAACTGCTGAGCCATCTCTCCAGCCTTTCCTGGACTTTCACTTTTTATATTTTTATTGCATTCAATTTTCTTATGTGGGAAGAGGGATAACATGTATGCTACTGTGTATATGCAGCAGTCAGAGGACAATTTGTGGGGATTAGTTCTCTCCTTCCATCATGTGGGTCCCAGAGACCTAACTCAGGTCATCAGGCTCTGCAGCAAACACCTTTCCCTGCTGAGCCACTTCTCTGGCCTCATGCCTGGCTTTTTATATATGGACTGGAATCTAAACTCCAGTCTTCATGTGTGTGAGGCAAGTGTCACTGAGCTGCCATCCCTAGATCTTCCTTTCCACTGGTCCTCAAGTAAAGTACAGTTGTTTGATAGCTCGGTCTGTTCTTCAGGGGACAGACACCTTCAGTGGCCCGAATTGCAATTACAGTTAATAATATATAGATGTGTTTAATACGTTGTGTATTTCCTCTCGTGCTTTTCTGTTGTCTTGGCCAGCTATGCAGAAATAGAACACTACGTACCTCTCAGAGTCTTCTGAAACTAATGAGTCAACACATGTAAAAGAGCCTCTTTAAGGCTGGGTCGATGACTCAGCCTTTCAGAGCCTGTCCTGCTCCCACCTGAGGTAGGTTTATGGCTCACAACTGCCTGGAACTTCAGCTCCAGGGGATCTGAAACCCTCTTCTAGCCTCCACAGGCACTTGTACTCTTAGACAAATATCCACATGGACATAGACATGTAGCAGAGAATTTAGTTACACCGCTTTGGCTCCCAGCAGGTTACACATGCACACCCACCCAGGAGCTATCTGGATTAGAAAATGGAACACACACGCACACGCCTGCCAGTTAATTTTTGACATGCTGTGACTAGCTCAAAGGCTGGTCACTACAAAATCTTGCCCTGCTAGCAAACACTCCCCTCTGGTACTCCTTAGACTCCTAACCCTTCCCCTGGTACCCTGGTGGCCATAATTCTTACATGGCCTCTTGCCTTTCTCTCCTGCAGCTCTCTCTCTTTTTTTTTTTTTTTTTGGTGTTTTGGTTTTTTTTGGTTTTTTTGTTTGTTTGTTTGTTTTGTTTTCGAGACAGGGTTTCTCTGTGTAGCCCTGACTGTCCTGAACTCACTCTGCAAACCAGGCTGGCCTCAAACTCAGAAATCCGCCTGCCTCTGCCTTCCAAGTGCTGGGATTAAAGGCGTGCGCCACCACTGCCTGGCTATTTCCTGACTCTCAATGGACTTCTCTGTAGTCAGGCAGTGAGCAGGCTCAGTGGGCAACAGCATTTGCTGCCAAGCCTAACGACTAGAGATTGGTCCCCTGGGGTGGGATAGAGGGAAGAGAAGAGAGGAGACAAGGCCTGCCTTTAGAACTTCCTTAGTCCTCTTGTTGAACTTTCGTCCAGTCATATCAACTGAGAGAAAGTCTTTATGCAGCAGCAGGCTGCAGTCAGGAGGCTGTGTGGGTTTTTCAATGTTTGGTTTTTTTTTTACAAACAATCAAACCCAGGGTTTCAAGAATGCTAGGCAAGCACTCTAGTACTGAACTAGCCAACACTTTTATTATCTTTTTATGTTTGGAAAAGGTCTCATTAGGTTCCTGGGATGAACTTGAACTTGTCATCCTCCTACTTCAGATTTGCTTATACATGACATGATCTGCACTACCCAGCAAAGTAGCATTGAAAAAGAATAAAAGTAATCTATGTTGGACCTGCGCAGGGTGGCGCATGCCTTTAATCCCAGCACTCAGGAGTCAAAGGCAGCAGCCACTAACAGCACTGACTGCTCTTCCGGAGGACCTGTATTCAATGCCCAGCACCCACACTCACAACTAACTGTAACTCCAAATCCAGGATTCAGGGGCTTTCTTAGGGCCCCTGTAGGAATTGCACACAGGTGCGCGAGCGCGCGCGCACGCACGCGCGCACACACACACACACACACACACACACACACTCACTCACACAGGAATACATACTTATAAAGAATTTTTTAGAAAGATTTATAAAAAAAAAAAAAAAAGCCGGGCAGCGGTGGCGCATGCCTTTAATCCCAGCACTTGGGAGGCAGAGGCAGGTGGATTTCTGAGTTCAAGGCCAGCCTGGTTTACAGAGTGAGTTCCAGGACAGCCAGGGCTACACAGGGAAACCCTGTCTCAAAATAACAAAATAAATAAATTAATTAAAAATAAAAAGACTTATTTATTTTATATAAGTACACTGTAGCTGTCTTCAGACACCCCAGAAGAGGGCGTCAGATCTCATTACGGATGGTTGTGATCCATCATGTCGTTGCTGGGATTTGAACTCAAGACCTTCGGAAGAGCAGTCGGCGCTCTTAACCGCTGAGCCATCTCTCCAGCCCCTAAAGAATTTTTTTTAAATCTTTAAAACCTTCTCATGGTTGAGTTCAAATAACAGTACTTGTACAGAATAGTTGGATAGAACATAATACATTTCATACAAATGTTTAATTTTCCATTTGTGTTAATGTGACCATTCTGTGTACTTATGGCTTGAATGGAAAAGGTCCCCTTACCGCTATCTCGCGAAAGCTCCGCCTACTACCAGACCCCGCCCTCAAAAGGCCCCGCCTCCTAAAGCTTGCGTCTTAGGGTAAGCGTTTCTCCTGGGCGTACGGAGGCGCTTTCCTACTGACCCCATAGATGCCCGAGTAGTGGGTGAAGAGCGTCGGGCTCTTCTGTCTCAGGTTCTCTTGAAATTAAGATCTCGGGCCTGCCTGCCTAAATCCTTTCCGTTCTTAGTCCGCCGCGGCCGACCTTAGCAAGCTGATTTGGACCTCTGATACCTTCTTCGTCACGCCGGCGCCCTGAGCCGACACTTCCTAGCCCAGCTAACGCTTTCCCTAGGCGCTTCCCAATCCTGAGGCCATTCATGGTGGCGCTCAGGCTTCGCCGGAAGTAATATACCGGAAGTGGGGCGGTGCCTCTGCCGGAAGCCAGCGCAGCGCTGGGAAAGATGGCGGTGGTGGGCAACGCGGTGCCTTGCGGAGCCCGGCCTGGCGGGGCCGGGGGCAGCGGGTCTCCTCAGTCTGGGCCGCGATTGCGGCCGGGCCTAGCTGCCGGGCCAGCGCTCATAGCGAACGGCGACGAACTGGTGGCCGCCGTGTGGCCCTACCGGCGGC
The DNA here is from genome assembly GCF_008632895.1 of Mastomys coucha. Taxonomy (NCBI): domain Eukaryota; kingdom Metazoa; phylum Chordata; class Mammalia; order Rodentia; family Muridae; genus Mastomys; species Mastomys coucha. The sequence goes on from NW_022196905.1 coordinate 208,648,113, forward strand.
TGGCGCTTCTGCGGCGCCTCACCGTGCTACCGTTTGCCGGGCTGCTGTACCCAGCCTGGCTGGCCGCCGCCGCCAGCGGTTGCTGGGGATGGGGCAACAGCTGGACCCAGATACCCGAGGCCGCACTGCTGGCACTCGCCACCATCTGCCTCGCGCACGCACTCACTGTCCTGTCGGGGCATTGGTCTGTGCACGCGCACTGCGCGCTCACCTGCACCCCGGTAAGTGCGCGCGCCCGACCCCGACCGGGACCCGGGCACAATGGGGCCTAGCAGGGCTTCCTGGCTGCAGCGGGCTTGCGTGTCTCCAGCTGCAAGGCCCGAGCCTCCAGCGGCGACCCCTGCCTGCACAGGCCTAATTCTGACCCCACTGTGACTCGCCATGCAGTTGTGGCGTGGTTATTTTGATTCACAAGAAACACCTGGAACAGTCTTACAGCAGGACCCATATGCTACTACTGTTTGTGTAAATTGTTATCTTAGCTCCCATATGGTGTATTGTTCTTGGAACGGTCCTGCCTTGCTTCTCCATCGTCTCCTATCTTGGCTTTGGTTTTCTTCTTTTTTATAAGACTCCCTATGCAGCTTTGGGTCGTCTAGGATTCACCGAGAACTGCCTGTCTCTGTCTCCTGTGTCACTATTTCTGGCTTCTACTTGTGTGTGTATGTGTTTAAGTGTTAGACTAGACCTGTGGGGTAATTCCCCAAATGTATAAAGCCAAGTTCTGTGGCCCAATGTTCAGCCTGCTTGTCCCTTGCTAGACCCAAAAGAGAGTGTAGTTCATTCTGGTGCTGAAGATTGGCCAGAAGCTACTTGTAAGTGACTTGAAATAGCTTAGAGTCTCAAGTCATCTGTAAGATAAGGGTGGTTAAGGTGAGGGCTTGTCAGGATATGCAGCAGTGATTCTAAATTCAGAATTCTAAGTACAGTGTCACTACAGGAAGCATTGAGTGCAAGGTGCTGTAGGTTGAGGGTGACACACAGTGACCACACTACAGATCACACCAAATTTGAAGCCTGGGGCACAGATATCTGCTCTGGGTTGATCTTCAGAAAAGGGAGGCAGTGTCTGTGACTGCAGGAAAAACCTTAATACCCTCATGTACACCCTCAGTGTCTGTGTGTGCATTGAATTCTCAGTAGCAAGGCACTGTTTCCTTCATTAATATTTATCCTGCAGTGGGGCCCAAGTTTCTGAGCTTGTCACCCAGGATTGATAGGTAGTAGTGTGCGTGTGTGTGCGTGCGCTCTCTCACTGTGCAAGACAGTCCCTAGCATTCTAGCTGTCTTTTGGACTGTATCTAAACATCTATAGCTGAGAACTTCCTCTTCTAGGAAGGAGGAGTGGGAGGAGCCAAGCAGATCTGGTCACCCAGATCAGGGTTTGCTTCTCTCTAGGTTTCACCAGGTTTCAGTTTCACCCTACTATAAAGTGAAAGCTGAAACACCTCCCTCCAGGGTCACTCCTCAGTGTAAGCTAAGGTAACCTGAAAAGTGGAGGGCCAACTGTCTTCCACTTTGTTCATCGTTGTGTGTTAGTTTCAGGGCCACCACTGTGTGTGTCCCACCTCCACCTCTAGTCATTGCAAGGCTGAGTAAAAACAGCACAAGGGGGAACATTTCTTATGTCACAGAAAGTAGCATGGATAAAACTGTTGGGGAAGAAGGTAGACTCATTTGTTACTGCAGAAGGCAGATAACAATAAGAGGAGTCCCGGTGAACTTTAGATGGAACCACCTGGAGAGGACTCAGGGAGTAGGTGACATTTAAGCAAAAGCCTGAATGGATCAGGGGAGCTAGCTGTCTCAGTGTATGTGCTTTGTGCTGTTGTAGAGGAAGGAGGCATGACACCTCCCCGGCCAGCCCCCCCCTTTCTCCCCCGCCTTGATATCACAACACAATGTAGTCATAGCATAATTACTTTTGAGGAACCTCACAATTAAGTTTCCAAGAAAAAAAAAATCTCATGGTGTTTTAAGTATGCTTGTGGTTTTGTATCACGTCCTTAGCTGCCTTTGGCTGCATGTGTCCACAGGCTGTAGGTGGGACTTACTCAGATACCAAGACTCTTAGCTTAGACACAGCAAGCTGGGTGTCCAGTGTACTGGGGAGCAGTGAGCAAGCCAGAGGGAGCCAGTGTGGCGGCAAGTGGGCGGTGACAAGATGTGGGTTGTGTGAATAGAGAGCAATGGAGATGTTCCATATGGACTTGAGCTCAGGCCCAGAATCCTGGGTGGTGAGTTTGCCCTGTGACTTCAGCCTTATAATACAAAATAGTGGTAGAGTGGGGCATGGCCAAGCCAGCACTAGAGCCTAGGGACATGCCTGCACTCCTCTGACCCTATGAGGGGCGTGTACTTTTGAGTTAAGAAGGGCTCAGTAACGGTCTTTGGTATTTGACAGGAGTATGATCCCAACAAAGTGACCTTTGTGAAGGTGGTACCGACCCCCAACAATGGCTCCACTGAGCTGGTGGCCCTGCACCGTGACAAGGTAGGAAGGGATGTGTATGCTGCAGTAACCCTGAACACCAGTGTTCCCCAGGTCAGAGGGTTTCTACCACAAACACACCTCCCACCCCAGGGTGAAGACGGGCTGGAGGTGCTGTCATTTGAATTCCAGAAGATCAAGTATTCCTATGATGCCCTGGAGAAGAAGCAGTTCCTTCCGGTGGCCTTCCCAGTGGAGAATGCCTTCTCTTATTATCAGAGCAGCAGAGGCTTCCAGGAGGACTCAGAGATCCGAGCTGCAGAGAAGAAGTTTGGAAGTAACAAGTAAGTCCCTGTCTTCCCCGTGGCCCACTGTGTACTGCTGCCCTACCGTGCTCCTGGTCACGGAGCCCCTGGCAATAGGGCTGAAAGCTCTGCTTTTAAACCCAGAGTGCTAAGGGACTGAGGCCCCACTGGAAATACTTGCTCTGCTCTGGTTTCCTCCAAACTTGCTTGCCAACAGGGCCCTCAGAGAGCCAGGAGCTTGACTGTGGGAAAGGAGGTTGTGCAGGTGTGTGCCATTATATGTGGAGGCTTGACGTTGGCTTCAGGTATCATCACCAGAAGCCATACACTTGTTTTCTAAGACAGGGTCTGAACTGGAGCTCACTAAACAGGCACACTAAGTAGCAGCACCAGCAGGGCTTCTGTCCCTACCTTCCCAGTGCTGGGCTGTTAAGTCCACGCCACTAGCCACTATGCTTGGCTTTTTACATGGATTCTGCTACTTGAATGTAGGTCCTCGTGCTTTTAAGACAAGCATTTTACTAAATGAGCCGTGTCTTTGGCCTGCCCTCCCCCACAATCATGGAATTAGAATTTATTATTTATTTATTTCTTTATTTATTTGCCTTTATTTTTCTCCCTCCCTTCCCCCCACTTTGAGGCAGGGTTTCTCTGTGTAGCCCTGGCTGGTCTGGAACTCACTCTGTAGACCAGGCTGGTCTCAAACTCACAGAGATTTACATGCCTCTGCTTCCTGATTGTTGAGATTAAAAGCATATACTATCACCACCCAGCATAGAATTAGATTCTAGTCTTAAATTTCTGTTCAAGTGTTTATGCTTATGTGCATCTCAGCACATTAGAAATGGTGGTGACGCAATGGGACATGGCTCAGTGGGTGATTACTTGCCTAATGGACTAGAATGATTCCACCCGACACTGTAAAGGAAAACAAACAAAAACACATTGGTGTCTCTTTGATATTAGGTAGGACAGCAGATGCTCCACTCAGACTTTCTCCATTAACCTTTTACTATAAAACAGGTGCAGATGTGCAGCTGCAGGAGGCACCAAACACCGTAATTTGGCATTATGGCTCGCATGGTGCTCACCCTTGACAGTCAGGGAACTTGGGGAGATCTTAGCAGGTTGTTTTCTCTGCGGCTGTACATGGAACTTGGTGCCTGGAACATGCCAGGTAGGGGCCCTGCCCTAGCTGCCCCTGAAGTTATTTCATGACTCAGTTGCTTTTCAGTAAATGTAAATGTTACCATATCCAGTCTGAGTTAGAAGCATCATTTGGTGGTCTCTGCAACCCTGATAATGACCACATTAATGGCCTGGGACAGATTTTATGCTGTCACTGTGGGTGTTTTTGTTTTTAAATTATGGGATATACTTTGTGGTTTCCTCTTCTCAAATCCCACCACTTGTGGGAAGCCTGTGAGCATCCTTGAATTTTGAGAGTAGAGCAGAGGAGGCCCGAGTCAGACTAGGTGGCCACATGCTGCTGCAGGAGACACCCTAGGAATAAGCTACTTGAACCCTAGGGTTTATTCAGAGAAAATATAACAAATTCCCAAGGCCAGAAAGATGCTCAGTTGGTATGGGCCCTTGTCATCACGTCTGACAACCTGAGTTTGATCCCAGGACCCACACAATGTAAGGAGAGATACAGCTCCTGCAAGTTCTTCTCTGACTGCCACACATACACTGTGTCACACACATGCCACCCCCTCCTTTTTTTAATTTTTAAAAAAGATTTACTTATTTATTTAATGTATATGCGTACACTGTAGCTGTACAAATGTTTGTGAGCCTAAATGTGGTTGTTGGGAATTGAATTTTAGGACCTCTGCTCACTCCAGTTGGCCCTCGACACCAAAGATTTTTACACTGTAGCTGTCTTCAGACGTACTAGAGGAGGGCGTCAGATCTCATTATGGATGGTTGTGAGCCACCATGTGGTTGTTGGGATTTGAACTCAGGAGTTTTGTAAGGAGTTTAAGGATAGCCTAGGCTACTTGAAAACCTGTCTCAGAAAAGAATATCCAGTTTCAGTGGGTCTTTCACCAGAGTCCCCTTCTCCCAGACACCCCTATCCTGCTGTTCTCCTCTTGCCCTGGGGTGGGTGGTATTAGAAAGAGCCTGTTGGCCAGGTGGTGGTGGCGCATGCCTTTAGTCCCAGCACTTGGGAGGCAGAGGCAGGGGGATTTCTGAGTTAGAGGCTGGTCTGGTCTACAGAGTGAGTTCTAGGACAGCCAGGGCTACACAGGGAAACTCTGTCTCGAAAACCAAAAAAATAAAAATAAAAAATAAAAGAAAGCCTGTTAGCCAGGCAGTGGTGGTGCACGCCTTTAATCCCAGCACTTGGGAGGCAGAGGCAGGGGGATTTCTGAGTTTGAGGCCAGCCTGGTCTACAGAGTGAGTTCCAGGATAGCTAGGGCTACACAGAGAAACTCTGACTCAAAAAACCAGAAAGAGAAAGAGAGAGAGAGCAAGCCTGTCACAGGGCTTAGCAGAGCAGGGTGTCAGTGGGAAGACTGCTGCCCAGTCTGCGCCTTCTGGTGAACTGTCAAGGAGGAACAAAGTCAAGTGCAACCCCTACCTTGGGTGTCCTGTTGGAGGTGACGGGCAGGGCGTCCACATCTTCAGCCTCACCCAGGAATTTGGGTATGGTTTTTTTCAGGGCTGAGATGGTGGTGCCTGACTTCTCCGAGCTTTTCAAGGAGAGGGCCACAGCCCCTTTCTTCGTGTTTCAGGTAACACAATAGCTCTGGCCCTTGTGCCAGCTCCTTCTTTGAGATTGTCACAGCCAGAGTGAGTCTGGCTGACATTTCCAAACTCCAGAACCTCTCCCTGCCCTCAGGGATCATTGGTATTTGCCAGGGTTGCTGGTCACAGGACAGGTAGGTGAGACCTGACAGGCTGCTGATTCACAGGTGTTCTGTGTTGGGCTCTGGTGCCTGGATGAGTATTGGTACTACAGTGTCTTCACTCTGTCAATGCTGGTGGCTTTCGAGGCTTCCCTAGTGCAGCAGCAGATGAGGAACATGTCAGAGATCCGGAAGATGGGCAACAAGCCCCATATGATACAGGTGTGACTGATGGGGCAGGTGGGTGGTGACTCTGCCCACCGAGTGGACAACCATGCATATGCTATGCTGACAGACTCTCCTTACTCATATTCCCAGGTCTACCGCAGCCGAAAGTGGAGGCCTGTTGCCAGCGATGACATTGTTCCTGGGGACATCGTGTCCATTGGTGAGGCAGGATTCCCCTCCTCCCCAGGCGGAAGTCCTTACCGTAGCCAGTGGCTGACTCTCTTGCCTGCACCTTGCAGGCCGCTCCCCCCAGGAGAACCTGGTGCCATGCGATGTACTACTGCTACGGGGCCGCTGCATTGTGGATGAGGCCATGCTCACTGGGGAGTCTGTGCCACAAATGAAGGTGATGGATGGGATCCATAGTTCACTCCTCAGTTCATAAAGAACGACATAGGGCAGGAGAGGCCAGTGGCCAGGCGGTCCCTGGCCATACACGAGTGGCAGAGGCAGGTGGGCTGGAGTCATTGTCATAGGTGTCTGGAGCCAGGTGAAAGAAACCAGGATATTCCATCGGGATAGGCATAGAGAATCCAGGAGGATTCTCTCTATCATTGAGGAGGCCTAATGCAGATCACAAGGCATTAACTCCACAAGTACTGTGGTGAGGAGGCACTTGTAAAGCAAATGGGACTTGTTGGCCTAGGTAGGGGGCACTCATGGGAGGCAGGCGAGTCCTTGAAGGAGGCTAAAGTGAGGCTGTCATCCCAGTCTGATGTTTCCTTTCACAGGAGCCCATTGAAGATTTGAGCCCAGACCGTGTCCTAGACCTACAGGCTGACGCTCGGCTGCATGTTATCTTTGGGGGCACCAAGGTGGTACAACACATCCCCCCACAGAAAGCCACCTCGGGCCTGAAGCGTAGGTGCCTCAAGGGTGTCTTGGGTATCCTGCACCTGCTATAGTATGAAGGAGGTGGGACAGGGGTGCTAACAACAAATGCCTCTGCTTGTTCCCTCAGCGGTTGACAATGGATGTGTGGCCTTTGTCCTGAGAACTGGATTCAACACATCCCAGGTATGGTGCTTCATTCCATGTAGGAGGACCCAGAGTGTGTGACAGCTCCTCCCAGAACTCTCACCCTAAGGCTGATGCAGGCCTGCTTTCCCTAGGCTGAAATAGATAGTGGTGGATATGCCCAAGGTAGTGTGGCTGTTACCATTCCCAGAAGATGAGTGTTGAGTGAAATGTTCTGGAAAATGCTTCAGGGTTCTGCCTGAAGCGGTGATGGAAGCCTGGCTTCCCTGCCCTCCCCTGTGGCCATGTGGCTGGCCTTCTTAACTCTAGGTAGAAGCCTAATTCCTTGTCGGCCTACTTCATAGTCTTAGGCAGGAATTGCAGTTTCCTAGAAAGAGAAGCCGGCCTTGGAGCTTTCAGGGAGCAGAGGCCACTATTCCCCACAGACCTCTCAGGGAACACTGTGTCCTGCCTATCCTTGCAGGGCAAGCTATTGCGTACAATTCTCTTTGGGGTAAAGAGGGTGACTGCAAACAACTTGGAGACGTTTATCTTCATCCTCTTCCTCCTGGTGTTCGCCATTGCTGCAGCTGCGTATGTGTGGATTGAAGGTAAGTACCCTGAAAGCCCCTGTTCTACAGCCTCATCCCTGCCCCAGGCTGCCAGGCCCTGTTTCCACAGGGACCAAGGACCCCAGCCGGAACCGTTACAAGCTCTTTCTGGAGTGTACCCTCATCCTCACCTCTGTTGTACCTCCTGAACTGCCCATTGAACTGTCCCTGGCTGTCAACACCTCCCTCATCGCCTTGGCCAAGCTCTGTGAGTGCCGAGTGATTGGTGGGGTATTGCGTAGAACAGGCAGAAGCCTGGAGGGACCCCCCCCTTGACCCCAGGTCCCACCCTCCACCCCCAGACATGTACTGCACAGAGCCTTTCCGGATCCCCTTCGCTGGCAAGGTCGAAGTGTGTTGCTTTGACAAGACGGGTACCTTGACCAGTGACAGCCTGGTGGTGCGAGGCGTGGCAGGGCTGAGGTGAGCATAAAGGAATTCTGTCTAAACCCCCCAGCAAACAGACCCAAGCTTGGTGTGAGCCTCCATTGAAGTCTTGCCTCTGAGGTTCCATTACAGACGGTCCTATGTGACGATCAATATGAGTGATATCAGAGGTAGGTAGGAAATTGGTTCAGTCTCAGAATAGTCGCCACAGACCTGTTGCCTCCTCTGTTGGGACCTCAGGAGTCATCCTTGAGGCCAGTAGTCTCAAAAGGACCACTCCTCTCACCAAGGTATCCTTAGTGAATAGCACACTGAGTCTAGCAGCAGCTTGGGATGGTCTCTGGTAGTATTCACTGAAGGATCCCAGGTTCCCTGGTGGAGGTACAGTTCACCCACCCACCTCTATTCACCTTGTAACCAACTGTCCTCGTCTTTGCAGAGATGGGAAAGAGGTGACCCCAGTGTCCAGCATTCCCATAGAAACACACCGGGCCCTGGCCTCCTGCCACTCACTCATGCAGCTGGATGATGGCACCCTAGTGGGTGACCCTCTGGAAAAGGCCATGCTGACAGCTGTAGACTGGACACTGACCAAAGGTGAGGGACTGGCATCCAAGGTCTGGCATGGTGGCCTCTTGTGCTGGGCAGGCAGGCCCACGTTGGTGACATTCCTCCAGGCTAGTGCCCAGACTAACTTCATAGCAGTATCTTCTTGGTCTGTTGGTGTCCAGCCTTCTCTGCCTGATCCACTGTACCTGCTGTACACTGTACTGACCAGCAGGATTCTGGGGATGCTGGGATGGGAAAGCTGGGGCAGGGGGTGGGGGGGCTTGGCTACCTCTCTGGAGCGAAGCCCCTCAGGACTCGTACTTATTTGTTTCCAGATGAGAAAGTATTCCCCCGAAGTATTAAAACTCAGGGGCTGAAAATTCACCAGCGCTTTCATTTTGCCAGTGCCCTAAAGCGAATGTCTGTGCTCGCCTCCTACGAGAAGCTTGGCTCCACTGACCTCTGCTACATCGCGGCTGTGAAGGGGGCCCCCGAAACCCTGCACTCTATGGTGAGCCAGCCCCAACCCTGGGGTTAAGGGGTAGGCAGGGATCAAGCAGTGACGTCCCCCTCTGTTCCCTGCAGTTTTCCCAGTGTCCACCTGACTACCACCACATCCACACTGAGATCTCTCGAGAAGGCGCCCGTGTCCTGGCTCTGGGATACAAGGAGCTAGGGCATCTCACGCATCAGCAGGTAAGGGCTTGCCACACTCAGCAGCCCTGTTAGCCCACCACACCTTTCTCTTTCTTTCTTTCTTTTTTTTTTTAAGATTTATTTTATTTATGTGTATGAGTACACTGTAGCTGCACAGATGGCCATGAGCCATCATGTGTGTGGCTGCTGAGAATTAACTCAGGACCTCTGCCAGCCCTAGCCACTCTCGCTCCTGCCACGCTTGAATTCACTGTAGCTGTCTTCAGACGCACTAGAAGAGGGGGTCAGATCTCATTACGGATGGTTGTGAGCCACCATGTGGTTGCTGGGATCCAAACTCAGAACCTTCGGAAGAGCAGTCGGCGCTCTTAACTGCTGAGCCAACTCGCTGGCCCCCCACCACACCTTTCATGGCATCTTCTTCCTCTGCTCTGGGATGTCCTGGGTACCTCCTCAGGGAAGGCTGGAGGCATCCCAGAGCCCATCATTCTTGTCTCTGCCCCCTGGTGGATCCATACCCATCCACTCCTAACCTCCACCTATCGCCACTGCCCTCTCACCTGCTTCTTGGTCCTGGTCCAGTCTGCTCACCCCTACAGCCAACCATCCCGCTAGAACTTAATGTCGGCTGGCAGCCTTCACTATAGAGGCCACTACTCAGGACTCAGCCTCTGTCCTCCTGCGTTTTGCTTCCCTTACTGCTGTTCTAGAGAACCCTGTTTGTCCCAAGCCTGTCTGATCCCCTGGACCTGTCCACCCTGAGCCCCACCTTCTCTCTTCTATGATCTTCATCACCTGCTTTCCTTGGTACTTTTTGGTTGCCCCAAGGGGAGTGGCCTTGCATGGTCCATGTCCATAGTCGTGAGGTGTAGTAGGTACACTTGGGTCCAGACCCCATCCTCAGTTGCTGCACCCCACTTTGACCTGCCTTGCCTCTCCCCTCCTGACTCTTGACATTTCTCTGCTTAGAAAATGGGGCCTCTCTTCTCCCAGCACCAACACACATGCACAGTGGCTCTAGTGCTGAGACACTTTAACTTTCTTCACTGGGTTCCACTCTGGGAGATGTGAAGAGGCTGGTTGGAAGGACAGACGGTAAAGGTATCCCACATGTGTCAACAGGCCCGGGAGGTCAAGCGGGAGGCACTGGAGTGCAGCCTCAAGTTTGTGGGCTTTATCGTGGTCTCCTGTCCGCTCAAAGCTGACTCAAAGGCTGTGATCCGGGAGATCCAGAATGCATCCCACAGGGTATGGACAAACCAAGAGGGAGGGACAGGGAGGTGGCCACAGAGGGCGGGGCAGGGAGGTGGCCACAGAGGGCTGTGCCACCCACTGGGTCTCCTGTGATCATAGCTGGGAGTGGGTATAGCTGGCACTCTCAGAGTTAGGTAGAGAATGCAACACACATCATCTACCACCTCAGACTCTGTGATGAGGAGGAGATAGAAGCTTGAGGTAAGAGATCTTGAGGCTATGCCTGTCCTCATGAGCAGTCCCAGCAAGAGCAGATAATAACTGGTCCCCTTCACAGAGTCCTCATAGGTCACGTCCTACCTTCCTCCCTTTTTTTTTTAAAGATTTATTTATTATTATAAATAAGTACTGTCTTCAGACACACCATAAGAGAGAGTCAGATCTTATTACAGGTGGTTGTGAGCTGACATGTGATTGCTGGGATTTGAACTCAGGACCATCGGAAGAGCGGTCAGTGCTCTTAACCGCTGTGCTATCTCTCCAGCCCCCTTGCTCCCTTTTCTATCCCTAGACTGTTAGACAAACAGGCACAGACTCTGGGCGGTGACAGCCAAGGGCTAATTTTTAACTTGTGTTTTAAGTAAAAGCAAATTAAGAGAACTTGCTGAGGGGGCCACATGGTGGCTCACAACCATCTGTAATGAGATCTGATGCCCTCTTCTGGTGTGTCTGAAGACAGCTACAGTGTACTTATGTATAATGATAAATAAATCTTTTTTAAAAAAAGAGAACTTGCTGTGCGGTGGTGGCGCACGCCTTTAATCCTAGCACTTGGGAGACAGAGGCAGGTGGATTTCTGAGTTTGAGGCCAGCCTGGTCTACAGAGTGAGTTCCAGGACAGCCAGGGCTACCCAGAGAAACCCTGTCTCAAAAACCAAGGGGGAGAAAGAGAGAGAGAGAGAGAGAGAGAGAGAGAGAGAGAGAGAGAGAGAGAGAGAACTTGCCACTCAGTCACGAGGTCTAGAGTTTAGATCCTAGCGCCACAAAATACCTGTAACCTCAGCCGTGAGGGTCCTGATATCTTTTCTGCCTTTATACTCAAAGGCGTACATGTCAAAAAGTAAATAATTTTAGGAAGCAGTGCATTGGGACTGAACTGTGACTCAGCATGCACTTGGTGTGTAAGCAGCCCTGGTGCCAGCCCAGCCCCATGGTTAGCACAGCCCTGGCATTTGTATAGCACTCCCTGGGTCGGTGCCAGCCCAGCCCCATGGTCAGCACAGCCCTGGCATTTGTATAGCACTCCCTGGGTCGGTGCCAGCCCAGCCCCATGGTTAGCACAGCCCTGGCATTTGTATAGCACTCCCTGGGTTGGTAGGCTGGGGTTCCCCGTAGAGGTGGCTTTTTGCCTCATACTTTCTTAGGAGGAGCTGTGAGGCCAAGGTAAGAGTTCTGCCCGACAGGTTCTGCTAAGCCCTGTGCCCTGTCCCCTGTCCTGCAGGTGGTCATGATCACAGGAGACAACCCCCTCACTGCATGCCATGTAGCTCAGGAGCTGCACTTCATTGACAAGGCCCACACGCTCATCTTGCATCCTCCCTCAGAGAAAGGTAAGGCCAGGTAGCTGGGGCCCTAGTCCCAAACCAGTGTGTTACCACTATTCACTGCTGATCCTAATTGATGTCAACCCCACTTTGAGGAGGCCTCAGAACATAGGCAGTGTGGTATATGGTTCTATGAGGGCCTGAGTCTACCATGTTTGTTTCCAATGCACACTTTCAGAAAGAGGACTCATGCCTCATCCTTGCCCACCTTGTGCTGGGCAGGTTACTCCTGTGCTGTTATCCAGGAAGTGCCAGTTCCCAACACCTGATTAGGGCCCAATGCTGAAGGTGGCAGACCCTAGGTAAAAGGCATGGCATGTTGTTACCATATCTGTCCGTCCAACCCTGCACCATGGGCAGCTTCCATGCACACTGTAGAAGAAGAGTTGAACTGCTGAACTTGCTGGTGGTGTCTTACTTTAAGTAAGGAGGCTGGGGACTCAAAAGTGAGTCCACTTAGCTAAATGTGAGGGTGTATTCACTCCTATTAGTGCAGCAGGAAGAGTGTTGTTAGTTCCAGACCAGCCTGGGCCACACAGTTCTGGGCCCATTTTTGCAGACATGTCTTCTAAGACCAGCCTTAGAACCTTCCTGCATAGGTAAATGAAGCCACTTCTTGCTCAGGTCTCTTGATGTCTCTCAGAGCAGGACCTATGTGAGGAGCAGGGTTTACCCCAACACACGGTGGCAGAATGCATACAAGGTAGTAGATGCATACAGCTAGAAAGGCTTCTAGAACCTTCCACTGCCTCTCAGAGAACTTGGTCACCTCAATTGTTGGCCCCAGGTCTTCCTCCATTCTAGCCTTGTGTACCATGTTCTTGGACCTAAGGATTGTGTATAGGTGACCCTAAAGTGATGATTGTTAACTATTGCTTTATTGGAGGCCCTGCAAGTTAATTAAACAAACCTTCCATGTGAGTCAGTATAGGGTGCACCCTGAGGTATAGATAGGGTGCACTGATGAGCTGCCTCCCGCAGCCTGATCCTGGATCTGAGCTTCAGAAAGAAAAGTGGTCCCATGAGGCTTAGCATGGGAAGACTCTGGTTCCTAGAGTGCTGGAGTTCAGACTGGTGGGGGGGGGGTGTCTGTTAGTTGAGGGACCAGCATCAGGAGATGCTTGATGTCTGAGACAAGGCCTTCTGTGTGTCCATGCAGCAGCATTGCAGCCACTGGAGCAACACTCAAGTGCTTCACCTGTACCTGAGGGTCTTTGTGTTCTCTCTGAAATGTCCAAAGCAGAGCCAGATTCTGGGTGAGGTTGTGGTGTTGGCCCAGGAGTCACAACCCTAACCATAGATATGACCCACAGGCCAACCGTGTGAGTGGCGCTCCATTGATAGCAGCATCATACTGCCTCTGACCCTGGGCTCCCCCAAGGCTCTGGCCTTGGAGCACGCGCTGTGCCTCACAGGTGATGGCTTGGCTCACCTGCAGGCTGTGGACCCCCAGCAGCTGCTCTGCCTCATCCCTCATGTGCAGGTGTTTGCCCGTGTGGCCCCCAAGCAGAAGGTATGTGCAAGACCCTGGGGTTGGGCACTGAGGGTCTTGGGGATGGCTGCAACCCAATCTATGTCATGTCTGCCATGCAGGAATTTGTCATCACTAGCCTGAAGGAGCTGGGTTATGTGACCCTTATGTGTGGAGATGGCACCAACGATGTGGGCGCACTGAAGCACGCTGATGTGGGTAAGCTCCAATAGCTGAGAACTTTGTCTCCTTTAGTACTAGTGTGGGGACATCTCACCTGGCCCTGCTGCTCAGGTTTGATAGGAGCTGGTGGTATGGTTTTGTGTGTGACTCCTGCCTAGAATCCTCCAATGAGAGGCAGGTGATGTGGCTTAGCAGTAGATGGCTTCCTTATAAGTACAAAGTTCTGAATTTCACTTGAACACTGAAAAAGTAAGTAATTTTAATTAATAACTTCCCTGGGCAGCGGTGCTCATCCAGGCAGAGGTCTGTTGTCCCAGGGATTCAAGTTCATTCTTAACTGTGCAATAAGTTCAGGGCTAGCCTAGTTACATGGAACCCCCCTATCTTTAAAAAAGAAATCTTAGCTGGGCAGTGATGGCGCAGCACTTTAATCCCAGTACTTGGGAGGCAAAGGCAGGTGGATTTCTGAGTTCGAGGCCAACCTGGTTTACAAAGTGAGTTCCGGGGGGGAAAAAAAGGAAATCTACAAGGTCCAAGAAGAGTATAGGCATGAGGAGCAGAGGTGGGGAAGAGGTAGTTGGGAACATTGTTTTGGGACTTCCACAATCAGGTTTGCTTGCCACAGGTTCACTGTCAGGATAAGTGTTGACAGTCCTGGACTCCAAAAACTAAGCTTTGGTCTTTCTGCTTATTTCCATCTTCCCTGCATTGTCTGGAGTTCTCGCCCTCATAGACTTTTCTCTCAAGTACTTAGTTTCTTTGGAGGCCAGCAGTTATCAGTTATTCATTTTAGAGTTTGATGAGAGTCCCCGGAGCTGGAGAGATGGCTCAGTGGTTAAGAGCACTGATTGCTCTTCTGAAGGTCCTGAGTTCAAATCCCAGCAACCACATGGTGGCTCACAACCATCTGTAAAGCTACAGTGTACTAATATACATAAAATAAATAAATATTAAAAAATTAAAAAAAAAAAGAGAGAGAGAGAGTCCCCTCTCCTTCCCCTTCATGGAAAGGTTTCTCTCTGTAGCCCTGGCTGCTCCAGAACTTGTTCTATCAACTAGACTGGCCTTGCACTCAGAGATCCACCTGCCTTGGCCTATCTCAACAAGATACGGTTTTGATTCTGGGGTTGGCCTTGGGGACTTGAGCATGGGTAGGTAGGCACTGCCACCGAGCTGCATCCTCAGTCCCGCTGTTTCTTTCATCCAGTGTGTTAAAATACGTTTATTAGTGTTGTTTTATGTATGTGCATGCTGGTAAAGGCACATGCCTGCCACCACATAGCTGTAAAGGTCAGAGGACAGCTCTATGGAATTGGTTCTTTTTACATTCACATGAATGCCAGGCATGTGTGGTAAATGCTGGTTATCTGTCAAGCCATTCATCAGCAAAACAAGGTGACCAGTCTCTGAGGGCCCCATAGGGTAGTCGGGTGAAATGGAACTGGTGGGAGGTGGGCCTGTGGGCAGCCTGGGGTCTAGTTCTGCAACTGAATACTGGTTCAGACCCTGGGCCCTTTCCATTACTCCTTCCCAATGCATTCTCAGGTGTAGCACTCCTGGCCAATGCCCCTGAGAGGGTTGTAGAACGGCGGCGACGGCCAAGAGACAGCCCGGTCCTGAGCAACAGTGGCCCCAGAGGCTCCAGGTCCACCAAACAGAAGTCAGCACTTCTTTCTCCTGAAGAGCCACCAGCCTCCCACAGGGTGAGTGTTCAGATCGGAAATACCCACAACCCTCACTAGCCAGGGCTGACCCCTGCTGCCCACCCCACAGGACCGCCTGAGCCAGGTGCTGCGGGACCTGGAGGACGAGAGCACCCCCATTGTGAAGCTGGGGGATGCCAGCATTGCAGCGCCCTTCACCTCCAAGCTCTCCTCCATCCAGTGCAGTGAGTCCCAAACCCCTGGCCCTGCCCCTGCCTGCAGCCATGCTTGCCCAGCACCCTGCCCACTCATGACCCTGCTTCCCCACAGTCTGCCACGTGATCAAGCAGGGCCGTTGCACGTTGGTGACTACGCTGCAGATGTTCAAGATCCTGGCCCTCAATGCCCTCATCCTGGCATACAGCCAAAGTGTCCTCTACCTGGAGGGTGTCAAGTTCAGCGACTTCCAGGCCACCCTGCAGGGGCTGCTGCTGGCCGGCTGCTTCCTCTTCATCTCCCGCTCCAAGGTGGGCCCTGGAACACCTAGGGCTGACCATAGGGCGTTTCAAGAACTCTTGTAGATTGGAATTGTCATTCTCCAAGCTATAGACAGAGACCTAGAGGCCAAAGGCAGGAGTATCCCTGAGATTGGGCAGGACATACAGACAGGGTCAGGCCTGGCTAGCTGCCAGTGATAGCTTAGGGTATACCACTGTCTGAGCTTGGGGTTCAGGCAGGTCACAGCCCTAGGGCAAAGGAAGTGATGAATGAAAGCAAGCAGAGGACACAGCACTGTGAGGGAGAAAGTGTGTCACAGGCTTCAGGGGCTAGCCTCAGGGACAGCCAGGGAGGTCTCCAGAGGAAAGGGTGCTGCCACAACTAGGAGTCTGCACTGGTTGCTGAGGTGGTGCAATAGAGGTCCCAGGGGCCAGAGGGTGTATGTGTCAACTTCCCATCAAGGTGAGGAAAGGCTCACAGAACAACTTGAAACAAAAGATCTGTCTTGGTTTAGGCCTCCAGAAGTTTCAGGCCATATTTAGAGCTACTCACCTCACAGTAGCTAAAAGAGGAAGGCCCAAAATTGTCCCCAAGGCTGTATTCCCTCTATGCAGGCCCCACCATCTAAGCTTTTAGATGTCTGAGCATGAGGTCAGAGCCTTAGGTCACTTTCCAAAGGCCTACCATGACATGTCCCTTGGGTCTTCTAGGCACAGTTCAGATCCCACCCTAATGAGGAAGGAAGCAGCAGGCTGGATAGACAGGCACACCTCCAGGCCCAAGGCTCTGGCTGCGTTTGGGAGTAGAAAGTAAATCTTTTTCCTGACAGCCCCCCATTGCTGCCATGGAATACAGAGTATTTTGGACATAGGCAGCCCCTAGGTCAGGACCAAACAAGATGCCTGAGGCAAGCATATCACCTCACTGTTGAGAGAGTAAGCTGGCTGACTGTCAGTCCTGACCAACAGCCTCTGAAGACTCTTTCCCGAGAGCGGCCCCTGCCCAACATCTTCAACCTATACACCATCCTCACGGTGATGCTGCAGTTCTCTGTCCACTTCCTGAGCCTGGTCTACCTGTACCGTGAGGCCCAGGCACGCAGCCCTGAGAAGTAAGTGGGGTTCCAGGAAGAGGAGGCAGCAGTAAGCTACAGTGGGTGCCTGAGCAAGAGGAGGGCACTGATGCCCTTGTACCCCTGCAGACAGGAACAGTTTGTAGACCTATACAAGGAGTTTGAGCCGAGCCTGGTCAACAGCACTGTGTACATCATGGCCATGGCCATGCAGATGGCTACCTTCGCCATCAACTACAAGGTGAGGCCTGCATGCCTGCCCATTCCCACCTGACCTAACCCTGCTCAGCCCTCCCCAAGCAGCTGTGTCTTTTCATTACAGGGCCCACCCTTCATGGAGAGCCTGCCTGAGAACAAGCCCCTGGTGTGGAGTCTGGCAGTGTCACTGCTGGCCATCATTGGCTTGCTCCTTGGTTCCTCACCTGACTTCAACAGCCAGTTTGGCCTTGTGGACATCCCTGTAGAGGTGAGTGGCTCTGAGCAGTGGTCCTGGCTCAGCCTGGCTCAGCTCAGCCACAGGTCCAGCTCAGCCTGCTTCCTCCTTGACAGTTCAAGCTGGTCATCGGCCAGGTCCTGGCCCTGGACTTCTGCCTGGCACTCCTGGCTGACCGTGTCCTGCAGTTCTTTTTGGGGACTCCAAAGCTGAGAGTGCCTTCCTGAGAAGATGGTGCTGGAATCCACTGCCTACCCTGGCTGCCACTGAGCAGGAACCCGCCGCTGCCCCAGGAGGGAACACTGCTCCCATCTCCACAGTGAGGCAGCCCTGCCTTGCTCTTGGAAGACTGAGTTGGGACCCTTGTGGGCATCTGCTGGCCGGGCTAGTAGAAGAGTCCTGGCTAGCACCTTTGGTAAATAAATCGGCGTCTGCAATTTTATAAAGCTTGCTTCCACTTATCTGTGCCACACAGGGCCCCTAGGGATTGGAGAGGCCAGGTGGACACTCAAGAAGGGCCTGGCATCACCATAGGTCCAGAGGAGAGAGATACCCTCTGTGGGCATTCCTGGACCTAGGATCTCAGGTTTTCTAGTGTCATGCACATCTTGTATTTCTTGTCAGGCCCTGAGAGGCTAATAGCGTGCCTTCTGAAGTGCTGACGGAATACTGTCCCTAAAGGCATAGATCTCACTCAGGTTGTAGCCACCATCTCATATCACAAATGTGGCTGCCATTGGCCACCCTGGATAGTCATTGGCCACCCTGGATAGTCATCTTACATGCGTGGAGGTTACAGTGCAAGGTGTTTGTGGCCCTGCCTTTTTTTTATTATTATTATTATTATTATATGTTAAGTACACTGTAGCTGTCTTCAGACGCACCAGAAGAGGGCATCAGATCTCATTATGGGTGGTTGTGAGCCACCATGTGCTTGTCGGGATTTGAACTCGTGACCTTCCAAAGAGAAGTCGGTACTCTTCCCCACTGAGCCATCTCACCAGCCCGGCCCTGCCTTTTAAAAACACTGACTGCTTTGAAAGGGAGCCAACCACCTCAGGAGCCTCACCCAACGGAACAGCACTTTGCACTTTTTATTTAAAGATTTATTTTATCCTGTCTTCATGCTGTACCAGAAGAGAGAGTAGCAGATCCCATCATTACAGATGGTTGTGAGCCACCACGTAGTTGTTAGGGATCTGAACTCAGGACCTCTGGAAAAGCAGACAGTGCTCTTTACTGCTGAGCCATCTCTCCAGTCCCGGTGTGTATCATTAATCCCAACATTCAGCTGGCAGACCGTGCAGGGGATCTCTGAGTCAGAGGCTAATCAGGCCTACAACACCAAATTCAGACCAAGCCAGGCCAAAATAGTGAGACACTTGTCTCGGAAAAACAACAAAAACAAAACAAAAGCCTGCCCCAGGATGCTGGGGATTTGGGGTTCATTGCAGTCCTCATACCGTCAGTTCTCCACAGGGGGCGCCTGGATCTAAAAGCCTACGCCAGGAGTTAAGTCTAGTCGCTGGGTGTGGAAGGTTCTGGGGCAGGCACCCCTGGCTTCCTGGAAGAGCGCTACAGGGACTTAGGGTGCCACAGAAATCTGCAGAAGGCAACCCCTGGCTCTCTGGGGCTCCGCTACACCGAGACTGGGCAAACTCTGGAGGCTAGTCAGAAAAGCGATGGCGGCTTCCGGGAGGGGCGTGGTCGTCTTGAGGCGTGGCATAGGTGGGGCGGGGCCACACCACTAGGTCGGCAGAGGCAGGAAATCGGGGCTGGTCCCGGGCGGCGCGCAGCCCGGTCCCTATCTCGGCTCCACCGCGCGTTCCCCACCCCACCCCCTGCCCCCGGGCCTCGCCATGGACTCAGCGGAGACAGGTAGGGGGGTGGGGACCGAGGGGGGCTTCCCACCACCGCTCCTAAACAAGAGAGCCCAACTTACCTCTGAGCTATCTGACAGCCGGGAAAGGAGTACTGGCAGGGGAAGGAACGAGGGGATCCCCGAGCACCTTGGAGACCCCCGAAGCGCACAGTGCTCACGACGCCAGCCTCCGACCCTCGGATTGCCTGGCAGAGCGGGCACCCCGGATGCCTGGGGGAAGGGGCCCAGGAAGGGGAAGTGGCCGCTTCTGCTTCTGATCGTAGGATGGATGGGGGCAGGGTGTCATGGCTAGTATTCTTGCAGGTAGCCCCGAGGCATCAGGCCAGGGGGCGGCGGCAGAATTGTAACTAGAACTGGGTTATGTTTCCTGCTGTCTTTGTGTGTCGAGTGTCATTCAGTCTTGTCCCTCGTGGTTTCAGCCGTACTCGCGTGTGTTTATACCGCAGGCTAAGTGCCTGTGTGTCCCACGTGCTTTTCCATCTGTCTGGCCTGGGGTCCATGTGGCTCCATTGTCAAGCCAGCCCTCTACTCCAGCATTCATATGGCAGCTGCATCTGTTTCCTTCCTTTGCTTCTGGGTCCTCCCATGTGTGGTGTCTCTGTAGCTGTGAGCAACCGCTTCTCTTAATTTTGCCTGGATCCATCTGTGGGATCAGAAATGACCCCACCAATTCTCGCTCTCTCTCTCTTTCTCATCTCTCACTACCCTCACTAGTCTTGTCTAGACTCACTCTGTTGTCTGTGTATGTCCTCTCTCTCTCTCTCTCTCTCTCTCTCTCTCTCTCTCTCTCTCTCTCTCTCTCTCTCTTTCCCTCTCTTTCCCTCTCCTCTTCCCACCTCTGCTTGAGAGGGGTTGAGGTACATTCTGATTGCTTTGCCACTACTGTGGGTGGAGGGAGACACTGGTTGGCTCATGTTTTCTTACACTTCCCTCCCCCAGAGCTAACCCCAGCTCCTGAGGGCAGGAAGAGATACAGTGACATCTTCCAGAGCCTGGACAACCTCGAGATATCATTGGGGAACGTGTGAGTCTGAGCCTGTGTCACTACGTTGGGCTGAGCTCTCTAATTATTTGGGTATCATGCTGCCCCACATCAGGACACCCTGACTTCCCATCTCCTGAGCCTAAGACAGGAGCCCCCCAAACACCTGGGCCCTCTGGTATTCTAGATTTGGGGTCTATCTCAAAAGTGATCCTGAGACACACACACACACCCCTTATTCCCTCGTGAAATTGCCTATGGCCCTTCCAAGCCTTTCTCAAGTCTTGTTTTCAGAAAAGGGCCTCACCTGGGGATGGAGATGGAACAGGTGCACAGCATTCACAAGGCCCAGGATTTAACCCTGCCTGTACCACAAAAGGGGGTGGGAGTGAGGTTCAATTGATAGGATGCTTGTCTGGCATAAACAAAGGCCTGGATTCCATCCATAGTACTGCATAAATAAACCAACCAGAGTGGTGCTGCGTGAATGTAATTCCAGCACTTAGGAAGTAGAGGCAGAGAATCAGGCCAACACTGAGTTGAAGGCCTGTCAGGAGACAAGAGCTTCTGCTTAAAAAAAAAAAAACTACAGCCTCCCCTTAAATCTTCAGACTACACCTTCTAAATCACAGATAATATCAAAGACTTATCTCTTCCTTCTCCCTCAACTGACTTAGTATCCCAGGACTTTTTCCCCAACAAAGGACAGTCTGGACAGAAATGGCTTCCTGACACCATTATCTTCCCCCACCCCACCCCCAGGACTTTCGATCCCCTGGCTGGAGACCCTGTACTCAGAGAAGACCTGGAGCCTGACAAGGCTGACACCGCCACAGTAGTGACTGAGGAGGTAGGGGGCAGGGTCAAGGTGCTGGGTGAGGAAGCTCGCTTGCTGTTTTGCTTGCTCCTGATGCTGTCTCTCACCCTCTTACCCTAGAACAGTGAAGCCAGTTGTTGGAGCGATCCCTCCCCAGAAGGTCCTGTACCCCTCACAGGTAGGGGAGGGTGTCAGACAAGGGTAGAGGAGTAAGGAGGTCATGCCTTCATTGAGACATCACAGATCTCTTTCTGTGCCAGATGCAGGGGACAAGGCAGAGCCCAAGGTGGATCCATGCCCCTGTCCTGAAGGGTTCCCCAGTCTTAGCAGAGAATTTGTAAATCATCAGAGTGATTCCAAAGGGAGAGCTTTAGGGAACCATGAAAGTGTGGAACAGAAGCCTTGGGTCTAGTCTGGGGTTCAAGGAAGGCTTCCATGGGGGAGTGGCGTGCTGGGCTCAGGGATTTCCCTATTTGACCCAGAGGAAGAACTGGATTTGCGACTCATTCGGACCAAGGGTGGTGTGGATGCTGCCCTGGAGTATGCTAAAGCATGGAGCCGCTATGCCAAGGAGCTGCTGGCCTGGACAGAGAAGAGAGCCAACTATGGTGAGACTTGCTTCTGCCCAGCTCCTGAAGGCAAGCAGGACCCAAACCCTGGCTGCTTGTAGACCACTGCCTCTCCTCCCCCTAGAGCTCGAGTTTGCTAAGAGTATCATGAAGATCGCTGAGGCTGGCAAGGTGGCCATTCTCCAGCAGGTACCAGCCCTCTCCAGAGCCCAACCCCCCCAGATCCTCCACCCCTATCCATTCAGTTCCTGAGCTAGCCCTGCACTCCATCCCAGAGCCAAATGCCACTCCAATACATCTACACCTTGTTTCTGGAGCATGACCTGAGCTTGGGAGCCCTGGCCATGGAAACAGTGGCCCAGCAGAAGAGAGACTACTACCAGGTAAGTCCTCCGCCTGCCACCAGGAGGGAGCCCCACTGGAGTTTCACTTGGGAGGAAGCTGGAGCCCAGAGATGCTCAGGATCTTGTCCAACATTCCTTCACTGAGATTCAAGCCCAGCTTTCTGTGAGGCTGCAAAACACACACGAAGTGGTGCTTTCGATTGAGGGAGGGTATTAGGGAAGATTGGTTTCAGGGAGAGCAGCTAGCTCAGAAGGTAAAGGTGCCTGTAGCTGGTCTTTGCCACTTTGGGGGTTCTTCTTCTTCCCACCCTGTACTCCCAGCACCCTTGCACCCCACCCCCATTTGTTCCCCCTAACACTAGTTAGGAAGGAAGAGGGATAGAGAGGAAAGAGAGAGATACAGTTCCCTGAATCTAATTTCTTTCCTTTTGTTTTTTCTTTGAGCACGACTACTAACAAACTATGACCAACCCACCCCCCCCACCCCCAGAACGACCAGCAGCCACAGACTCCCACCTTTTGGGGTGCTAGAATTTATATAACATCTGAAACGTTCTCAGAATTCCAAACATCACACAGATACAGAAGCTGTCTGCAGCTGGCAAAACCATGCCTCTGCTTGAGCACGAGGCAAATCATAGTCAGCTGCTGGGGACAGTCTGAAGAGGCCCCACGCCTTCTCACACCCGGGATTAAAATGAAAACATATTTGGTTTTTTTTGTTTTGTTTTTTGTTTTTTGTTTTTTTTTTTTAAAGAAACCAGGATTCTAGAATTCTCACTATAGGCGCTTGCTGTACAAGTCTGAAGACCTGAGTTCAAGCCCTGAAACCCACATAAAGCTAGGAGGAGAGATCCAACTTCATAATGCTGTCCTCTGACCTACACATGCTGACCAGGGCACGCATGCCTTTGTACACACATCATAATAATAGCTAAATAGATCTTTCTAAAAGGAAAGGCTGGAAATACAGTACAGTAGTAGAATACTTAGCTAGCAAGGCCATGGGTTCAAATCCCCAGTAACAAAAAAAAAAAGAAGAAGAACCCATGGAGTTGGTTCATCCAGTGAAGGTTCTTGCCACCAAGCATGGTGACCTAGCTTTGATCCTTGGGACCCACATGGAGGAAGGAGATAACTGACTCCCGAGTGTCTTCTGTCCTCCACAAACATGCCCAGCATGAGTGTGTCTATCTCCACACTTACACAAATGCAAAATAAATAGAAACAGGGAGCTGGAGAGACTCAGCGGTAAGCACACGCTGCTCTTGCAGAGGACCCGGGTTTGGTTCCTACCACCCATGGCTGGCAGTCTACAGCCACCTGGAACTCCAGCTCCCTGGCGATCTGATGCTTCTGCTCTTCATAGGTACCCACACTCATGTGCACATGCCTGCACACATGCACACATTTTAATTGAAAAAGTATACCAATAGGATTGTCAGGATGGGCGTTTCTCAGATGTCTGGGCTCCTGAAGAAAAGATGGGGTGGTCACATAACTTTCTGCTCATGGACTTAGGGTAGAAAAGGCCTGGTTATGAAAAAAAAAAAAAAAGAAATTCAGAGAAGGGTTCAGGTCTAAGGTATCTAAAGGGGTCGGGGAGGAAACAGAACAGATGGGGCTCCTGAAGCTGCGTTCCTCCCCATGCCCGTCTTCCACTCCACAGCCTCTGGCAGCCAAAAGGATGGAAATTGAGAAGTGGAGGAAGGAATTCAAGGAACAGTGGCTGAAGGAGCAGAAGCGCATGGTAAGGCCAGGCACAGGTGGGCCCTGCACCAAAGAATGGAGTCCTCTGCAGGCCAAGGGCTTATGGTCCTCTTATTGCCTCCAAGAATGAGGCGAAGCAGGCACTGCGGCGTTCCCAGCTCCAGTACATTCAACGCAAAGAGGACCTGAGGGCACGCTCCCAGGGGTCCCCTGAGGACCCTCCTTCCCAGGCATCTCCTGCATCCAACAAGCAACAGGAACGCAGACGGCGCTCCCGAGAGGAGGCACAGGCCAAGGTCGGAAACACAGTACTGAGATTCTCTAACATCTGGCCACTCACCTCTCTCCAACTCCCATCCACTTAAGCCCTCTCTGCCTTGGTTTCCCCAGGCACATGAGGCGGAGGCTCTGTACCAGGCTTGTGTCCGGGAAGCCAATACACGCCAGCAAGATCTGGAGACCGCTAAGCGGCGGATAGTGTCGCATGTACGAAAGCTGGTGTTGCAAGGAGACGAAGTGCTTAGGCGGGTAAGATCCTCCTCCGCGGTCACCCTTGGCTCATTGTCCTTTCCTCTGTTCCGAACTCAGCCCTGAGGCCCCAGGATGCCGTCTTTACTGCAGGCCCCATACCCTGATGGCACCCTAAACTTAGTCCTACAGCCTGCCTGTGACAAGCCCCCCCCTCAAATATTGGCTTTGCTTTATAAGGGTTAGGCTCAGCCCCCTGGAATCTAGGTCAAATATCCATCCTTGCAGGTGACACTGGGTCTGTTTGAACTTCGAGGGGCTCAGGCAGAGCGAGGACCCCGCTCCTTCTCTGCTCTGGCTGAGTGCTGTGTGCCCTTTGAACCTGGCCAGCGCTACCAGGAGTTTGTTCGGACACTGCAACCTGGGGCCCCACCACCACCATCTCCCGCCTTCTACTTTCAGGAGTTCACACCTGCCGTGCACAGGTGGGCCCTAGGGCTGGGCTTGGAGTAAGGCCAGAAACCCGTGCCAGGTTTTAATATATGTATATACTATACTTCACCTCCATTACCCTCTCTTGACACACTCCCACCCCAGCTGAATCCCTTAGGTTTCTAACTAGTCTCCATTTGCTTCAATGTTTTGGAGATGTTTGTTTGTTTGTGAGACAGGGTTTCTCTGTGTAGCCCTGGCTGTCCTGGAACTGGATCTGTAGACCAGGCTGGCCTCAAACAGAGAGATCCTCTTGCCTCTGCTTCCCAAGTGCTGGGATCAAAGGCGTGCACCGTGACTGCCAGACCCTGGGATATATTTGAAACAGGGTATCTCTAGGTAACCCTGGCTGTTCCAGAACTCGCTTAGTGTCTTTTTATTTAAAGAATTATTTTTATTGACAAGTATGTGTGTATACCACCTGTGTGCAGGTACTCTCAGAGGCCAGAAGAGGGCATCAGATCCTATGGGACGAGTTACAGGCAGTTGTGAGCCACCAGTGTGGATCCTGGGAACTGAATGTGGGTCCTGGAAGAGCGGCCAAGAGCTCATAACCACTGAGCTACCTCTCCAGCCCCTCATGTGTTTGTTTGCTTGCTTGCTGTTAAATGGCTCAATGGCTTTCATTAGAGGTGCTTACAGGATTGTGGTAGACTTTTGATGAGTTATACCAATCCTAGGATCTGGGGCTAGGACACTTAAGGGACCTAGATCACCAAGATGATCCTGGACACCAGAGATTTCAGACCTATATCCTTGGCGTCTGGGACCCAGACGCCACGCCCACTTGCTATCACCCAGGCCGGTTCCTGGGGATCAAGCCCTCAACCCTCTCTTCTCCCAGTTTCCCTCAGGACACAAAAAAGAAGTTTTCGGGGCCTCTACCTACAAGGCTGGAGGAGGATTCCTCTGAGCTTGGCCCTTGGGAGGTTGCCAGCTTAGGCAGCCAGGGTAAGTTCTTTGAGGCCTGTGGGTAAAGGGCCTGGCCTTGGGCCAGCCTGATTGACCTGTCCTTACACAGGGATCCCAGGCAGTGATGTGGACAGTGTAGGTGGTGGCAGTGAGTCTCGGTCCTTGGATTCTCCCACTTCCAGCCCAGGTGAGGGTAGGACCTGACCTTCCCACCTACGTACACACCTGTGCCCTTTCACCTCCCACCAAGCACTGACCTTTGATCTCCAACCTACCTCTTGGCCTCTGATCTACCCTACGCCCTGATCCTCAAGTGTGGATGTGCTCACTGTCTTGGTGGGAATTTCCTCTCAACCACCAAACAAAGGCCTGGCGCATTCCTAAACTCTTAACCTCTGGTCCCCGACCCTTTCTCCCAAGGCTATCTCTGGGAGTTTTTGAAAGCCCTGAAAACCAAATCTGTCTCCTTAGACCTAGCCTGTCCCATGACCTCCATAGTCCTACCTCTGTGCTCCTCTGACCCCAGGTGCTGGGGCCCGCCGGCTTGTAAAGGCATCATCCACAGGCACGGAGTCCTCAGATGACTTTGAGGAGCGAGACCCTGGTAAGGCCTGACATAGGTGGGCTGATGGGCTTGCAAGGACAAGATGGTGAACCTGACAGCCTTGACCTCCCTCCTTGCAGATCTGGGGGATGGGATGGAGAATGGAGTAGGCAGTCCCTTCAGGAAGTGGACACTGTCCACAGCTGCTCAAACCCACCGACTACGGCGGCTGCGGGGCCCCGCCAAGTGCCGAGAATGTGAAGCCTTCATGGTCAGCGGGACTGAGTGTGAAGAGGTGCGGCCTAGACTAGGGACCTAATGACCGCTGCTGACTTTCACTGGACACACTGACCCAAGATCCCTACAGCCTTTTTGCTCTAGGGCCTACCTCTGTCTGAAGATCTCTTGATCTCTCTCTCTCTCCTTCCTCCATGTGAGCCCTGGGAGTCAAGCTCAGGTTGTCAGGTTTGGCAGCAAGCACCTTTACCTGCTGAACTGTCTCATTGGTCTCTTAAGCATCCTCTATTCCCTGGCTTTCTCGATGACCTCCTCATCTCCTGTTGACCCCCTGATAACCTTCCAGTCTCCAGCTGAACTCCTAACCCCGTGACCTCCCCCCTCCCCCAGTGCTCTCTGACCTGCCACCTTCCCCCTTCCCCCAGTGCTTTCTGACCTGCCACAAGCGCTGCCTGGAGACCCTCCTCATCCTTTGTGGACACCGACGGCTTCCAGCCCGGATGGCTCTCTTTGGGGTTGACTTCCTACAACTCCCCAGAGATTTCCCGGAGGAGGTACCCTTTGTGGTTACCAAATGCACAGCTGAGATAGAGCACCGTGCCCTGGGCTTGCAGGTAGGCGACATCCTCATTCCTGCTTGTCCCCACAAGTGACCTGTCCCCACTGATGGCCAGATCGCAAGCCAGGTATCCCTTACCCTGCAGGGTATCTACCGGGTCAGTGGGTCTCGGGTACGTGTGGAGCGGCTGTGCCAGGCCTTTGAGAATGGCCGAGCACTGGTAGAGCTGTCAGGGAACTCTCCTCACGATATCACCAGTGTCCTCAAGCGATTTCTTCAGGAGGTAGGTGGTTCCAGGCAAGAGATGGTGGGCAGAGCCATATAGCCTCTGGTGGGGGACCCTCAGCAGCCCACCCACACTCCTGTCCCCACCAGCTCACTGATCCCGTGGTCCCCTTCCACTTCTACGACGCCTTCATCTCTCTGGCAAAGACCCTGCATGCAGACCCTGGGGACGACCCTGGGACCCCCAGCCCCAGCCCTGAGATTATTCGCTCGCTGAAGACCCTCTTGGTGCAGCTGCCTGACTCTAACTACAGTACCCTGCGGCACCTGGTGGCCCATCTCTTCAGGTGTGCATGGGTCCCTAAGCTTGAAATAATGGCCCTCTTTCCCTGAACATGTAACTGCTTACCTGTGTGGTTCGTATTAACCTCTGACCTTTCACATTTCTTTGGAGCTCTGAACTGTGGATGCCCACACCTAACTTTAACACTGTCCATGTGACTAGCTGGTTTCAAGCAGTGACCGGAGACTTGGTCACTTTGCTGTGGCCTGGCTAAGTCATCAGTCTAGCTTACAGGTCCTATGCTTATCCTCCACTGTTGTTTCCAGTTCCACGCCTGACTCTTCTCCCCACGTGTCCTCAGGGTAGCCGCTCGGTTTGAAGAAAACAAGATGTCTGCCAACAATTTGGGAATTGTATTTGGGCCTACACTGCTGCGGCCACCAGATGGACCCAGGGCCACCAGTGCCAGCCCCGTGGCCTGTCTGCTGGACTCTGGGCACCAGGCTCAGCTTGTTGAGTTCCTCATTGTGCACTATGAGCAGATCTTCGGGATGGATGAACTCCCTCTGGCCTCTGAGCCCCTGACCCAAGACCCTGGCTTGGCTCCTGCACTCCTTGAATCCAGTCCCCAGCACCCAGCCTCACTTCTTGCCCAAGACACACAGCCGCTGACCATAGCCTCAGTTTCCAGCCCAGACCCCAAACACCACAGTGCCCTGGAGAAGTGTCCCGAGGTCACAACTCCTGAGGTAGGAACTGGCTTGCCGCACAGATGTGGGGAGGGCCCACGTGTTTAATCTCCTTCTTTTGCACAACTGGATATTTAATCCAGGGCTTGATGTGCATTAGGGGCGTGTATTAGGCATGTGCTCAGCACTACATCACACCCCAGCGCTCCCTTAAGTTTCTTTTGGATTTTTAAGAAACATTTATTTAGAGAGTGCAGGCACATGTGTGTCACGGAGTGAATGTGAAGGCCAGAGGAAACTGTCCTTCCACCCCCTGGATCTGGGGACGGAATTCAGGTCCTTACACTTAGTACCTCTAGCCACTGAGCCAGACCAGATTTCTTTTATTACATTTTTATTTATTTATTGTGCATGGGAGGGGAGGTCATGTGAAGGTCAGAGACAACTTGTGAGAGTAGTTTTCCTTCTGCCCCGTAGGCCCTGGGAATTATTTGCCAAGCTTGGTGGGAGATGCCTTTACCTACCCAGCCTTAAAAAAAAAAAAAAAAAAATCTTGGGGCAGAGTCTCCTTAAATTGCTAGACTGGTCTTGAACTCACTCTGTAAGCAAGGTTAACCTTGAATTTAGTAACCATCCTGCCTTGGCCTATTAACTAGCTGGGATAACACACTTGTCTTTTTTTTTTAAATGTACATTGGTGTTTTGTCTGCATGTGTATCTCTGAGGGTATCAGATCCCCTAAAACTGGAGTTACAGTTTTTGAGCTCCCATGTGGGTGCTGGGAATTGAACCTGGGTCCTCTGGAAGAAGAGCAGCCAGTGTTCTTAACCATTGAACCATCTTTCCAGCCCCAACTTGCTGACTGACTTGCCTTGCTTCTTCTGTTGTTTTGAGATCTGCCTTTCTCTGTGTTCTTCCTGCCTTAGTGCTCTGAGTACTGGGATCGCAGCTAGGTGGGCACCTCCTTCTAACCATCTTCTTTTCTCCTCAACATTTATTTGTTAGGCTAGTCATGGTGAGGACTTTAATCCCAGCACTTGGGAGGCAGAGGTGGAGCTCTGGGAGTTAAAAGCCTGCCTGGTCTACAGAGTGAGTTCCAGGACAGCCTGGGGCTACACAGAGAAACCCTGTCTTGAAAAACCAAAATGAGAGAGAGAGAGAGAGAGAGAGAGAGAGAGAGAGAGAGAG
>NW_022196905.1:208677101-208680345 GCF_008632895.1 Mastomys coucha
GAGAGAGAGAGAGAGAGATTGAGATATTTTCGTAGTGTGTGGGAGTGCATGGGTGCCAAGACATTGTGGAGGTCAGAGGGCAGTTTTCAGAATCGGCTCTCTCTCTCTCTCTCTCTCTCTCTCTCTCTCTCTCTCTCTCTCTCTCTCTCTCTCTCTCTCTCGACTCTTGCTTCTGCCATGCCGCACACCCCAGGCTAGCTGACCCTGAGGTGTCTGGTGAGTCTCCTGAGTGCTTCCCATCTCACCATAGAAGAGCTGATAGTGTGGGTATTTAACCCCCCCCAAACTCTAGGGGTTTTTTAATTATTTATTTAGTGGGAGGGGGCACACAGGCATAGTGTGGAGGCCAGAAGACAACTTGCGGGAGTCAGTTCTCTCCATCTACCTTGTACAGTCTGGAGGGCAGACCAATCCTGCCAAGTTCAGTGGCAGTTACCTTTACTCACTGAGCCCTTTTCCCAGACCCCACTTTTGACGTGTGCTGGCTATAGGAGAAAAGTGCGGGTGTATAGTGAACAGGTGGGCCAGCTCAGCATCCATTGTTAGAAGTATCAAGTACCAGGCCTTGCAGGTCCATGAGTGAGTTAGATAGATGATCAAAGACCTCCCTCTTTTGGTGTCTGAATCCCAGAGGAAAAAGACCAAAAATAAGCATGAAATCGGGCACATGCAACGTTACGAGGTCCTGTGAAGAAAGGAAGATGGAGTAAGGGCTGCCCATGGTGAGAACTGAGAAGTTTGCAGCAGGAAATATAATATGGGCAAGTCTTTTGGGACTGGTGGATTTAAGCAAAGACTGGCATGACATGGAGGCAGAATGAGGCATGGTCAAATCTGGGAAAAAGCTGTACCAGTCAGTAAGAACACCCCAGTGCAAAGGCCCTGGGGTGGGAGCCATCTGCAGTGTTGTATTGTACTGCTTGGGTAAGAGAAGCGGGAAAGAATCAAGAACCAACCTGCAAATGAGTCTCTGTGGCAAAGTGCTCGTATACATGTGGGAGGCTGTGGGTTTGGTTCTCAGCACCAGGAAAGAAGGTGTGGCTCTGCTAGTTTCCATGAGCACAAAGTGAGCGCCAAATGAGCACTGGCTGTGTACAGACTGTGTGCACTGAGACGGGATCACTCACTGAACTTGAAGCTGAACTGGCATGCCAAAAGAGCTCCCAGGACCCCTGTCTCCAGCTCACAATAAAGAAGTTACAAGCACCCAGACATGCTTGGCATTTTACACGGATGCTAGAAATTTCAGACTTGGGTGGTCATGCTTCCACAGTGAATCCTCTTAATTCAGAAATCCCTAAACAGGGACTTTACCATTGGGAGAGTATACATTTGGGTTTCTTTCTACAGCTTGCAACTCTGCAGAGGGACCAAAGGGAAGAGGAGGTGGAAGACACCAGAGATGGGGCAGGGGATGGTGAGTGTACTAGGGAGCCCTCACTTTGCCCCAGGGTTGCTTGGCTGACAGGTCCCTCCTGAGAGCACATCCAAAGAACTTGGGGATGGATGCTCAGCACTTATTACTCCACAGGGTCCAGCCACTACCCTGAGGATGTGCTCCTGGGAGCACAATCCCGGGGCCACTTCAGCCGCCAGCCAGTGAAGTATTCCCGGGGAGGTGTGCGACCAGTTACTCATCAACTCTCCAGCCTGGCTCTGGTGGCCTCCAAGCTGTGTGAGGAGACTCCCGTCATTGTCTCAGCAGTGCACCGAGGTAGTCTGAGGGGACGAGGTCTGGGCCCTGTTGCTGCCTCCCCTGAAGGCAGCACCCTGCGCCGGAACCCTCTACCCAAGCACTTTGAGATCACCCAAGAGACAGCCCGGCTACTCTCCAAACTGGACAGTGAGGCTGTGTCCAGGACCACCTGCTGTGCTGACCCAGAGCCTGAGGAGTCTGAGGAGCGTCTCTGACCACCCACCATCCTTGAGGGACCCAGCACTCATGCTATGTCTTCCTACCTGATCCAACCTGGTGACCAAACCAATTCAGTGGGGTGTGGGGAGAGATGGGGTTACCAGAGAGTTCAGGTAATGAAGATTACCCACCTGTGGACGTCCTAAGACACTTGGTTGAAATGTCCCAACATATCCCTGCCAGAGGAGATTTAAACAGCTAGGCAACACAGGTGATGGTATTTCGGGGTCAAGACTCAATGGTCCATACAGGTCAGTAGGTCCTTGGGGTCTACCCCAATCTCTGACCTCTGAGGCAGGTAACTGACTATTCCTGGTCCTACTACACTTGCCTCCTTGAAAGACTCCAAGTGAATAGGTGGCTGCCATTCAGCGCTGTCACTTTCTTTTACTCCTTTCTTTCATTTTTTGTTTGTCTGTCTGTTTTGAGCCAAGTCTCATTGTGTAGCTCTGGCTGGTCTGGAGCTCCCTTTGTAAAACAGAAATCCTCTGCCTCCCAAGTGTTGCCCAAATCTGTGTTCTTACAACCTCCAAATAAAACCGTGTCCTGTGGCCCGCAGGATGGCTGAGCACAGTAGTGGTTGCTGGAAAGCCTCACAGACCTTCGTCGGATCTCCCGGAGCCACGTAGTGGAAGGAGAGAATCCATTCCAGCAAATTGTCTGACCTATGCACATGCACAAATAAAAGAAATTTTTAATTAAAAAAAAATCCTCTGGGCGGTAGTGCCACACACCTTTATTTAATCCTAGCACTCAGGAGTTAGAGGCAGGAGGATCTTTTGAATTTGAGGCCAGCCAGGTCTGCAGACTAAGTTCCAGGACAGCGAGGGCTACACAGAGAAACCCTGTTTCGGAAAAACAAAGATAAATTTTGTATGTTCTTACACATTCGTCTTTGTCCTGGAATCCTGACGAAGAAGTCACCAGTAAGAGCAGTGTCCTTTATTACTGGCCAGATGAACGAACCAAGGCTTCTAAAACACACCCTGTGAAACCTACAGGCAGTTAGTGTAGGGCTGGAGCCCAAGATGAGTCACTCGGGCCCTGCCAGAGCTCTGTGTCCCTGATCCGGTTCTACACAATCAAATACAACCCGGTGCAGATAATCGGGACAATGGGGCTGTGTGCTGCAGACCGGGGGAGGTCAGGGGAGGAGGTTGCTGCAGGCCAGAGCCAGCAGTAGGCTGGGGCGCGACCGCGGGAAGCAAGGTAGTGCGGCAGCAGAGGGGCGAGGGTCCAGCGGGGAGATTAACCAGGGCAGAGTGGGGCGGGGCTTGCAGCTCGCTATAGGATTGGACAGAAACAGGAGGGCGCCAGCAAAGGCTCCCC
>NW_022196905.1:208680355-208691507 GCF_008632895.1 Mastomys coucha
CCCCCCGCTGTGGATCTTTCCAACTTCCAGGTGACTCAGCCCCAAAGGCGCGAAAGGGCAAGCACGTGAGATGTGCGGGGGACCGAGTGGAAAGGGCACCCCACGTGGGTAAAGGGGGCTGTGGGGAAGAGGTGGAATTGGCCACAGTTTCAGGAGATCACACTTCCGACGTGGGGTGGGACTCTCCAGGGGGCGGGACACCCCCCCAAGGGCCAAGAGCTAGGGCAGGTGGGGGCGTGGCCTTGAGGCCCCGCCTCTCCCGCCTCCTCAGCCGGGGGCTCCAGGCACACGGGACGCCGCTGCGCAACCGCTCGGTTGCTGGGCCATGGATCTCAGTCCTGCCTCAGCCCACCGCGAGCCCGCCCCATCTGCCGCTTGACCGGAGTCCCAGGTAAGACGAACACCAACCGGTTTTGGGTGGGTGCAGGCCGCCGAAGGGAGCGAGGCGCGCCCCCTCTTCTCTACAACCCTTCTCCTAGCCCAGGGTTGTATGCAATACCCTCTTTTGTCCTGAAGGCCTTCTTGGCCCTCGGTCCCACCCAGGAATGAACTGCTTTCAGAGCTCTTGCGCGGAATCCTGCCTGTAACTCAACTTCTGGGCGGTCTCTCTTGTCTACACTGCTCGCGCAGAGTCCCCTCCGTGCCTTGGCTCTGCCCTCCGAGTGTTGAGCACTCTGGTGTGCACACGCCCCCTGGCCTCTGCACTGTGCAAGGACCCTGGCACAAGTTTGATCGTCTTAAGGCTAACCCCTGCAGCTCACGCGCCGCCTCTGTGCTGCCCCAACCAACCCACCCACACCCATCGGAAACCACAGGTGTCCAACCCGGTCACGGATTAGTGGCACGTGGCACTGAATTGCAATGCGGATGCATCTGCTCTGGGTTCTTAAGATTTTAAAAAGGAAAAGAAAAGCCGATCAGAGAAGCTTTTTAAATCATTATGGCAGCACTCAGCACAGGCTAGCAGATCTCTGTGATTTCTGAGGCTAGCGTAGTCTCACAGCAAGTTCTAGGCCGGTTGGGATGCATCGTGAGACCTTGCTTTATGAGTAGATAAACAGAGACTTCTTTGCACAGAGGGCCTCTGAGTCTGTAGGTTGCACTCATCCAATCTTGATTCTAGTCTCTGGCCACTGCTTTGTTCAAGTGTCCTTCCATCAAGGGCCACCTGCACTGATCTGTCTTTCTGTATCCACAGGCGGTCATCATGGGCCAGTGCTACTACAATGAGACCATCGGCTTTTTCTATAACAACAGCGGCAAGGAGCTCAGCCTTCACTGGCGCCCCAAAGATGTAGTGGTGGTGGCCCTGGGGCTGACAGTCAGTGTCCTGGTATTGCTGACCAACCTGCTGGTTATTGCAGCCATAGCCTCCAACCGGCGCTTCCATCAGCCCATATACTACCTGCTTGGCAACCTGGCCGCGGCTGACCTCTTTGCTGGCATGGCCTACCTCTTCCTCATGTTCCATACTGGCCCACGCACCGCCAGGCTCTCCATCAAAGGCTGGTTCCTGCGACAGGGGCTGCTGGACACCAGCCTCACAGCATCAGTGGCCACACTGCTGGCCATCGCTGTGGAGCGGCACCGCAGTGTGATGGCGGTGCAGCTCCACAGCCGCTTGCCCCGGGGCCGTGTGGTCACACTCATCGTGGGTGTGTGGGTGGCTGCGCTGGGCCTGGGGCTGTTGCCTGCGCACTTCTGGCACTGCCTCTGTGACTTGGACAGTTGCTCACGGATGGTGCCCCTGTTCAGCCGCTCCTACTTGGCTGCGTGGGCCCTATCCAGCCTGCTTGTCTTCCTACTCATGGTAGCCGTCTACACACGAATTTTCTTCTATGTGCGTAGACGGGTGGAACGCATGGCGGAGCACGTCAGCTGTCATCCCCGCTACCGAGAGACAACACTCAGCCTTGTCAAGACCGTGGTCATCATTCTGGGTGAGCGGGTGCTCTGACAGCAGCCTTAGGAGGCAACTCTCCATAGGACCCTGGGAAACTGATAGAGCAGTAAGGGAGGGGATGTTTCCCAAGCCCAGACTCCAAAGAGGAAAAGGTGCCCTGCAGCCAGCCTTTGTATTGGAGAAAAGGCTAGCCTTCAGTTTTCACCTGTTTCTCAAAGGAAACCTTTGTATTGGAGAAAAGGCTAGCCTTCAGTTTTCACCTGTTTCTCAAAGGAAACCATTTATTGGTCTTTTTTGTATGATTGATTGTGTTTAAGGCGGAGTCTCTTATAGCCCAGGCTGGCTTCATGACCTTGGATTCCTTATCCTTTTGCCCTTGTCTCTCAAGGGGTAGGACAGGCAAGCATTCTTCCAACCAATGGCCATCCTCTGCCCTGGTTGGTTTTGTTTTGTTGTTTTGTTTTGTGAGATAAGGTCTCTCTGTAGCCCTAGTTGTCATGGAACTCATTCTGTAGACCAGGCTGGCCTTGAACTCTTAACAGCTCTGCCTGCCTCTGCCTCCCCAAATGCCGGGGATTAAAGGTGTGGACCACTACATTCCCAGCCTTTCTTCAGGTTTATTTTATATTTGTGCGTGTGTTTGTGTGACTATGAGATTGGGTCTGGGTTTGTGCAGATGTGTGCGGTGCATGCTGAGGCTGGAGGTATCCTGGGCCCTTGGAGCTGAAATTACAAGCAGTTTTGAGCTGTCTGATGTAGGTGTTGGGGATGAATCTCTGGTACCTGCTCTTAACCACTGAGCCATCTCTCGCTAGCCCTGGTTGTTACTTTTGCTTATTTGTTTATTTGGCTTTCTTTGGAGCTTGGATGTCACTGTATAGCCTAGGCTGGCTTGGAGCTCACTCCGTAGACCAGGCTGGCCTCAAACTCACACAGATCCATGCCTCTGTGCCCACCTTCTCCCCACCCTGAGTGCTGGGATTAAAAGTATGCACTGTCATACTAGGCTTTGGGTTCATTTTTTTTAAGGCAGGGTTTCATATAGTTCAGACAGACCTCAAACACTCTCTGTGGCTGAGGCAGGCTTTGAAGCCCTGATCTTCCCATTTCTATTTTCCTGGGTTGATGGGTATGTGCCACCACACCTGGCTCCCCTTTGGGGTTTATTATTTGGAGGGCTTGAAAGATGGCTTGATGATTAAGAGTACTTCCTGTTCTCCCAGAGGGCCTAAGTTTAATTCCCAGTACCCACATTAGGCAGCTCCTAACCACCTGCAGCGTGAGCTCCAGGGGATCTGATGCCTCCAGAACAGCACCTACATGCATGTGGCCTACGCTCACACACACACACACACACATACACACGCATGCACACACACACTCACGCTCCCACACACACACAGACGCACACATGTAAATAAGATAAATCTTTTTGTAATTTATTTTGTGGGTGTGTACGCACACAACACAATTCATCTGAGGACGACTTCTGGGAATCAGTTTTCTCCTTACTCTGTGTGGGCCCTTGGAATTGAATTTGGATCCTCAGTCCCTCTGCAGGGCTTTTTAGTAAGGTGCAGTGGGGTTACTTTGGCTTTGGGGTACAGAAGGACCACTATTCCCGTCCAAGATTGACTCTCCCCAACGATACCTGTCCCCAGCCTCTGCCCCTCCATCCTGTCACCAGCTGGTCCTGTGATAAATTCTTATCCCATCCCTTAGTAAACAAATCTTCTGTGTAGAAGGCTCCAAGGCCCTGGGATACTTTGTCCCAGTTAGGAAACATGTCATGCTGGCAGGCAGAAAGAGAAAGGGGTCTGTCCCCTCTTAGCAGACTTACCCATACAGGGAGCTTGTGTGGTTTGTGCCACTCAGTTGGTCACTGCCTGAGCACAGAGCTGTTTGGGCAAGTCTCCTGGTGGCTTACATAGTCAGCCCCTACCTCCCACCCTGCTAACCCCACTGCCTTTGTCCTGCAGGGGCATTTGTGGTGTGCTGGACACCGGGCCAGGTGGTGCTGCTCTTGGACGGTCTGGACTGTAAATCCTGCAATGTTCTGGCTGTGGAGAAGTACTTCCTGCTCCTGGCTGAGGCCAACTCACTGGTCAACGCGGTGGTATACTCCTGCCGGGACGCTGAGATGCGCCGTACTTTCCGCCGTCTTCTCTGCTGCACGTGTCTCCGCTGGTCCAACCACAAGCCTGCCCATTACTCATCTTCTGCCCGGACGGGTGCCAGCACCCGGATCATGCTTCCTGAGAATGGCCATCCACTGATGGACTCCAGCCTTTAGTACCTTGAACTGAGGCAGGAGACCGGAGCTTCATCTGCAGCCCATGACCACTTGCAGAGCCCCTGACTCAAGCCAGCCCAGCAGATGCGTGGCTCTTCAGCATTCCCTGCCCCAGGGACAGGGAGTCTGCCTGCCCCTAGACACAGGGATTTGGGGACACCTCCATGCGCCTGGGGAGAGCATCCAAATGGGACTTGGTAACCTGGCTCTCAGTCGTCTCAGGTTTTAGGGTTTTTTAACAGACATTTTCATATTTTTACTGTGTATTTCTGGTGTGTCTGTGGACTGCTGCTTCCCACATGGTGCTGTAGCTGCTGGGATAGAAGAGGTGAGAGCTGTCCCAGGTTAGACCACCCACTGTTACAGGGTACACAATAAGGGGTACTGTCTTCCTGAAGCCACTTTTCGCTGTTTTGTTTTGCTTTTGAGGCAGGATCTCATGTAGCCTAGGCTGGCCTTGAAGTCACTGAGTAGCAGAGGATGGCCTTGAACTCATGAAGGTCCTGTCTCCACTCCCAAATGTTAGTTCTGCAGCTGATCCCTTAGATGTGCTGAGCAGCCTGAGGCCTCACCTGCCTCCCTTAGGATGAGGGACTATGTGATACAGAGCAAGCCTTTCCATCTGAGGTTGCAGAGTTGGGTTTGGTTTGGTTTGGTTTTTTTTTTCCGCTGGGTGGCGGGTACTTTGCCATTAATTCAGTCAGTCTGTCCCAGTGTCCATCCTCGAATTACCTGTTAGGACTCAGAGCTGCCAAGAATCTGTCAACATGGCGTCCCATGGCCCAGGCCGGCCTTGAACTTGCTGCATAGACTAAGCTAGTCTTGAAATCCATTGTCCCGCCTCAGACTCCTATATGCTGGGGTTAAAGCTAAATGCTCCCATGCCCAGCTCTGTCTTCCTGGATTCTTACAAGGGTTCCTTCCCTTTTGCCTCTGTCCTTCCTGCCACTGTCCTACTTATCTCCCTCTTAAAGAACCTAGGATGATTTCTGGTTTGTGTAAACCTTTTCCTTCTGCCTGTTCCACTCCCTCCCTCCCCCCCTTTTTTTAGACCCAGGATCTCCAGTCCACCCTAGAGCTCACTATGCAACTCAGGCTAACGTCAAACTCTCAGCTGGCTCCCTGCTTTGGCTCCCTGAGTGCTAGGGATGACAAGCCATATTGAGATGAAGCCTGTGTCTGACTGCACAGCTTGGAAAAGCTCAGC
Organism: Mastomys coucha; assembly: GCF_008632895.1. NCBI lineage: Eukaryota > Metazoa > Chordata > Mammalia > Rodentia > Muridae > Mastomys > Mastomys coucha. The sequence continues at coordinate 208,685,759 of NW_022196905.1, forward strand.
TATGCCAGGGCGACCAGAAAACTCCATGAGGAGGGGGCCTCAGTGTCGCATGGAGCCTAGAATTGGTTTTTGGGGTTTTTGTTTTGTTTTGTTTTGGTTTTTGGTTTTTCGAGACAGGGTTTCTCTGTATAGCTCTGGCTGTCCTGGAACTCACTTTGTAGACCAGGAGCCTAGAATTATTAAGTCACAAGCTTACCAGGATTTTCTACTTCTGAGTCCCCCAAAACCTCAGATATGGCCGGGCCTGAAGTTAGCCCCCTCCCTGCCCAGAGAAGCCTCCTAGCAGGGCAGTGTGAGCCATGAACTTGGTTCTCTGCTCTGCCTCACCAAAGAGGAGTCAGGGTTATGTCCTCACTTCGGATTCACATGCCGAGTAACAGCAGGAATTTGAACCTCTGTCTTATCTGAGGCCAAATTCTTAAGGCATTAAAGCATGTGTTTCTAAAGAACTGGAAACATCTCTGTCTTTCTGCAGTCAGCGTTCCGGCTTCTCCCACTGCTGGGACCTTGCACATGCTAGGCTAGTTCCCCGGGCACAGATCGTCTGTCACATGAGCTGTGTCCAAAAGGAAGACAATGGAAACTGAACTGAAGGGCTGGAGTGCAGTGGGCCCTTGCTTCTTTGTGAATTCTTCTTTTTCCTCCCCTCTATGCCCCTGGTTTCACCCCATCACTAAATAGAAAAAGATAGAGGGAGAAAGATACTGAGATCTTTAAATCTAATTTCCTTCTTCCTGTTTCGTCTTTGAGCACGCTAACAAACCACAACCGACCACCCACACCACCTACGGGGCCCTAGCATTTAGACACCGTTGAAAAAGTTCCCAGAATTCTAAACATCACACAACCACAGAAACTCTCTGCAGCTGGCAAAACCATGCCTCATGTTCCAGGGTGACAGTCCAGGAACCCCTGCAGCCAGGTGTCCATGAAGGACAGCGTCCCTAACTCCTAGGAGCACCAGGCCTACTAGACATGGGTCATTTTAGGTATGGAGGCAGCCAATTGAATCCTGAATTGGGGACCTCTGATGGCCTGCAGAAGTCAGCTCTGTCTTACCTGTCCTTAGTGGCTATTCTCCGTCAGCACCATCCAGATTCTGTTCAGGGATTTTCGAGGTTCTGAATTCTGGTCTTCACAGCTGAGTATAGCAAGCGCTTTCAAAAGTGCTGAGCCATCACCCCAGCTGGGCTTTTCCTTCTTGACTTCTCTGCTGAGTGGCATCCCTTTAAGGCCATTGGAACTTAGAGTCTTCTCCCTCCCCCAGGGCAGGCCTGTGTAGTGTTGGGCCGTTGTCTGACCTTTTGTTCAGGCACACTCTGGGCCCACTTTCAAGGCTTCTGTTGATCCCTGTAGCTGGGCCAAGCCTAGGGTTTCCCTTGTTCTTACACATTTGAATAGCTTGCCCGGTACCCTGTAAAGTTTCCATCCCCACCGTGTGCGCGCTCGAGGCTTGAGTTTCCTCTTCAGTAACAACAAAAGGAAGATGACTGACTTTGCAGTCACCCTTCCTGCAGGGGGTCTCAGAGTTATGGGGGTGAAAGCCCGGCCCTGGGAACATGGACTAGGATGATCTGATGAAGGATCCGTTGAGAACTTTCAGGAAAGCCTTCACCTGAATTCTGTCTCTGAGCAAATACTCTGGGAGGTCCTGTGACTCTGGAGAGGGATTTGTGTCCTTTTTTTTTTTCTTTTTATCTTTTCCCATTTGAGGAATCCCATACAAGAGAGACAAGGCCTATGAGAGTTCTCTGTCTTGGGGTACACCTCACCTGAGGATTGGTATTCCACAAGGTCTTCATTCTTTAGCCATGTGCTAGCATTTGCTAGACCTGGAATGCTGGGGTTGGAAGGAATGAATGGATCTAAGGAGCTCAGCAGGTAAAGGTGCTCCCTGCCAAGGCTGGCAACAAAGAGTGCAATCCCTGGACCCATATGGTAGGAGAGAATCAAGTCTGCAGCGTTGTTCTCTGACCTCCACACTTGTGCTATGGTATGCAAACACATGCCCACCCGTACACACACACACATACACACACGATGACGAAATTTTAAAAGGACAAGTTGAGGGGCTGGAGAGATGGCTCAGTGGTTAAGAGCACTGACTGCTCTTCCAAAGGTCCTGAGTTTAAATCCCAGCAACCACATGGTGGCTTACAACCATCTGTAATGAGATCTGATGCCCTCTTCTGGGGTGTCTGAAGACAGCTATAGTATACTTGCATATAATATATAAGTAAATCTTTAAAAAGGAAGAAAGAAACAAAGAGCTGTAACAATTTGGCTAAAAAATAATAAACTCTTTAAAAAAAAAAAAAAAAGAACAGGTTGAGGTCACTCCTATGCTGCATCTTGATAAAACAATAGAGTTGACTTCTCCAGTGGAGAAAAGTACTGCGTTCTAGCTTCCTCCCTGCTATCTACACAGATCTACACTTTTCATCTGGCCTCTCGGCCTGATAAACGGGAAATAGGAAGGTTTAGAGAGAGATGAGGTGTAGGGATAATCTTTTTGTGCACTGTGTAAAGAATGTCCTTGTAGTATCCAGATGCTGACTTTGTAAACACTCCCTCCCTCCCCTTCAGACTGGTTTTAATAAAAAGCTGGTGGCCTATGGTGAAGCGGGAGACTGCCAGCAGGACTTCCAGGGAGAGACTGAACTCTGAAAGAGTCAGGCTCTAGAAGCCCAACATGGAGGAAGAAGCAGGCCCAGTACTGGAGACTGAGAGGTAGCAAGCCATGAGGCAGACACAGAATATAATATGTATTAGTAGAAGTTGTACAACCTAGCTGGGAACAAGCCTAGCTATAAAGCCCAGGCATTTATAAATAAATATGTCTCTGTATTTTTATTCAGAGCTGAGCATAGAAGGTCCATACGGTTATAACAGGATTCTGGTTATAACCAGCCAAAGGAGACTATACTCCAGGGGCCCAGGACTTATGGGAAACAGTTGTATAGCTATCCCTCCAGGCTGGATATGGCCACTGCCATGTTGAATCAAGAGCTGTGTTCATTCATGCATGACTTCACAAGTTTGGACCAATATGCTTTTGTAGAAACACAGGACATAGGGACGGGACCGCTCTCCTTGATGAAGATTAGAAACCCATAATGATGGTGGGGGAGGGGAGATGATACATTTCAGTGCTGTAGCAGCCCATGCGCCAGTGAGGAACCTCAATAAAGTCCCCGGTTCACAAAACTGGACATGAGTGAAATTGTTTCTTTGGTCAGGTTAACCTCTTATCTGAAGTGGTTCCCCAGAAAAAGTCACATCATGGGGACAGTGATGCTCTTGAAGTCGGAAGAGTTCTGAGGAGTCATAGGAAGGAATAGCAGAGTACCCTGAGGGCTGCTGGAGAGAACTCCAGATGTGAGGGACTGTGAAAAGGAGCAGAAATTTGGCAGAGCCTGGGACTCAGGTGCGGGAGGCCTTGAGGAAGAGGCAGGACTGGGGAGGGGGGAGAATTCTGAGGAGCTGTGGGGAGCTATGAGGAGGATCCACAGTTCTGAGGAACTAGCCAGGGCAGTGAGGGGAAGGTAGGACATCAAGGGCACTCTCAGCTGGGTGGTGGTGGCGCACGCCTTTAATCCCAGCACTTGGGAGGCAGAGACAGGCGGATTTCTGAGTTCAAGGCCAGCCTGGTCTACAGAGTGAGTTCCAGGACAGCCAGGGCTACACAGAGAAACCCTGTCTTGAAAAACCAAAAAAAAAAACAAACAAAAAATTCTGAGGAAGGGAAGAATGACAGCAGGGAGCGATCGGTGAGGATGCAGGCCTCTGAGGAAGGAAACTCAGATGTGGATGGCTGTAAAGAACCTGGCCCCTAGCCGGGCAGTGGTGGCACATGCCTTTAATCCCAGCACTTGGGAGGCAGAGGCAGGCGGATCTCTGAGTTCGAGGCCAGCCTGGTCTACAAAGTGAGTTCCAGGACAGCCAGAGCTATACAGAGAAACCCTGGCTCGAAAAACCAAAAAAAAAAAAAAAAAAAAAAAAAAAAAAGAACCTGGCCCCTGTGAAGAAGTGATAACCTAAGCAGATCCAGGACTAAAGAGAAGGCAGAGGCACCGGAACACGCAAGGGAGCCATAAAGTGCATCAGACTTAAGCAGATGCTGGCGATAGTCGTTACCATGGCAACCCCCAACCCGGTTCTTACTGGCAGTTGAGAAAGCAAGTTTCTAGCTAGTCGCTGGGGAGGGGGAACAGTGCGCTGTGCTGATTGGTGACGGCGCCCACAGGGGGCGTGTCTTGTGGGACCGAGGGATCAGAAGAGAATCCCTGTTTCCTAGACAACCCTCAACCTCCAGCAGCCGTTGAGAAGGCTGTTTGGAGAGCATCGCGAGGGAGAGGGTGGTGCATTGTGAAGATTGATGAAAAGGGCGTTTCCGTGGGCAGTGCGCAGCGGCGATTGGCTGGTGGCCTTGAAGGAGGCGCGGCCCCTGGGTCTGCGGCGGTTGGCTGCTGCGCAAGCGCGAGAGCTCCCGGCGGCACCTGTCGGTCCGCGCTCGCTCGGACCATAGCCCATGGCCGCCCCTCTGCGTCCCGTGCCGCCACAGCCCGCCCCGCGCCGCCCGCCGCCCGCAGCTCCACTGGGCCATGACACGAGCGACGTCCTGCAGCAGATCATGGCCATCACCGACCAGAGCCTGGACGAGGCTCAGGCCAGGTGCGGCTCCCGAGCTGGAAGGGAAGGGGCGGAGGCGGGGTAAGGATGGGGACAGGTGCAGCTGAGCTTGGAGTGATGGACAGGCCTCCAGAGTGGTCTAAGGATACAAGAGCTTGTCCTGGACTAAAGAGTGACTTCATGAGGAAAGAGGGCGTCAGAGTTATGGGGGTGAAAGCCCGGCCCTGGGAACACGAGACATCAGAAGGATAAGTGATCTATTAGTGGCGGGCGCGTGGGTATGGGGTAGGGCAAAGACCGCAAGTTTGCAAGTCACACAGTGGAAGAGAAGCGACTGAAGAGCTGTACTAGGATGATCTGATGAAGGATCCGTTGAGAACTTTCAGGAATGGATATGGGGAGAGGAGCTGGGTGGACATAGAGGGCACCCGTCTTTTTCAAGTTTTTATTTTATTTTCCTGTGAGTAGGGAACTCCAGTTCTTTGGAAGAGTAGTGAGTGCACTTAGCCATTAAACTAGCCAGGCAGTGGTGGTGCACACCTTTAATCCCAGCACTTGGGAAGCAGAGGCAGGCGGATTTCTGAGTTCGAGGCTAGCTTGGTCTACAGAGGGAGTTCCAAGAAAGCCAGGACTACACAGAGAAACTCTGTCTCGAAAACAAACAAACAAAATAAAACCACTAAACTATCTCTCCAGTGCACCCCACCCCCAACCCAGAGGGCACTTTTAATGAGTACACTGTAGCTGTCAGAGGGTATCAGATCCCATTACAGATGGTTGTGAGCCACCATGTGGTTGCTGGGAATTGAACTCAGGTCCTCTGGAAGAGCAGTCAGTGCCCTTAACCACCAAGCCATCCTTCCAGCCCTTAAACTCACCATTAAAAGATAACCTTTGAGACGATCTCTGAGACCAGCCTACTCTGCACATCGAGTTCCAGGACAGCCAGGGCTACACAGAGAAACCCTGTCTAGAACCACCCAGAGACTCAGACAAACAAAAGATAAGCTTGAACTCCTGCTCATCCTGTCTTTACCTCCAGAGTGCCGGGAGGAGAGTTATGTGCCACCCACCAACCACATCCTAAGGATTCTTTTTTTTTTTTTTTTTTTTTTTT
>NW_022196905.1:208691532-208703455 GCF_008632895.1 Mastomys coucha
AGAGGGTAGCAGAGGCAGAGAAAGGCAGAGGAGGAGAGAGTAGAGAAGTAGGGGCTGGCCATGACCACTTGGAGAGAGAGGGGAAGGGAATGGGGGGAGAAGGGGAGCAAGAGGGCAAGAGGCAAGGGAGAAGCAGGAGTAAGTGCAGGATTCTTTTTCTTTATTTGTATTTGTCTGTCTGCTTGGGAGAGGACCTCATGTTTCCCAGGCTAGCTTGAAACTCACCATACAGCATATACAGTCCCTGTATGTACAGCATATACAGCATGCATGCACCACCACACCCTACTCCTGTGACGCTCAGAATTGGACCCAGGGCTTTGTGCATGCTAGGCAAGCACTCAACTGAGCCATGGCACCAGCCATCAGGGACCCATTTTAAAACTTTTATTTTCGTTTTTCGAGACAGGGTTTTTCTGTGTAGCCCTGGCTGTCCTGGAACTCACTCTGTAGACCAGGCTGGCCTTGAACTCAGAAATCTGCCTGCCTCTGCCTCCCAAGTGCTGGGATTAAAGGCATGCGCCACCACAGCCCAGCTCCATCCCACTTTTTAAAATGTATCTTTTATTAGGATGTGTGTGTATGTGAGTGTGCGTGTGTGTGAGTACATACGTGCACGCACATGCTGTGGTGTGCATGTGATGATCAGAGGACAGCACTGAAGAGCCTGTTGTCACCTTCTGTGGTGGCTTCTGAGGAGTGAACTCAAGTCACCAGGGTTGCAGGAGCAAGTGCTTTTAGCCCAGCCCCAGCCAGTGTTCAATACAGCAGTCCCGGGTTTCCCTACGCATCTCTCTCTATTATATGTCCAGCACATCGCCCTCACAGCCCCTACCCTTCCTCTTTCCTGCTCTCTGAGCACCAGTCAGGTGCTGGACAGTCAGTGGTGACCCCGGTGCTCTCCTGGGTTTTAGGGCGTGATCTGCTGTATGTACCATAGAAGCTGCTCCACAGAGGAAACTGGAGCCAGGCCAGGGGCATCTCTCCTGTGGGGCCCTTTGGTTAGTCTCTTAAGAGGGGCTTTGCTGTACACTGACTTCTCATCATGTCTGGTACTTGGCACTTGGGTAAAATGCCAATGAAGATAGTCTTAAACAGCCTGTGGGTAGAATACCAGATATCTACATGATGATTCGTATCAGTAGAAACATTGCAGTTATGAAGCAGCAACAAAAATGGTTTCCAACGGTACTAAAAGGCAGAGCATTAGGAAGGCTAAGACCCTCTAGGCTGGAAGGTAGGCTCTGAGGAGAGAACAGATAGTCCCCTAGAACTGTCACCACTAAAGGAACACTTGGGTGTGTCCCAGGGAGCTAGCTGCACCCATCCTGCTCTGGAAGGAGCTGCTGAGGAGCGGCTCTGCTCAGGTGTGGCATCTGTGACCCAACACAAGCCAGCCTTTGAGCTTCTGCTGGCCCCAGGTGGCCAGTGTTCACAAAGGAATTCAGTCTTCGGAATGCTTATTCTAAGGCTAAGAAGTTAATTTTTTATTATTTTTTTTTATTATGTGTGCATGCATGGGCACGTGGAAAACACACATATGGAGGTCAGAGTACAGTTTACAAGAGTCAACCGTTTCCTTCCACCACATGGGTTCTAGGGATCAAACCCAGGTCATCAGGTTTGGTGGCAACAGCATCTACCCACAGAGCTGCTCTCGCCATACCCCGCTCCCCATTCCTGTGGGCTGTGGGTTTTTTTTTTTAAGATTATTTATTTTATGTAAGTACACTGTAGCTGTCTTCAGACACACCAGAAGAGGACATCAGATCTCATTACAGATGGTTGTGAGCCACCATGTGGTTGCTGGGATTTGAACTCAGGACCTCTGGAAGAACAGTCAGTGCTCTTAACTGCTGAGCCATCTCTCTAGCCCCCTGGGCTGTTGTTTTTTGAAGATCTTTTGTTTGTTTGTTTGTTTGATTGATTTTGTTTTCTGAGACAAGCTTTTTTTTTAAGATTTATTTTTATTTTATTTTATGTGTACGTGTGTTTTGTCTGCATGTATATATGTGTACCGAACACATGCATGATGCCTGCAGAGTTAGAAGAGGACATTGGATTCCCTGCAACTAGAATTCCACATGGTTGTAAGCCACTACGTGAGCACTAGGAACTGAACCTGGGTCCTCTGCAAAAGCGGCCAGTGCTTTAATCTCTGAGCTGTCTCTCCAGCCCCTTTGCATTTTATTTATGTTTATTTATTTATTCATTTGTTTGGATTTTTTTGAGACAGGATCTATTATATGACACTGACTGGTCTAGTGCCACTGACTACTCCCTATGTAGACTAGGCTGGTCTTGAACTCACAGAGATTGTCCTGTCTCTTCCTCCCAAGTACTGGGATTAAAAGTGTGTGCCACTAAATTTGGTCTCCTACCTCTTTATATAAAGTATTTTTTTCCTTTTTCTTTTTTCTTTTTTTTCAAGACAGGGTTTCTCTGTGTAGCCCTGACTGTCCTGGATCTCACTCTGTAGAGCAGGCTGGCCTCGAACTCAGAAATCTGCGGGCCTCTGCTTCCTCAGTACTGGGATTAAAGATATATGCCATCACTGCCTGGCTCATATTTTAATCATTGAGTTGGGCATGAATACTGGGGCAGGAAAAAGTGTAGTTCAAGGCCAGCCTAGGCTACATACTAAGGCCAGGCTCTATGAAATGATGATGATGATGATGATGATGATGATGGGAGTATTAATCTTTACCTGTTAAAATAATTGTAAAATTGGTCCCTGACACTTATGTGTGAGATCTTGGAGGCTCTGGTTTCCTTTTCTTCTTTCAGCTTTTCCTGATAGAATCTCAGTTGGGAAGATCACCCAAGTCCTGAGAAAGCTACCTACAGTCCTTACTTGTTTTCACACCAAAGGAACACCGCTTGGCTGGGCCCTTTCCTCACAGTGTAGCCCACCCTCTGTTGGCGGGGGGTGGGGGTGGGGGGGGGTGTTCTGCATCCTCAGACTCAACAGATTGGCAAAATAGGATAGCAGGTCAGGATGCCTGTTGCCAAGCCTGATGACCTGAGTTCAATCCTTGGGACCAAAACAGTGGAAGAAGAGAATTGACGACCACTGTACACTTACACACACACACACTAAATGTAGTAGAAAGGACACATATTGAATATATTGATATATTGAAGGGAATCACTTTGAGTGATCCTTGATCAGCCTGGCCTGGGATACAGAGTGAGTTCCAGAACAAGTTGGGCTACACACTAACACTTTTTCTCAAGAAATAACATGGATGTCTGCACGCGCGCGCGCGCACACACACACACACACACACACACACACACACAGTGTCTGTCAGTGCCCTGAATGCTATGAGGAGGAAGCAGGAAGCGGGCACTGTTCCTTTCTTGCTTCTCCTGACTGACTGTGTGTAGCAAGCCTTCTCTCACCCCCACCTCTGTGACTTCCCCACGACAGAGGACTGTAACCTGCGGCTGTATGGTTGTGTATGGCTAGTGCATTTTCTCTCCTCAGTTGCTCATGGTCAGGGTATTTTATCATAGCAACAGAAATGATGCTAGATGGGCTAGAAGGATGGCTCAGCGGGTAAGAGCACTGGCTGCTCTTCCAGATGTCCTGAGTTCAATTCCCAGCAGCCACGTGTAATGGGATCTGATGCCCTCTTCTCATTTGTCTGAAGACAGCAACAGTGTACTCACATACATAAAATAAATAAGTTAAAAAAGAAAGAAATGATGCTAGAACGCATACTACACACACATATACACCCACACCACAACACACACATATACAACCCCCCAACACACCCAACACAACACACACACCACACATATACACCCCATAGACCCACACACGTGCACACATACTACACTACTCACACACACCACACACACACACACACACAGAAAGGAGACAGAGACAGAATGATGAGGCCCTTGCCTGTTGTTATCTCAATACTCTGGAGGCTGAAGCCAGAAGATCAAGAATTTAAGGTCATCCTTAGCTACATAGGGAGTTCCAGGCCAGCCTGGGCAACTACATAGGGAGTTCCAGGGAAGTCCAGTTAATCTTAACTTGCTGTTTCCCACCCCGCACTGCCGCCCTCCCCACCCCCGCCAAAAAAAAGAAAGGAAAATTTTTTCCTTTTTTTTTTTCGAGATAATGTTTCTCTGTGTAGCCCTGGCTGTCCTGGAATTCACTCTGTAGACCAAGCTGGCCTCCAATTCAGAAATCCACCTGCCTCTGCTTCCCAAGTGCTGGGATTAAAGGCGTGTGCCACCACTGCCCAGCCAAAGAAAGGAAATTTTATACATCCTAACAGAGCATGTATTTTCTTTCCCAGCAGTTCTCTAAACAGCAGTGGATGTAACAACTGTGAAAGTGTCATTTGCACACTGGATTCCATAAATAATTGAGATATGATTTAAAGGACATAGGAGCATGGCAGGAGGGTTGGCTCAGTGGTTAGGAGCTGTTGTTGCTCTTGCAGAGGACCAGGGTTTGATTCCCAACACCCACCTAGTGGCTCATAGGCATCCGCAGCTTCAGTCCAGGGAGCCCAGGATCCTCTTCTGACCTCATCAGGCACGCACATGGTGCACATCCAGACGTGCAGGTAAACACTCATAAAACAATGTCTTTTTTAAAGTGCATAGCAGAGCTGGAGGGTTGGTTCAGTGGTTAAGAGTTCTTGTGGCTGTCATAGAGAAGCCCAGTTTGGTTCTCAGCATTCATGTTGGGCCGTTCATGTGTACCTCCATGTCCAAAGGAGACATGGAGGTCTCTGTTCTCTCTGGCCTCTGTGTGCACCTGCACGCATGCTGCATACCTACCTACCTACAAACAAACAAAACAAATCTGGAGTACACGGGAAGGTGTGTGAAGGGTGTATGCAGACGCTCCAGTGTCTTGCATAGGGAGTTGAGCATGGGAAGGTGTGTGAAGGGTGCATGCAGATGCTCCAGTGTCTTGCATAGGTAGTTGAGCATCTGCCTTTAGGATGCCAAGACATCAAGACTGCAGCCTGCTAGCCTGTCAGTGCAGGGGTCGAGCCAGCTTCATCTCTCCTGGCTGGACCAGGCTTTTCCAAATCTATCAAAAACTTTCTACTCCACCACGTGAGGCCTCTCATCTTTATTATCCTGTCAAAGTTGCTTTTGCTGATTTTTTAAAATTATTTTTGTGAATTTCACATCATGCACCCCAGTCCTACTCATCCCCCCCATGCCTTCATACCTGCCCTCTGCCCTGCAACCTTCCCACCAAAAGAAACAGTCTCCGTGTGGCACAGTGTGCCCGCAATGTACCACCCTCTTGCAAATGTTCACTGCAGTGAGTCATTGTCTGGTTCAAGCCTTCTGGCTTCTACACTATCAATACTGGATCCTCACCAGGACTTCTCAGACATCCTGTCGTTGCCCTGTGTCACGGAGATCCTGCAGCTTTGGATCTGCAGGACTGGTCCCTTCACATGCTCCAGCAGTTCATCAATGGGGTAGATGTTGAGGTAGGCGACTCAAAGCCCTGGGTCAGCCCACCAGCTCTCCTGCACCCACACCTCCATGGCACGCCCTCCAACACTGGCCTGGCTAGCTCACTCAGTGCCCCAGTTGGCAAAGGGAGAGCCAGCTCTCTTCCTCTCACACCCTCGGAGCTGGGTCACCCTTGCCCACTACAGTGGGGGTCAGCTCTATTGTACTGCCCAGATGGGGTGCAGGGCCCGCTTTCCCAAGGGTTGCAGCAGTTGAGGGACTGGGTCAAGTGTGTTTAAAGACAGGAAAATGGGGGTTGGTGCAGTGGCTTAGGGTAAAGGCACTTGCTTCCAAGCCTGATGACCTGAGCTGACTTCCTGGAACCCACTTTGTAGAAGGAGAGAACCTACTTCTAACTTCTGCACATGCACACACACACACATGTACACACACACACACACACACACGTACACACACGCGCGCACACACACGCACACACACATACGCGCACACATACACGCACACGTACACACACGCACATGCATACACACATACACACACACATGTACACACACGTACACACACGCGCGCACACGCACACATACGTACACACACACACGCACGTATACACACGCACGTATACACACATATGCGCACACATACACACACGCACACATACACACACGTACACACAGTACACTAAATAAAAAGTTGTTAAAAATGTAACAGTATATCAGCTAAAAAAACCAAGGGAGTTATTTACTAGAAAGTCAAGCTCCAAAATGAAGTGGAGACTAGAGCCATGGCTTGGAATTTAAAACCGTGTTGCTCTTGTGGAGGACCTGGGTCCAGTTCCCAGTTTCCATATGTTCACAACCATCCAAAACTCCAGTTCCAGGGAATCCAGCACCTTCTGGCCTCCGTGGCCACCAGGCATGCACATGGCACACATATATACAAGCAGGCAAAACACCCAGACACACAAAATAAATCTAAAAACATTTTCAGAAACATTTTAAAAATGAAATGTGTAATGAATTTTAAGTTCTCACTAGCATATATGTATGTGTGTGTGTGTCAGTTTGTATAATAAAATGCCTCATTTGTGAAAGGATAGAGACAATGAAGGAAGGAAGGACAGAAGGGTAGGAGTGTTAGCTGACTGTGATCCATGTATAGCTGGGGTTGAATGGGCTTAACTGGCTGGCACAGATGGTGTCCCTTCCCATCTTGCTCCACGTTGGCCTCCCCCAGACTGGAGGTCTGTGCCCCTGTCTCCAGCATACAGCAGCTGCATCCCCTTCTAGACCCTCCAAGCAAGCTGGGGGGGGGGGTATTTGTAGAACACAGGCTCCATGACTAAGACACATCTGCTCATGACAGGCCACTGTGTAGGAAAAGAAAGGGAAATGACCTCTCTTTTAAAGCAGGTCCTTTCCTTTGGGGTGAGGTGGGGTGTGATTGTCTTGTCTGTTTACATTCGGTCACTTATGTATGCATGTGAGCACTTGCAAATGCAGGGTAAAAGACACTTCAGAGAAATGGGGAATTGACTTGGGTCCCCTGCGTGGTGACAGGCGCTTGTACAGCAGGAGCCACCTCACCAGCTCAGGAGCTATCCCCAAGCTGGCCTCAAATTCACTATGTGGTCAAGGATGACCTTGAACTCCTGATCTCCCTGCCCCTACCTCCCCTGGGCTGGGAAGAGGCCTACCCAGTTCAGAATGGCCTTTTCTGTTTCTCTGAGGACTGATGCTGGGATGTTGATGGGATTGCGGTGACCCTGCAGATGCTCCCTGCAGTCTATCTTCCCGGCACTCCTGACCCGTGCACATGGGAGCTGTTTCTGTCTTCTAGTTTCTTCAGTGTGCCATAGGTTATTGTGCTGACTCCTCCTCACTCCTTGGTGAGCAGTTTCTAAAGGTTATCTCTTAGGACTGAGGACTCTCCAGGTCCTCGATCTGTGTTTGAGTCATAGTCTCTCTAAATGTCTGTTGAAAGGTCCGGGCCCTCCCCAGGGACATTGATTGCATGCTGGCTGCATTTTCTTGGGACTCCTTGGGTGACAGAAGCTCTGAAACTGTGAGGTAATCCTGGTTGCTAGGAGCCAAGAAACTTCCCCTCAGCAAAAGCGCGCAGACTCAGCAGTGATGAGCTACTTAAGAAGTCAGTGTGAGACCCTGAGTCTGGGCGTTGCTTAGGGGGTGACTCCAGGCAACCTGGTGGAAATAGAGAGCAGCATGGTTGATGGGTTGTCTGGACACAGGCCGCTGTACCTCACACAGTGGCCAAGGCATCTTATCTTAGACTATCTGAGCAATCTGACAGACTTCCCTAGGTCATCAGTGGGCTGACAGTCAACAGTGAAGGCAGCTGCGGATTCCAGGCCTGGTGAGGGCTACTTCCTGCTTCCAGATGGCTCAGGGGCAAGGTGTTCTCTGGTGCCTTACCTGCCCAACACTCCCTCTTTTCAAGGGGACCCTTTAAAATTTTTATTTTAAGTAAACATATAATATGTTAGATAGCAATGGCATTCCTGCACATGGTGTGGTTTTGTGGCTTCTTTCCCCTTTGTACCCAGGGCCCTGCCCCTTCCATCCTTCCTCACCTCCTCTCTCCAGCCCAGTTTTATTGTTCTTTACAGCTGAATAATAATCCATTGTATATATGTATGACTTTTAAAATTTTTCAGTTTTTACTTTATTTGTTTTTTATTGTATGTGTATGGATGGGTTGCCTGTATGCATATCTGTGCACCACCTGTGTGCCTGGTGCCCAGGAAAAGGCACTGGATCTTTTGGAACTGGAGTTAGATTGTCATTAGCCGCCGTGTGGGTGCTGAGAGTTGACCCTGGGCCCTCTGAAAGGACAGCAGCCAGTGCTCTTAATCTCTGAGCCATCTCTCCAGCTCTCCGCTACATTTATCTTATCCATGTATCTTTTGATGGGCACCTACATCATCTTGCCATCATAAATAGGGAAACTATGAACATGGATGTACAAGTGTCTCTATGGTAGGGTATGGGCTGTTTTAGGTAGATGCCCAGGAGCTGGGTCATATGGCAATTCTTTTTTTTTGGTTTTTTTCAGACAGGGTTTCTCTGTATAGCCCTGGCTTTCCTGGAACTCCCTCTGTAGGCCAGGCTGGCCTCGAACTCAGAAATCTGCCTGCCTCTACCTAATTCTATTTTTAATTTTTTGAGGGAGCACTATAACTTCTATACTGGCTATGCTAATTTAGTCTTCCACAGCTTCCTTTTGCCATTTATTATTTATTTGTGTGTGTGTCTCAGCTCATATTACAATCAGAGGACAACTTACAGATTGGCTCTTTCCTTGCACCGTGTGGGGTCGTCAGGCCACTGAAGCACCCTGGGCTTTCATTTCTAAGGGCGTGTGGCTTTGTTATGATGCTTTGTCAGCCCTCAGTGAAGCAGCATCCCTTGCAGACATGTACTACTGGGCACTAGGCTTCTGTGGGTGACAGAGCATCTGTCTAGTATGGCAAGGTCCTCTGTGCCATTCCTACCACCACAAGGGAACAAAGCCACCCAGAACATTTCAGTCTATGCCACAACTGCACAGGGCCATTCCCTCCTCCAGCTTCTCTCAGTGTGGGGTGGGGAACAGTAGGCTGTGTTGCGATTGGTAGATCTGGCCTCAACTGCTCCCGGTCTGATGATTGCATGCAGGTACACCAAAGAGCTGTCCTGCCTGAAGTGCCACTGTATTGTCCTTTAGATATTATTTAGTGCTTTAGTTTTTAGGGCATGATATGGTTCAGGTTCACTTCAGAGTTGCCTTCTGCCTCAGCCTCCCCGGTTCTAGGATCACATATCTGTGCTACCCTTTCTGTGGCAGGAGATGCCTGAGGCAGGTCTTCCTCTGTAGCTCAGGCTGGCCCTGAACTCCAGGTCCTCCTCCTGCCTCTGCCTTCTGAATCTTGAGATTACAGGTGTGCACCACCATCAGACTAGGTTTCGCAGTGGTCTGTCATATGGTTAAGGATGCGTTCTGTTTCTTCTGTTCTCCAGTGGTCCATGAAGAGGCTGAACCGGCATCTGCTATGCTTTTAGCGGGTTCCATCTGTGAGATTTTTAGCCTGTAAATATGATAGGCTACATTGATTTTTTTTTAACTTATGTTTTTTTATTTATGTGCCTGTGTCTGAGTGTATCTGCTGTGGGGCTGGGGTTAGGGGTGGGGCTGCCCTGAAGAAGGCATTGGATCCTTTGGAGCTGGAATTCCTGTCATTTGTGAGCTTCATGACACAAGTGCTGGGAGCTGACCTCAGGACCTTTGCAAGGACAGCCAGTGTTCTTAAGACCACTAAACCATCTTTCTAGGCTCCTGGTATTAGTTGATTTTTTTTTTAAAAAAAATATACAACATCCTAGGACAATTCACTTTGTGTGGTACTCATGAGACAGATGCATTTTGTAAAGTTTTTATTGCTTTAATGTTTGTGTGTGGGTGGGTGGAGGACAGAAGACGATGGCAAGAGTTCTCCTTCCTCAGTTGAACTCCGGATCAGGCTTGGCAGCAAGTTCCTACAGAGTTATCTTGATGGCAGCTAGGTTACATTTTAATTACTAAAGGGAGATGGTATAGAGTGCCCTTCAAAAGAAGCAGCAAGACCACTGTGCAGGCTACATGTGCTCGAGCATGCGTGCCAAGGTAAGCGTGACCCCCTTCAGGAGGGAAATCAACTGGGGAGATCTCCAGTTAATGAGAACAGAAAACATTTTTGGGTGTGTGTAGGCTAGAGGAAGACATTCTCTGCTGGATTCCTTGTAGATGGGGTCCTCACTGAACTTGAAGTTGGCCATTTTGGTTCCATTGGATGGCCAGTGAGCTCCCAGTCTGCCCTCCTTTGACCTCTAGCCCTGGGCTATACAGCCATGCCTGGGTTATAAATTTATTTATTTTTATTTATATGTATGTGTGTCTGTGTCTGTTTATATGAATATATGCTATGTGTAGGTAACTGTGGAGTACTCTGGTTCACCCCTTGCACTGAGAAATGTCTTAGACAAATTATACATACTAGGACTCTGGACCCTCCTGCTTCACTTTCCAGGGAAAGATTATGAAAGAAAAGTGTACCCTAAGTACTATGAGAATCCTTTTAAAGCTAATGTGGAGCTGCCATTAAAAAACCTGGGAGTAAGCCGGTTATGGTAGTGCCGGGCAGTGGTTGCGCATGCCTTTAATGCCAGCACTCAGGAGGCAGAGGCAGTAGATCTCTGTGAGTTTGAGGCTAGCCTGGTCTACAGAGTGAGTTCCAGGACAGCCAGGGCTACATAGTGAGATCTTGTCTCTAACAAAAACTAAAAACTAAATACAAAATAAAAACTAATGCCTAACTGCTACCCACTGATAGCTCCACAGTTAAGGATACTGTTGCTTTTCCAGAAGGCCCAGGGTCAGTTCCAAGCACTCACAAGAGCTCAGAAGCGGCTGTTACTCCAGCCCCGGGTGTGTGTGTGGGGGGTCTGATGCCCTCAACTCCTAGTGTGTGTGTGTGTACATACATACACATACACACACACTGGCTCACACACACACACACACACACACACACACACTAAAATTCATCAGGAGGTGGTAGTGCAGGCCTTTAATCCCAGCACTCAGGAGGCAGAGGCAGGCCAATCTCTTGTGAGTTCAAGGCCAGCCTGGTCTTCACAATGAGTTCCAGGACAGCCAGGACAACACAGAGAAACTCTGTCTCAAAAAACAAAACAAAACAAAACCAATTCTAAAATTGTATATCCAAACTACTTAGACTCACATAGAACAATGGTGAGAATTGAAGCTTGGTGCTCTGTCCCCAACAGCCCTAACTTACTCAGTGTCTGTGAGACAAGCAACATCAAGGGGCTACCACATGCAGGGTACAGCATAGGACCAAGGAACAGAAGTATATCAAACATAAGCCCCATTCTACTCACCGTAGATCACAGCTCCTGATTTTCACCTGTTATTTCCAAACAATTCTAAGTAATATGTGGCAGCTTGTTTTTGTTGGGGAGATCCAATTTTAAGTCACCGGGAATCTGATTTTAGAGGCATGTGCCGAGTTCTTGCCTCTGAATGACGGGAAATCCTTGAGCAGGCCTCATCAAGTGTAACAATGTTGCAAAACAAACTGAAATCAGCTAATTGTTTATAGTTAGGATTTATGAAAGAGCCAGTAAGATTAAATAGAGATGACAATTAGAAAATGCCAAATGTGGAGGACCAGCCCAGGCTTGGAGAGGGGTCTCCTGAGGAAGAGGTGTCTGGGAGCTGCAGAAACAAAAGATTCAAATCAACATAAAAGTCAAATCAAGGGTCCAAGCTGGCAGCCTGTGTTCTGCTGGAGCTAGCTTTCCAGGCCTTTTCTGCTTTCTCTGTTCTGCTTTGTCTGGAGACCTCCAGACAGCTAGCTAGCTCTTGGTTCGTTCCCTCTCCCACATATCTCTCTCTCTCT
>NW_022196905.1:208703465-208706582 GCF_008632895.1 Mastomys coucha
TCCCCCACCACCTGTTCAGCTTGAGACAGTTCTCCAAGCAGTTCTAGTAGTTCTCTCTTGCTTTTCTAAAAACTTTCTCTGGATAGCTGGATAGCTCATCTCCAGCACATCTCTAGCCCAGACTTCTACGTTACATATCAATCCAGTCATTTACTCCATTCCTTTTGTTTATCCTATGAATCTGCATTCCTCAGTCCCAGCCCTTAATTCTTGGGAGACAGTAAGCACGCATTTCCTTTTAACCTTGCAAAAGTATTCAGAGATCTGCCTGCCTCTGTTGAGATATCTGGGTGGGACCTGGTCCTGGAATTACTAATTTCTACTACTCGAGGTCTTAGACTTGTTCTTTATTCCAGGCTGACCTTGAACTCAGGAACCTGCCTGCCTTTGTATCTTTCTGACAAGCTGGCTCATTAATGCAGCTGCTCTTGTTCCTTTAGATCCCTGAAGCTCCTCATAATGTGGATTTCATCCTTATTTTTTACATAGTTGAGAATTATATCTTTTTGAACTCATGTTTTTAGAGTTCTTTTCCACAGCTTTAAGGGCTGTCATGAAGGTCCCAGAGTTGACCATTTTGCTAAGACATTAGCCACACCTTTGGCTCCTAGACTTGTGCTGTCTGATTATTGTAGAGTCATTAACATTAACTGGGAGGACGTTCCCTAAAGGAGAATGTAAAATATGTCCATTATTATACAAACAAGCTTTATGTCCACCATAGCCATTAACATTCATGGAGGCCCACTTCTGCTGGCCCAGTTTCAGGGACAGGAACCAAGTCATTCTGTCCCCACCAAGACCATACTGAACCTGGTATCCTAGCACTTGGAGGCAGAGGACTTGGAATTCCAAGCTAGAAATTCAGAGGGGGGGAGGGACCCCAGCAGGTAAGGATACATACCACCCAGGGGTGCAAGCCTGGCGACATCCAGGCCAGCAAGATAGCTCAGCATCAACCCCATTTTCCTCCCTCCCACAGTCTACTGACTGGTCTGAAGTCAGCTGAAGAGCATCAGCTTTCTGTTGCCCTGGAACAAATCCGATCTGAACTAGCTGCTGAAATCCACATGCATGGTAGTGGGGTGCAGGCCAAGGGGATGACACTAGCCTAACAAGCATAAGACCCTAGGTTCCATCCCAGTACTACAAAAAGATAAGTTAATAGCCAAATGTGGTGGCATGCACCTATTACCCCAGCACTTGGGATGCTGAGGCAGGAGAATTGTCATTAGTTTCAGGAAAAAAAAGATGCCCTATCTAAAAAAAACAAAAAAACAACAACAAAAAAACATAATCATGAAACATCCTTAAATATTTTGTTTTAATGTGTATAGATGTTTTGCCTGTGTGCATGTATGTACCACATGTGTGCCTGGTGTCCAAAGAGGCCGGAAGACACTGGATCTCCTGGAACTGGAGTGACAAA
Organism: Mastomys coucha; assembly: GCF_008632895.1. NCBI lineage: Eukaryota > Metazoa > Chordata > Mammalia > Rodentia > Muridae > Mastomys > Mastomys coucha. Next base: position 208,704,895 of record NW_022196905.1, read on the forward strand.
AGATTGTGAGCTGCCACTGTTGGTGCTGGGTCCTCTGGAAAAGTAATGAATGCCCTTACCTCTGAACCACCTATTCATCCCCCCAAAATAAAATAATAATTAGAAAAGGTCATACACTGTGATCTCAGAGTTTTGTTGTGTCAAGAATCTGAGCACAGGATCTCACAAGCTGGACAGAAAGAGTGGCCTGGCATGTCCCTGTCTCCTCCTCAGACCCCAGCGGTTATTAACAGTTCAGTGCCCTGCAGTTGTAAGACTGATGTCCTTCCCTGACCCCTAACCCTTATAGCTCTTTGATGCCACTCAGTGCTCTCTGCTGTGGCTGTCTTGAAGCAAGACGCCTGGCTTTTCCTCAGCTCAGGGAACTGTGAGATAACATGGCAGTCACATTTTGAGTCACAGGCTTTGCTTTGAGTCAAGGTAAGAGCGTTGAGGCCAGCATGGCTCACCTTAGGGTTTGCCATGGGGCGAGGGATGAGGTCATCCCTCTGAGTAACACTCTGCACTCAGAGACTGTTTCACTAGACTGCTTCAGTGATCTGTAGGCAGCTGCTTGGGACCTGGGCCAGTGATAAGTACAGGCTTAGAATTCCTCCAGTGAGAAGGGCTGAGGGTGGGGCTCAGGTAGAGCCCTTCCCAGAATCCTCCAGTGAGGGACTTTGGGGCATGACTCATCAGGAATGTTCCTGCACTTGCACAAGGCTTGCCTGGGCTTAGCCCTTCATCCTGCTCACAGTCATCCTCAGCTAGTGAGTGAACTCAAGGCCAGGCTGGGCTCTATGAGACCCTGTTTTAAAAAGGAATGGGCTAAAGAAGTGGCTATTGAGAGCACTTATTGCTCAATAACTTCAGTTCCAGGAAATCCAGTGCCCTCTTCTGACTTCTGTGGGCACCATGTGTGTGACATGGTGCACATACATATACATACATATATATACATATACAGGCATCAGTCATATACATAAAATTAATTGAGAATATTTATTTAAAATAAAAACTATCCTGGGGCTAGAGAGATAGTGTTGCTCTTACAGAAGACCTAAGTTCAATTCCCAGCACCTATATGACAGATCATAGTTGTCTATGGCCATAGATGTGGGGCTATGACCATAAAGTAGAGATTCCAGGGGATTTGACCCCTCACATAGATATACATGCAGGAAAAAACACCAATTGTGTATGTGCACATGCACATGCACACACACACACACACACACACACACACACACAAAAGACCCATCTTGCTGCAAGTGGTGGCACAAGCCTCTAATCCCAGCATTCAAGAGGCAGAGGTGTCGGATCTCTTGAGTTTGAGGCCAGCCTGATCTACAGAACAAGATCCAGGACACTACTGCTACACAGAGAAACCTTCTCTCCAAAAACAAACAAAACCACCAAAAAAAGAGAGAAACATTTTAGTGTGTATTTATGTGCAGATGTGTGTCCTGTCTCTGTGCAATGTATGGAAATGTGAGTGCAGTGTTCCCAGAGGCCAGAAGAGGGCGTCGGATCTCCTGGAGCTGGAGAGTTCCAGGCAGTTGTATTGCCCAACATGGGAATAAAGTTTGTGCTGTCCTCTGCAAGAGTAGTGCAGTATCTTAACCTCGCAAACACCTCTCCACTGAAGGAAGCCGAGCTCCTAGCTCTGAAGGAAGCCGAGCTCCTAGCTTCACTTCATCTCGTGGGAG
>NW_022196905.1:208708367-208719533 GCF_008632895.1 Mastomys coucha
CCCTGGGGACCCGACCCAAGTCGCCGGTCCCTCCGCCCGCCGGCCCTGCCGCCCCGGGGGACCCGCTGTACACTAGTCGCCTTTCTCAGTGCCTGCGAACCCGTCGCCACGTCACAAAGACCCCGGCCCGCGCGCATCCACCTTCATCCTGACTGGATTTGTAACAGACTTGTTTGAACTAAGTGTGTCAGGCTGACACACATGGAGGCAAGCATTTTGAAGGAAAAGTTTGCTTACTATTCCCAAGAGGAGGGGCCACACATGGCCATGGCCAAAAGTACGGGCCAGTTTCTTAGTCTATATGTCTAGGCAGAGGCCAAGAGCTTTGGTGGGATTTCCTCCAGAGTGAACTGGCTATGTTGGGCAGACTGGTTTGAGCCTCCCGGGAGCTGGACGGAGGTGAGCTGCTCTAGTCTGGGTCACAGCAGGTCTCTAGATGGCTGGGATCTGGCCCCGTGGCGACTAGGGACAGGGAAAGCCTGGGTGTTGCGTGAGATGAGTTGGCGCAGAGCATTTTGGATTAGCTGACATGCTTGTGGAAGGCACGTGCTTGCTCTGTCTGGGAGGTAGCTGACCCCAGCTCTGCCAACCCTCTTAAAACAGTAGAAACCAAGCTGCCTACAGGCTTGATGCTGGCTCCTGCTGCTTTCCTTCAAGACAAGATGGCTGACTGCTTCCTCCACACCTCCACCCTCTCCGCACACTCTGTGCTCCGCCCTCCACTGAGTCACCCTGGAACTCTAGGAGGTAGGGTGACCTTTCCTTCTCCTCTTTGGCATTTAGGTTCCACTGCCTCCCATGTGACCTTTGAACGTCCTTGAATTTCAGCCTGGGTCTCCATCTCCAGTGGAGATTTCCTCAAATCCCCAGCATTCAAGGGTCATCCCCCAGCCAGTGATTTCTCAGTCCTCTGCTAGTTCAGCTCCAGCCGAGAGTTTTTGGCCCTGCCCAGGAGCTCAAGTGCTGCACTTGTGACCTGTTGATGCCTCCATGGTTACTGCTCAAGGGCCCAGCATCCAGGCAGCTCTGGCTACTTTGTAGTCTTTTTTTTTTTTTTTTCCCAAAAGCTTTCACTCCTACACCAAGGTCCTTCAGATCCACTCTCCAAACTAAAGGTCTATTGTGTCTATGCTAACACCAGGCTAGCCTTGAATTTACAGAGATCAGACTGCCTCTGCCTCTGCCCCTGCCCCTCCCCTCTGGCTCCTGAGCGCTGGGATTACAGGCATGGCCTAACACATTCAGTCCACAAAAAATATTTTTAAAATGTGTTTCAGACTGGCTGTGGTAGTATGTGCCTGCAACCCCAGCAGGTGGGAGGCTGTGGCAGCTGAGACAGGTGAGTTCATGGCTAGCCTGGACAGCTTAGCAAGATGCTATCTCAAACTGAAAATAATAAGTAAAAAGGGCTCCCCCTCAACTTAGTGTAGGCAGCTGCCCAGTCTGCACAAGGAGGGGTCTGGGTTGCCTTCCAACACACATACACACACACACACACACACACACACACACACACACACACACTTTTTTAAATTAAAATATAAATGTTTCAGACAGCCTGATATTTTTCATGCTTATAATCCAAACATTCAGGAACCTGAGGCAGAAGAATGGGAAGTTCACGTGTAGCCTGGGCTACGTGTCTCAAAGAATGAAAGCTTAGAAAAGAACTGATATTTCAGCCCAGCATGGGGCTTATACCTGCAGTTCCAGCTATTCAGGAAGCTGAAGCCAGATAATCCCCTAAGCCCCAGAGTTTGAGCTCAGCCTGGGCCCATCTGGAAACAATACATACATACATACATACATACATACATACATACATATACACACACAGACACACACACACCTCACTTAAGGCCAGTCAAACAGGCCAGTAGAACAAAACTTACATAGGACCCCATCTCATCACACACCCCAGGATGACCTTGAACTTCCAACCTTCCTGCTTTTACTCCCTAAATTCTGGATTCCAGCTGTGCATCAACACACCTGGCTTGTGTGGTGCTGGGGATCCAGCCTAGGGCTTCTTGCACACTAGGTAAACACTCTGCTGGTTGAGCCATATGCCCAGCTAGGTGAGAGATGTCTGATGGGTATACCAAGACGTTGGGTGGGGAAAAGAGGACTCCTTAGCAGCTGGTCAGTCCCACTGCAGAATGAGACTGGGTGTGTCCTTGCTGGGTGTCCATCACTATGATAAAACACCACAGCAGAAAGCAGCTTGGGAAGGAGAGGGTTTATGTCATAGCTCCATCGATCATGGAAGTCAGGGCAGGGTCTGACATAGAGCCATGGAGGACTGCTGCTTCCTGCCTTGTTCCCCATGGTTTACTCACTCACCTGCCGTCTCATACACTCCCACACCACCTGGCCAGGGGTGACCCCGCCCACAGTGGGTAGGGCCCACATCAGTCATTAGTCAAGAAAATGCCCTTACAGGCGACCTACAGGTCAGTCTGATTGAAGCATCTTCTCAACTGAGGATCCGCCTCACAGATGACAGTAGCCCACATCAGGTTGACAAAATACTGTACAGTTCCCCGCCTCGTCTCACACCAGTGCTCAGCTCGGACACTGGGCTGGGATGTAGCTCCGTGGTAGAGCACTGGTGTGGCATTCTTGAGAGTCTGCCTTCAATTTCCAGCAACACTCACACACCTACACACACACACACACACACACACATACACACACATACACACATGCAGCTCACCTTGTACTATTCTTGGTGACACCATCCTAGCTCAGGCTCTTCTGACAGTGGGACTGACAGGGATGCACCTGCTTTAGCCATCTGCATGCCATAATTAAAGGCATGAGACACCACACCTAGCCAGCATGTAAAACACTTAGAAGAAAATGTTGATACACATCTTAACCTGGAATTAGGCAGTAATTTATTAGAACTGAAATTTAACTGGAAGGTGGTGGTGGGCACACATTTAATCCAAGCAGAGGTAGGAGGATCCCTGAGTTCAAGGCCAGCCTGGTTTACAGAGTGAGTTCCAGCAGAAAACCAAAACAAACAAAAGGAATCATACTTAAACCCCAGTTGAAAAACCAAAATAGATCAATTAGATTCATCTAAAAGGAAAGGTCTGGACCCAGGCAAGGGAGTATGTGTGTTGTAATCCTAGCATCTGAAGGCTTAGTTACAGGATTGGGAGGTAGAGGCCAGCCAGATGCTGTCTTGACAATAGTTCAAACAGATTGAAAGCTGGCCTCTGACCTCCACACATGTAGCCACACTTTTCCCTCATACACAAACATATACTGATGGTCATAAAATAAGTATATAGGGGCTAGAGAGATGGCTCCCTGGTTAAGAGCACGAGCTGCTCTTCCAGCGGACCCAGGTTCAGTTCCCAGCACACACTGCATCCAACAAACAACCACTTCTGGCCCTCACAGGCATCAAGCACATACATGATGTATAGACATACATACAGGCCAAACACCCATACACATTAAATAATAAATTTTGATAAACAAAACTTTATCCAGAAAGTAAAAAAAGGCCCTTAGGAAGGAAGAGACACATATATCATAGTTACATAGCCGAGAGACCCAAGCCAAATAGACCTTAGTTCTTACAACTCACTGGTAAGACAGACATCAACCCATCTGAAAAGTGGGCAGGACTGCGACAAGGCTGCCTAAGTCTAGGCTCAGGATCCGACGCCCCCTTTTGGCAGTCATGGGTACTGCACACATGGTGCACAGATAATGCATGCGGACAAAATGCTCACACATAAAAAATAAAATGGAAAGAGTGAAGTTAAGCCAGGCTTGGTAGGGCACACCTTTAATCCTAGGATTCATGAGGTAGAGGCAGGTGGATCTTTTGTGAGTTCAAGGCCAAGCTTGGCCTACATATGGAGCTCTAAGCTGGCCAGGGCTACACAATGTGACCCTGCTTCAGAAAACTAAAAAATATTCTGAGTTGAAGGCCAGCCTCATCTACAGAGTTAGTTCCAGGATAACCAGGGCTACATAGAGAAACCCTGTCTCAAAAAACTAAGGACATCTCCCCCCAAAAAAGCCCAAAACTGTAATGACCTCAACCGTGGACTTACTGTGGTCAGCAGCTCTCCTCCAGCATGTGCTCACAGCCTGCACTTCACAGCAGCACTGTGTATAATAACCTAAATGGAAACAAACCAACTCTACCAAGTGATGAATGTGGGCCTGGTAGCTCATGCGCTAGAATGCTTAACCTGGCATGCACCCCAGCACCTCACAAACCATGTGGGCTCTGGGGATTGAATTCCCGTTTTTAGGCTTGATTGCAAAAGCCGTTCCCTACTGAGCCATCTCCCCTGCCCTGTAGATCGTTATTGTACTCTTTACTGCTTGTACTATATACTGTTTATTACACTATAGTGTTATTTAAAAGACACTGATGTAGGGCTGGAGAGATGGCCCATTTTCACAAGCACGGGCTGCTCTTCCAGAGCACTCAGGTTTAATTCTCAGTGCCCACAGGGTGGCTCACAACCATCTGTAATCCAGTTCCAGGGAAGGCAACACCTTCTAGACTCCATGGGCACTAGGCATACACGTGGCGCACAGGTATGCATGCAGGCAAAAACACACATACAAAAACAGAGAAGAAAAAATAATGATGAGGGAGAAGAAGCCTGCACAGCCTTTTGGTGAACCAAATTCTTTTTTTGTTTTCCATTCCTAATTAGAATTATTTTGGTTAGTTTGTTTGCTGGAGGTAGGATGCAGGGCCCAGAGCATGCTAGACAGGCACCTCCCCACTGTGCCCCCCTCTGTCCTCCCTGGTTACTGTGAAGTGTGGATCTAAGCCTCGAGTTACTTTCTCAACGCAGTGCCTGATATAAGCAGCTGAAAGGAAGAAAGCTGTCCTGCCCCCTCCTCCCCTCCCCCCGCCCCGTCCCCCGCAGTGTCTGAGAGGACAGAGAGGGCATCAGGAGGCAGTGTGAGAGGTGCCACAGACCTCCCCCCAGGCCTTCCTCCAGCCAGTCACATCTGCTACACTGCTGCCATCAGTCACGTGAGGTGCTCACTGGAGGCTTTGTGATCACCTCACCTCTGGAAATGTCATTACAGATGCAGCCTAGCCTGCCGCTCTACCCCCCTGGATTATTCCTTTTTTGCTCTTGTTTTTGTTTTCTTTTTCATGTTTTTTTTTTTAAGATGCATTTTTCTTTTTTAAATTTTATTATTTATTTATTTATCTATTGGTTTTCTGAGACAGGGTTTCTCTGTGTAGCCCTGGCTGTCCTGGAACTCACTCTGTAGACCAGGCTGGCCTTGAACTCAGAAATCTGCCTGCCTCTTCCTCCCAAGTGCTGGGATTAAAGGCGTGTTCCACCACTGCCCGGCAAGATGCATTTTTAAATGACATTTATTTTGTGTGGGTGTAGATGGGTGGTCACTCCTGTGGAGATCAGGGGACCGCTCGTGATAAGTCTGCCCTTGTGCGAGGTTAGGGACTGAACTCAGTCGTCAGCAGGCACTTTTACCCAGTGAGCCTTCTCACCAGCCCTTTTTGTGTTTGGTGTTTTTTGTTTGTTTGTTTGCTTAATTTTCTTCTTCTCTCTGGTGTAAACACAGATGTAGGCCTGCCACAGCACATGTGTACTGGACAGCATGCAGGCTCTGTTTCTAAGGTTGGGATTGAAGCTGTTATGTTTGCACCTGCTGAGACCTCTGCTTCCTGTTTCCTGTGGAGTCCTTGCTTTGTTTGGGGCGGGTAACTCAGGCTGGGCTAGAACTCAAACCTTACCATATAGCTGGGACTGGCATGAACTCCTTGGCCCTCCCCCTCACTCTGCAGTGCTGGGGTGGCAAGTATGTGCCATGGGCATTTCCTTACAGTTCACCTCACAGCCTGGCTTGCCTGGACTCATGCGACCACGCTGGCCTCAAACTTACAGAAAACCATTACCTAACATTTCTGATGTTGTTGAGACAGGGCCTGACTGTGTAGCCCTGGCTACCTTGGAACTCTAGGTAGACTGGGCAGGCTGTGAACTAGGATATCTGAAGGCTTTGCCTCCAGAGTACTGGGATTAAAGCCTCACACCAACATGCCCACCTCATACCACATTTCTTGGTCCAGTCAAGTTGATAATCAGCCTCCCAGTTTACATGAATCTGAGCAATGTGTCCTGCTTCATGGGGTGGTTCCTATGTCAGTTTGGCTGGCAGGCCTGGTGTCTTGGGAAGGGGGCCCTGCTCCCTCAATGAGCTAACACTCTCACCATGCCTCTGCCGCCTCTTTCAGAAAGCATGCCCTGAACTGCCATCGGATGAAGCCTGCTCTCTTCAGTGTGCTCTGCGAGATCAAGGGGAAGACTGGTAGGCGGCTCTAAGGCTGTCCGCGCTGGCCTCGTGTGGGCTGCACTTGTAGGCCTCTTCACAGTTCTCTGGCAGCATGTGGTTCTGCCATCTTTCAAAATTCAAAAAAAAATAGAATTTTATTCTAGCTCAGGATTTCAGGGTTATCCCCATGGAATTCTTCGGCCTTTGCAAATACTTTTAAGAAGGGGAGTGGGTGGGCTAGCTGGATAGCTCAGTGGATAAAGGCACTTACCACCTGATGACCTGAGTTCCATCCCCTGGACCCACATGGTAGAAGAAGAGAATTGACCCTAGCAAGGTACCCTCTGACCTCCACACATGCGTCATGGCACATGCCCATCTCACAGATAAAGAATTATAGTAAATAAGTTAAATGAAAAAGAGGTGTGGTTGGAGACATCTCAGTGGTTAAATCACTTTCCATGCATGCATGAGGACCAGAATTCTGATTCCCAACAACTGTGTAAATGGTAGGTGAGGCCTGGTCACTGCCTGTAATCCTAGTAAGATAGGATCCAGGGTCAAGCACGCTGTCTAAGCTAGCCACATCAGCCGGTTCTGGATTCAAGCAAGAGGCCTTAACTCAATATACAAGGTGGAAGGGGCTGGAGAGACAACGGCTCAGGAGTTAAGAGCACCAGCTGCTCTTACAGAGGACCCGGCTTCAAGTTCCAGCAGCCATGCGGTGGCTCACAGACGTCTATAATATCATATCCGAGGGATATGAAGCTGCCTTCTCAACCTTGCAAGCAGACTGCTCTCACATGCACAGACACCCATGTAGGCAGAACACCAATACACTGTGTGTGTGTGTGTGTGTGTGTGTGTGTGTGTGTGTGTGTGTGAATGATCAAGGAAAACAGTGATGCCAACCATGGGCCTATACACACTGTACACCTACACACACACACACACACACACACACACACACACACACACACTGCATACACATGTACATGCAAAGAAAAGACCAAGCCCCATAGCACAGTCCTATCATCCATCCAGGAAGCGGAGGCATAAAGATGCAAGTTCAGGCCTTCCTTATAAAACCTGTCTCAAAACTAAGTAAAGTGCACACCTTTAATCTTACCACTTGGGAGGCAGAGGCAGGAAGATCTCCATGAGTTCAAGGCCAGCCTGGTCTACAGAGCAAGTTCCAGGATAGCCAGAGCTACACAGAGAAACCCTGTCTCTCACACCTGTAATCCCAGCACTCAGAAGAGGCAGCCATAGCTCTGTGAAGTCAAGGCCAAATTAGTCTACATAATGGGTTCCAAGACTGCCAAGGCTACAAAATAAGATGCTATCTCAAAAACATGGACTTCAACCTTTTGATCCTCCTGCCTCAATCTCCCAAGTGCTGGGATTAGAGGTCTGCACTACTAAACCCGAGAGAGGATATCTGCTTCCATCAGTTTTATGGCTCCAGGCACTTCCTTCGAGGGGACTGTAAATCGCTGGTGCTTTTGCACCTGTCTGTATCAAGGAGGGGAAAGGCTTCAAACATATCTGCTGTCGCTTATATAATTTGTCATGACTAAGTTATAGGCCCAACGGTGTCCTGCTGTGTGCTCTTTGTTTTATTTGAGAAGAGTCTTATCCCAGGCTAGCCTCAAACTCTGCGTTGTTGAGGCTGGCCTTAAACTCCCAGTCCTCCTGCCTCTGCCTCCCCAGTGCTTGGATGCCTGGTGTGCATCACTGCAACAGGCTTATGCTAACCTGGAGGATGCAGGACTTCATGCAGTAGACAAGTGATCCACTCTCTGCGTTCCCTCCGTGCTCCACTATGTGCACAGACCACATTTTGTGTATCACATGTTGTGTGTCTGACAGATACATGGATGTGCTCTTCTTAGCCACTGTAAACGGTGCTACCCATGCCAGGCATGTGCAGACATCTGTCCAGGTCCCTCTGCTTCTTATTTTTGTCTTTTTCTTTTCTTTTTTGGCAGTGCCCAGAGGGACCCAGGGCCTCTTGAATGCTGTGCTGGGTTAGTTACTTCTCTAGCTGCTGTGATAAAAACCCCTGGCTAAAGCCACATGAGGAGGGAAGGTTTGTTGTGGCCCTTGGTTTAGGGGCACAGTCTACCATGGCAGAGGAGCTGGCTGGCAAGAGTCTCTCAGCACTGAAGAGGGTATGCGAAGCGACTGGTTATTCGTCCTTATTTCTACCACCTCCTAAAGCACAGCTGCCAGCTGGAGATTTTGTGCTTAGACACAGAGCCTGGACCAGTGGGTTTAATACCTGGGACCCAAATGGTCCAAAATGGTGGGCAGAAAGAACCAGCTATACACACACACACAGAGAGAGAGAGAGAGAGAGGGAGAGAGAGAGAGAGAGAGAGAGAGAGAGAGAGAGAGAGAGAGAGAGAGAGAGAGAGAGAGAGAGAGAGAGAGAGGCGGGGGAGGGAAGGGGAGGGTAAAGAGAAGAAAAAATTAAGAGAATTTTTTAAACTCGTGAACTTGCAGGGCATGTTTGACATTGAAACCCCCCCCACACACACACACACACACCGTGCTCATCTTAGCTCTACTTACTAGGGCAGTGAGGCCCTGCTTGGCTTGTATAGCACCTGCCTGTCATCCTCAGGAGGTGGAGACAGAAGGATAAAGAGTTTAAACCTAGCCTGGGCTACATGAAACACTGCCTCACCACCACTCAAAATTAATAAAGCTGTGTGTAGTGGTGCACACCTTTAACCCCAGCACCCAGGAGTCAGGTGAAGTTCGGTCTCTGAGTTTGAGGCCAGCCTGGTCTACAGAGTAGTCCAGAACAACCAGGACTACAAAGAGAAACCCTGTCACAAAACAGGAGAGCAAGGAGTCTCAGTTCTACTGCACCAGAAAAGGCCAAGGTTCAACTCAAAGAAACTTCACCATGGTCTGACCTCTGATGCCCTCAGCCCGTGGGCCAGTGTTCTCTCCAGTCATGGTTAGGACATGTCATAAGGAAAGACAGAGGACACAGAGAAGCTACACTGAGAAACATAGAAAATAGTGGAGCACATCCACACTGAGAGGTGGGCATTTGCCTGCATGCATGTCTGCATCTTGTGCATACTGGTGCCCAAGGGTACCAGGAGACAGCACTGGATCCCCTGGAACTGGAATTACTAATGGTTGTGAGCTGCAGTATGGGTGCTGGGAACTGAATCATCTCTCCAGCCCTATTTACTTATTTTTATTTTTTTTATTTTTTATTTTTGTATGGGGATGGTGCATACTGTGTGGAGGTTAGAGGACAATGTTACAGAAACCTAGTTTCTCCCTCTACCATGTGGATTTTGGGAACTGAACTCAGGTCATTGGGCTTGGCAGCAGGCACCTGTGTTTACCTGCTGAACATCTCACCAACCTGGGAATGTTCTTTTAGGTTTTTAAAGTCTTGTTTGTTTGTTTGTTTTGGTGTGGTTTGGTTTTTCAAGATGGGGTTTCTCTGTGTTGCCCCCATCTGTCCTGGAAATCATTCTGTAGAACAGGCTATCCTCAAACTCAGAAATCTGCCTGCCTCTGCCTCCGAAGTGCTGGGATTAAAGGTGTGCACCACCACCACCTGGCCTAAAGGTTTTCTTTTTACAGTTTGGGGTGGGGCATGTGTTTGTGTGCAGGGTGTGTAGTTTATGTGTATTGTGGGTATGCATGTCCCTATATGTAGTGTATGTGTACACATGTGTACACACTTGTGCAGGAGTATATATTGGAGGCCAGAGGTTGATATTAGATGTTTTCCTTGATTGGGTTTCCCTTATTTTTGTTTTATTTTGAGACAAGATCTCACTGTGTAGCCTAGGCTGGCCTAGAGCTTACTTTATAGACCAAGCTGGTCCTGAAGTCAGACATTGGCCTGTTCTGTTCTGTCTCTCAAGCTTCCTCGAAATAAAGCCCTGTACCACAGTACCCCAATCCTTTTTTTTTTTTTAAGATTTATTTTATTTATTTTATGTATATGAGTACACTGTAGCTGTATAGATGGCCGTGAGCTATCATGTGTGTGGCTGCTTTTGATCTCAGGACCTCTGCTGGCCCTGCTCACTCCAGTGTAATTTACTGCAGCTGTCTTCAGATGCACCAGAAGAGGGCGCCTGATCTCATTACGGGTGGTTGTGAGCCACCATGTGGTTGCTGGGATCCGAACTCAGGACCTTCGGAAGAGCAGTCGGTGCTCTTACCCGCTGAGCCATCTCACCAGCCCAATCCTTTTTTTTTTAATGGCTATATTTTTTTATTTGTTGTGAGTTGTTTTTAGAGTTTATTATTTTATGTGTATTAGTATTTGCCTGGATGTATGTCAGCACTGTGTATGTGCACTGTTGGAATTATAGACAGCACTTGGATCAAGCATTTCCTTTTCTGATTTTTTTTTTTCGAGACAGGGTTTCTCTGTGTAGCCCTGGCTGTCCTGGAACTCACTCTGTAGACCAGGCTGGCCTCAAACTCAGAAATCCACCTGCCTCTGCCTCCCAAGAGCTGGGCTTAAAGGTGTGCGCCACCACCACCCAGCTCCTTTTCTGATTTATACAAGTGCCACCCCACCACACACACAGACACATGGACACAAGGACATGGACACATGGGCACGCAGCAGGACCTGTCAGTGCAATGCTGGTCCCCATGATAGGCTGTTTGCCTTTAATATCTTTTCACTTTTATTTATTTTGTAGGAGGGAAGGGAGAGGCGCCTATAGATAGAGGATGACTTGTAGGATTTGGCTCTCCTTCCACCACATGGCTCTGGGGATTGGTTTCAAGCCATCAGGCTTGGCAGCAAGCTCTTCTACCCACTGAGCTGTCTCACCAGCTCTGCGTCTGCCTCTGATCTGCACCCAC
>NW_022196905.1:208719543-208785177 GCF_008632895.1 Mastomys coucha
GCTGCCCGGCTCACTCAAGGCGTTCCTAATACCAGGCACCTTCCTTGAAACCCACCCATGTGTTCTCACATGGTTGTCAAGTTCTGCCCACGCAAGCTGCCCTGTCCCGGTGCCCTCTCCTCAGCCAGGACTGTGCACTTGGATTGCTGTCCCTGATCCAATGTGGTAATGAAGAGACTGGAGGAAACAGAGTGGTTCCTGTTCTTGCAGAGGACTGAATTCAGTCCCCAGTACCTATGCTGGGCAGCGCACAACTGCCTGTGACCCCAGCTCTAGGGGTCTACATGGTCCTCCTGGACTCCCAGGGCACCTGCACTCACACATGCACATACCCACACACAGATGCACACATAATTGATATTTTTTAAAATTAATTTATTTATTATATGTAAGTACACTGTAGCTGTCTTCAGACACTCCAGAAGAGGGCATCAGATCTCGTTATGGATGGTTATGAGCCACCATGTGGTTGCTGGGGTTTGAACTCAGGACCTTTGGAAGAGCAGTCAGTGCTCTTAACCACTGAGCCATCTCTCCAGCCCCATAATTGATATTTTTAAGCAAAGGTGCCAGTGCCACTTGGTCCTGGCCACTTTTTCTCTTCAGGGAGCACATCCTGGTCTGCCTCTGTTCCCTCTAGCCTTGAGCATCCAGTGTCAGGAAGAGGACCCTCCCGACGCCCAGATGCTGAGGTTGGATAACATGCTGCTGGCTGAGGGTGTGTCCAGGCCAGAGAAGAGAGGACGAGGAGCAGCGGCAGGCAGCACAGCAACACCAGGTGGCTGTCCAAATGACAATAGCATTGAACACTCAGACTACAGGGCCAAGCTGTCCCAGATCCGACAGATTTACCACTCTGAGCTAGAGAAGTATGAACAGGTGATCTTTCTGCACGCAAGAGTTTGTCATGTGAATGTACACTGGCCACAGACAGATGTGGACACGAGCTCCCTCCTCTGTGGCAGAGCAGGGACAGCCCGCCCCAGTCAGTTGCTGCAGCTGCAGAGGGGTTGGTGTTACTGAAAGTGCTTTCCCTCACTCCTCAGAGCTGACCTGAGTGTGAGCTGTGGGGGTGGCAGATGTGGTCAGCTGTGTAGCCTACTGCCCTGCACACTGGCTGCCGAGTCACAGGCTGGCCCATCTTTTCCCACTCCAGGCCTGTCTTGAGTTCACCACGCATGTCACCAACCTTCTCCGGGAACAGAGTAGGGTGAGGCCTGTGTCTTCCAGGGAGATGGAGCACATGGTGGGCATCATCCACAGCAAGTTCAGTGCCATCCAGAGGCAGCTGAAGCAGAGTACCTGTGAGGCTGTGATGACCCTACGCTCCCAGTTCCTGGATGCCAGGTCAGGGGCTGTGCGACACTGGGGTCCCCAGGGGTCGGTTCTTAGATAATAGAAGCAAGATCAGAGTGGGATAGCGCTGATGTTTGTGCCGTAGTGTTGCTGAAGGCTGAATGCAAGCGCTAATCACATGTTCTCCCTACAAGCCCAGCCCAGCTCTGTCTTGGATTTAGGTCTGTCCAGAGGGGTCTAGCCAGGCCTCATATAGCTTGAGAGAAGACTACCCAAAGTACAGACTACTGGTTTGTTTTATTTGTGTATGTGAATGGCAGGTGAGAGTGTACCATGGCACACCATGTGGACGTCAGAGGACGGCTTCGGGTACTGGTCTTCCCCTTCGACCTTGCTCAAGGCAGGGTCTCTGATGTTTTCCACTCTGTGTGTGTCAGGCCAGCTGCCCACCAGCATCAAAGGATTCTCCTGTCTACCTCACATATTGCCCATGGAGCTCTGTGACTACAGACATGCACTGACATGGGTTCAGGGAACCCAGACTCGGGTCTTCATACATGTTCCTTACCCACTGGTGCATCTGTAAAGCCCTGATTGCTGTTTCTAAAACTGCAGATCAGGATGGGGAGGCAGCTCGCTCAGTCAAGTGCTTGGCGTACAAACAGAAGGACCTGAGTTTGCATACCCAGCACCAACATTAAAAGCCAGGAATAGGCCAGCAAGAATAGGTCAGCAAGATGGTTCAGGGGATAAAGGAGCTTGCTGCAAAATCTCAGGATCTGAATTTGACCCCCAAATGACCTGAACCTATAGTAATAAGGTCCTGAATGGTGAAGTGGTAAGTGGGAGGGACGAGAGGAGATTAACAATAGCTGGGACCAAGAGACCTTGCATAAGTGATGGCTTATGCTAAGCAGGTTTATTCAGAAGCATATCGCCCTATATACTATTTGCAGAGGGGAAATAGCAGGTGCGGGAGAGAGCAAAGTCAAGCAGTGTTGGCAGAGAGTACATGGGGTACTTAGACAGACCTGCTTAAGGGCTTATAACCACAGCCTGGAGGGGAGGAAGCAGGTTCCCCCAAACTGCCACAGCCTGGGGAAAGAAGTGGGTCCCCAGAAACTGCAGCCAGCCTTGCCAAGCCCGCTACTAGACAAGTGCACAGAACTAGCACTCTCTTTGCCCTTTCATCAGGGTCTCTGGTGTGCTCATGCACACACACACATACACACATACACACACACACACACACACACACACACACACACAGCCAGGAGACTGGGGCCTGAGAAATGTGCCTCTACCCCAGCATGAGAGCACGCAGACTGAGCATCTCTGTCCGTAGGCGCAAGCGGCGGAATTTCAGCAAGCAGGCCACCGAAGTGCTGAATGAATATTTCTATTCCCATTTGAGCAACCCTTACCCCAGTGAAGAGACCAAAGAAGAGCTGGCCAGGAAGGGTGGCATCACGGTGTCCCAGGTGAGCCCTCCTGCCCCTGGAAGAAGTTAAGTCTTATGAGGACAGGCTCCTGGAGAAACTTTACTGTGTGGGGAGGACTACTGTAGAAGTTACTTACTCTATGGGAGGACTCATGGGGAAGTTACAGTGTGGAGGACTCATGGGGAAGTTACTTACTGTATGGGAGGACTTATGGGGAAGTTACTGTGTGGGAGGACTCATGGGGAAGTTACTATGTGGGAGGACTCATGGGGAAGTTACTTACTGTGTGGGAGGACCCATGGGGAAGTTACTTACTGTGTGAGAGGACTCATGGGGAAGTTACTTACTATGTGGGAGGACTCATGGGGAAGTTACTGTGTGGGAGGACTCATGGGGAAGTTACTGTGTCAGAAGACCCATGGGGAAGTTGGTATGGTACTGTCATGTGCACTGTATGGTGCTGGTCGCGTGCCTCAGCCTGGTTCTGCTCCAATCCCAGCTCTGTGCTGTGAATTAGAATGTTGGTGGGGACTCAGCTCCCTCTCCTAGAAGAGAGTGTAAGAGCATCATGGTGTCTCAGGTGCTGGGGCGAGCTCTAGGAGACTGTGGCAGCTCAGGCTCCTGGGACCCCTGTGCTAGGAACAGTGGGCAGTATGAGCTCCCTTGGGGGAATGAGATTCCTGACCCCGCGGCTTGGCGACAATCACCTTTGTCTTTCTTGAAATTCGAGGCAAAGGAGAGAGTGAGCAAAGGCCAGAGTGCTAAGAGAACATTCCTGAAAGTTTCAGAGAGTTCAGTCAGTCCAAGCAACACACTGGTGGCGGGAAGGCAGGGCCAGAGCACTGGAGCAAGGAGTGCAGGCCGCACAGCAATGCAGCTACAGCACGGCCTCCTTCCCTCGGCCATAGCTCCTCTGCCTCTGCCCCCCAGTAGTGAGGGACGCTGAGACTAACAGTAGTCACCACAGCTGTTGCATGCCCTGTTCCTCCCTGCCTCACAGCTGGAAAGGGTGAGTGTCCCGCCCTTAGGCACTGTCCTCAGCCCAGGCTGTTCAAGTTATGTCTCTGTGACAGAGCCCAGGGTCCTACAGGGTCCAGACACAGCTGCCTGTTCTTCAGGGAGCAGTCCGGTGTCCTCATAACAAGGCCAGAGCTGAGGGCAGGGCCTGCACTCTGGTTAGAGTGTAAGCCTGGGTGCTGGGGCTCCAGGGACAGTGTGAATAACAGGCAGATCACCTACCCTCCTGCCCCTGGCTCCATGTTGCTGGTGCCAGGCCCTCCAGGGAACAGAGTAAGCAAGGTTCAAAGGCTTTGCCACATTCCAGGGGCTCTCCTAGTGGGTGACCTGGGCCCTGGGACCATCCCCACCAACTGAGTTCTGTGCTAGAAGCTCCACCTTACTCTGTCGCATCCCCTAGTAGGTGTCAGGACCTCCTAAAGTGGCCTGCCATATTAATATTAAGTGAGGTTTTGAATTTGGGGTACAGGTGAGTAGGCCATGAGGTGCATCTTAGGAGAAGTCAAGAGGAAGGGAACACCATTAGGGCACCTCAGGCCCAAGGGGAGTTGAGCTGAGGGTGAGGTAGGATCTCCCTGTGGAGATGAGTTTCCTGCCAGTCACCAAGTTCTCCACTCCCACTCAGCAGTGTCCAAATGCACACAAACTCTGCTCTTTGTCTAGAGCCACAAACAGTTGAGTAGCCTGTGTCCCGGCTATACAGGAAGGTCACTTGAACCCAGGAACCCCAGTCCATCTGGCTAACACAGCTAGATCCTCATGTCAAAAGAAAATACAAGGCTGGGCCTAGGAGAGCATCCCTTTAATCCCAGCACTCAGGAGATGGCAGGCAGAGCTCTGTGAGTTCAAGGCTAATCTGGTCTGCACAAAGAGTTCCAGGACAGCCAGGGCTACACAGAGAAACTCTGTCTGAGGGAAAAAAAAAAAAAAAAGAAGAAGATGTAGGGGGAGAGGAAGAGGAGGAGGAGGAGGAAGACAGTAGTGGTGGTCGTCATAGACATAGTCGTGGTACTATAGTGGAGTTTGAGAGCTGGCTCAGCAGTTAAGAGTATCGACTGCTTTTCTAGAGTACCTGGGTTCAATTCCCAGCACCCACATGGTAGCACACAACCATCTTTGACTTTAGTTCCAAGATATCCAATGCCCTCTTCCCACCTCTAGCAACACCAGACATGCACATGGTGTTTGTATGTACATATGTATGTACATACATGCATGCATGCATATATACATACATGCAGGCAGGCAAAGCACCCAAGCACATTAAACAAAATGAAATCATCTTAGAGAACACTAAGCACCCTGCAGGAGGCGTGGCCCTCCCCGCAGGGGCAGGGCAGGCAGGAGGCGTGGCCCTCCTCACAGGGCAGGGAGGGAGCCCTGCAGTTATCTGGGATCTTTTCCCTGTTTTGTTCAGTTGGGTGAAGTTGTTTAGCTAGAGTCTCACTCCAGCCTAGGCTGCCTTGAATTTACAGCAATCCTCCTGCTTCAGCCTCCCAAAGTCTAGGGTAACAAGTATGGGCTATTAAGCTGGTGCCTTTTTTTTGGGGGGGTACTAAGGTTAAGTATTTTTTATATTTATGTATTTATTTGTGGGGGAGGGAGGTGCATGTGTTTGCGTGCGCGGACTCCTCTTGCATTAATCCATGCATCAATCACTGTGCATGTGTGGTGCCTGTCACTGCAGAAATGGAAAAATCTGAGGACTTCTTTGGTAGTTCTTTCTCTCTTCTTCCACTCTGTGGTTCCTAGGAACTGAACTCATGTCATGAGACTTGGGGGCAAGCACCTTTACCCAGTAAACCATCTCGCTCAGCCCCTCAGAGGAAAGGTCCCCAATCCAACCTTCATATGGTTTGCCCCCAGCATGGCCCACGCCAGGACAGTGTCATCGTCTGTCTATCTATCCACAGGTCTCTAACTGGTTTGGCAACAAAAGAATCCGGTACAAAAAGAATACGGGGAAGTTTCAGGAAGAAGCCACCATGTACACAGGGAGAACACCCACAGTTACCAAGGCCCGGGGTCCCGGGGGTCAGACCAGCTGCCGGTCTACACCCAGCCCAGGTGACGAGGCCATGGCCCTCTTTAACTATAAGCTTTCTGTGGGATTAGGTGTGACCCAAGCTACCCGATCTGTGTATATAGCCAGTGCCAGGAGAGGGACAGACAAGAGTTTCTTAATTTCACGGGCCAATGTCACCCACACAAGGCCCGGGGGAGTACAGGTGGCTGGATGCTTTAGGGGGTAAGATCCAGAATCTGTCTGTCTGCCTCCCCTCTCTTCCAAGACAGGCTTTCTCTGTGTAGAACTCATTCTATAGACCAGGCTGCTGGGATTAAAGGCAAGTGCCATCCCCACTTGGCCCAGAGTCTCTCTTGATGAGGAACTGAGCAGATGCCCAGAAATTTCCTGTGACTGCTGACCCAGATTCTGCTGTGACACCCCCAACTGACTCCACCCATTCCTCACAGGTTCCTGTAGCCCCTTCCCACTGAGCAATGGAAGCGACATGGTTCTCACTGTGCGGACTCTGGCCTTCCTCCAGCCCCCCTCTGGGGGAGTCTGCCTCCAGCCCCTGGTGAGTCAGCTGCAGCCACCCTGGGATTCCCTCCAGGGCTTTGGGGAAGTAGAAGAGCCCTGGGGCTGGGTCTCTGGGAAAGGAAACCCCAAGGAAAGGTGGGAGCATTTAACCTCTGGACTCAGAGACCCATCTGTCACTGGGGGCTCACTGGGGGCTGGAGACCTGGTGTGGTGGGGGTGTCTCACACTAGAAGGGCATCTGCCAGGCCAGAGTCCTTGTTGGTAACTGGGATCTAGACAGCGAAGCTGCCTCCAGAACTTTGCCAGGGTGACAGCTGTCTCCTTTGTAGAGCCTGTGACCTCCCAGTCTGTCCTAGGTCCTGCCAAGGCCCTGTGAAGGCCCTGCATAATCAGAGTGGGCTCTGGCATGGTGGCAGCTGCCATGGCCCCATGAGCCTAGCAACTTCCCAGCAGCTCCCTTAGAACCAGCCCCGGAGCTCTGAGGAATGCCCACAGGGAGGGAGTTGGGGGAGCCTGGTTCATTCAAGCCCTGCCTGCCACCACCTCGAGTCCCAGTCTAATACAAGCTTCAGGCTGTGGAGCGGACTGAGTCTGGGCCTGCTTCTTGCACACCTGAAGCTAAGGTGCTCTGGGACAGAGCCAGCAGGAGTGAGGGAGTGAGGTGCCAGTCTGTCCTGCTCTGAACCGAGCACACCTGTCCATTCCAGCACTGAGCCAAGAGTCAGACTGGGGCAGTGCCATGCCCTGCAGGCACCCACCTAAGTCTCTTTTCGGTAAAATATGTCCCAAGCACACCCTTTATCTTATCTTGTTGTTGTTTGTTTGATATGATCCCTCTCCGTAGCACTGGCTGTCCTGGTATTCACTCTTTAGACCAGGCCAGCCTTGAATTCACAGACTTCCTGCCTCTGTATCCCAGGGGCTTAAAGGCATGCACCATCATGATAGACCCATGCCGACAACGTCATGCCCATTCAGCTGGCTCTTCTTAAAGGTCACTCTGCCAGCCTGGCCACTGTCCTTCTAACCAGCAGCTTCAGCACATGCCTGCCATGGCCTCACTCACAAAGCCTCTAGCACGAATGCCCTGCCTGATACAGTGGAGCTTAGCATACCCATCCAGCTGTCCTGATAGATGAGCAGAGCAGCCCTAATGTGTGCTGTAGCCATGCACAACGCAGACAAGTGGAGGCTCCTGCTCCTGTGAGGAAGGAGCCCACGAGCCATGGCCCTGCCACAGGCCACTGGTTCTGATATATACCCCCAAGGCATCTGATGGGCTCACCCTGCTGGTCAGGGGCTCGTTCTGGAACTCCTCTGCTAGCATGTTCTGTGTACCTCTGAGGACACAGGAACTGGGTGGTCGCTCACTCTCACACTCTTGTCTCTGCCTTTCCAGGCCCATGGTAGCTGGCAGAGGACCACCCCGCAGCCAGCCTCATCACCTGCGGGAGATTCTGGCAGCTTCAACTCAGATGCATCTAATTAAGTTTTCGGAACCTGGCTGAGTGCCACAGGTGACTGGCCTGTGTCCTGCTGATTACCTCAGAAGCCCTGCCTGTGCCTTTGCCCTTTTCCAGGCCAGTCGCCTCCCCGCCTTGGTGTGATTTTTTTTTTTTTAAACATCAATTGAGTGGCTGACAGTGAACTGTTCATCTGGGGCTTGTTCTGAGCACCCCATTAAAGTTTTGACCTGTTTGCATTCCAGTGTTTTCAATACAGGCTTGTCTAAGTGACAGGTGACACCCTAGATGCCATTATCAGCTCTAAAACCCCGTGGGAGCTGTGCCATGACCTCTGAGCTTTGTTTGTGGTTTTGTTTTAGCTTTTCTGTGTTTGGCTTGGGGGTTTTGAGAATTTGGGAGAATTTGAAGCCTTGTCCCGCTTCCCCTCCACAGTAACCAATAGGACCCTCCCTCCATAGCCTGCCCCCTGGAGCCACTTGCCAAGCAGTGTCCTCATGGCTGTGACCTCATCCTATTAGCCACCATCACAACAGTAAGAAAGTGCCCCTGTTCCTGCATCCTGGGAAGAGCCCATGACAGATGGGGATGACCTTATCCCTGGGGCTAGGCCACATGTACCCTGCCACTGCCTGCCATATGAGTGTCGCCATGTGCTCCTCTGAGCCTGAGGGCTGACAAGGGGCTGGAGCAGCCACCTGTAGTGACTGGACACTCTCATCCTCCAAAGTCAGGGTCTCCACAGTCAGTCTGTCCCCATGCATGTCCCCAGGCCCTGGCTCATCTGGGCTCACCTTCTATACAGTGTCAGCAGGCCACATCCCACCTGGGATTCCCTATCTAGCTTCTGTCACAGGCACTTTTGAGGTTTTGCCATATTATAGGTTCAGGGGCTGGAGAGATGATGGCTCAGCGGTTAAGAGCACCAACTGCTCTTCCAAAGGTCCTGAGTTTGATTCCCAACAACCTCACGGTGGCTCACAACCATCTGTAATGAGATCTGATGCCCTCTTCTGGTGTGTCTCAAGATAGCTACCGTGTACATATATAATAAATAAATACATCTTTAAAAATAAAATAAAAAATATTTTATGTAATAGACCATTCTGTCTGCATGTATGTTCAAGTATCAGGTATGTACTGAAGGGTGAGTAGAGGGTGCCAGGTCTCTGGGAACTGGAGTTACAGACAGTTGAGAGCTATGATGTGGGTGCTGGGAGTTGAACCCAGGTCCTCTGGAAGAGCAGTCAGTGTTCTTTTGGTTTGATTGTCTTGTTGTTTTGTATTCTTTCTTTCTTTCTTTTTGGTTTTTCGAGACAGGGTTTCTCTGTGTAGCCCTGGCTGTCCTGGAACTCACTCTGTAGACTAGGCTGGCCTCGAACTCAGAAATCTGCCTGCCTCTGCCTCCCCAGTGCTGGGATTAAAGGCATGCAACACAACCGCCTGGTACAGTCAGTGTCCTTAACCACTGAGCCAAAAGCTTCACCCTTTTCCACAACCTATTAGTATGTGACTGGGGAAGGTGTCTTCGGAGACAGACCCACTGAAGTGCAGAGAAGCTGAAGGCAGTGGACACTGCCGCCCTTTGCATCCCTGGGGTGCACAGCCTGGGACTGAGCACCTTCCCAGCCACACTCATGCTACAGGGAAAAAGCTAAAAAGCTTGAGAATCTGGAAGCTTCTCTGGCTGAGGTGAGGCACAGGAACAGGTGGAGGAGGGTATTGCCTCCCCAGAAGCCTGGCTAGGGCCAACACCATCCTAGAGCTGCTGACAGACCTGCATTTGAGGCTCCCACCGTCCCTGTGAGCCCTGCTGGGACCACAATTGTCTCAGCCTCTGAATGGAGAACGGAGTGGCAGAGAGAGAGACACACACACAGACAGAGAGACGGAGACAGAGGGGGTAAAGAAACAGAGACAGGAGGAGAGACAGGAGAGAGAGAGAGAGGGAGAGGGAGAGAGAGAGAGAGGGTGAGAGGGAGAGGGAGGGGGTAGTCAATCTGTCAATCTCGGGAACACTGGCTCAAGGAAGGAAGAGCAATGGGAGAAGGGCCGGGTAAACGAAATGAAGACAACAAGAATGAGGGATAGTGCCTGGATCTTACTGGAAAGGACAGGTTTCTACCTTCAAGAATTTCTATGATGACCCGGTGTGGATGCATTCAAGCCCCCCTGATGCCTCTGAAGGGACTGAAAGCCATGGACGATGATATGTGAGGAGAGCGAATGAGTCAAATCAAGGAAAAGCAGGAGGGACCTTAGGGGACCTCGCATGGCTCAGTTGCGGTTACGTCTTTTGCCACGAGGAGGCGCAGTCAACCTAAAAAGCTAAATCCCGTCTCCAGCATTCTAAAGGAATCTAAAACCTGGAAGGAAGTCTGGGCCTCAGTTTCCCTATCAATAATGTGGGGAGGTCACAGGAACCGTTCCGGGGGAGGTCTGTGAGCAGAAGCCAGGGAAACACGCCAGCATCCAGCACACAGATGGATAAGCACAGCATAAATATTGGGCTGAGGCCATAGGGTCTGAGGACCAGCAGAGGCCGGTGTCCGAGGAGAGGGGAACACGGAGGTGGAAAGCTCTTTAGGCGCTGGGAGGCCAGCAAGCCAGCACTTCCTGGGGAAGGAGATCCAGAGTTCAACAAGGCCATGCAAACAGATTGGAGGTGTGGGGGAGATGTGTTCTCCCAGGACACCCAGGAGGCTAGCATCAGGCTGCTGCAGCAGCCCCGCCCCGCAGCAGGTGCCAAGGCCTGCCAGCGACATTCCTCAGTGCCCGGCGCCAGGCAGCCGTTCCTGCCGGATGAAACGTAAGCTGGGCCTGGCCGCGTGGGCCTCGTGTTTTTCCAACAACTTCTTCAGCCACAGCCTGACCACAACCTAGATTCCGTAGGGCTAGCCATTTCGTGTTTGTGTTCAGCCTGGCCAGACAGTAGCAGGGCCAGACCGGGGGCCCGGGCCTCCCAGATGGTCTGGCTGCCCGGCCTGAGGCATGTTCTCCTCCACCAAGAGGCCCTGGTTATAGCTACTCAGCTATTCTTTTCTTTTCTTTTCTTTTCTTTTTTTTAAAAAAGATTTATTTTATGTGTATGAGTACACTGTAGCTATACAGATGGTCATGAGCCATCATGTGTATGGCTGCTGGGAATTGAACTCAGGATGGCCCCGCTCGCTCCATCGGGCATCAGATCTCATTACAGGTGGTTGTGAGCCACCATGTGGTTGCTGGGATCCGAACTCAGAACCTTTGGAAGAGCAGTCAGTACTCTTACCCGCTGAGCCATCTCGCTAGCCCATTTTTTTTTCATTGTTTTTGTTTTGAAACAGGGTCTCTCTATGTAGCTCAGTCTGGCCTTGAACTCAGTACAATAGCCTAGGGAGGGCGGAGAATTCCTGATCTTTCTGTTTCCATCCATCAAGTGCTGGGATGATAGGTGCCAACATGCTGGTCTTGGCTTTCAGACCTTAGAGTCAGCTTGGGATGGGGTGGTACCCACTGCTGCAGATCCAGCCCAAGGTTGTGTGTGACCAGCCCACCTGTCTCTGAGACCTGTTCCTGCCGTCCCAGCCTCTGTCCCATCTCCCTAGCTGTGAATTAGGGATACCATTAAAGCATAGGCAAACAGCTTTAATCCCACACTGATGGTGCTGAAGCAAGAGACTCTTAAGTTCCAGGGCAGCCTGAGCTACATAGCAACCCCTTGCCCCAACAGACATCAAACAAGCAGGAACAGCCTGTGTTCAGGTGTTGTCAGGGGTCTAGCCCAATCTAAGCCAAGAGAGTGCGGGTTTGAACCCTAAGGTCGCCTCCACGTGCTCCAGCAGTTTCTGCTGAGCAGGGTTTTGCCTCATGCACCAGACTTAAAGCTCCCAGGGCAGATGCTGACCCGTGAGACAAAGCTCACCACCCCCAACTCCCCCTCGTGAAACCTTACAAAGGAAAGGAAAACTCAATTCAGACTCTCAGTCTTTTGGATCTGGTCTTGGAAAACTCCTATTCACCTTTGAAAGTCCATACTGAAAATCCCGTCCTCCCAGACCCTGGCCCTGCAAGGAGGGGTTTTTGTGCCTGTTTCACTTTGACTTTCGAGGTTCCTGGGGTCTTTACTCTTATCTAAGCGTAGCTCTACACCTAGCTATCTTGGCTGTGGGGTGTGTCCTGTGTGTGTCTGTGTTCTACACAGGATCCTCACAGGACCAGGGGTTAACATATAGACTTCATGAAGCAGACTGGGATAGCCTAGCCCTCTGTGTGTGTGTGTGTGTGTGTGTGTGTGTGTGTGTGTGTGTGTGTGTGAGAGAGAGAGAGAGAGAGAGAGAGAGAGAGAGAGAGAGAGAGGGTCATGTCTCCAGAAACCCTCAGGCAGGAAGAGGGGGTGGGAGCTATGGCCTCACCTCTGCCTGGTTGGTCCTCAGCCCAGCTCTGCCGTGCTCCAGCACCATCTGGGGCCAGACAGCCTTTGAGGACATAGCTGAGGTTTGGCGGTGCTGCCTGGTCCAGGGCTGAGTCAGCACAGGGAGGGATTCAGGCCTCTACTGCAAAAAGCAGTTGGGATCTTGGAGGCCTGGGGGTTCCCCCAGCCCACTCCTCCTTGGGCTTCGAGAGGGTGGGATGTGCCCAGAGCACCGAGATGTGGACAGCTGGGCTCTAGAATGTATTTGGAGAAAGCCTGAGGCGAGCCATCCACCATTCAAGGCTAAGGTGATTGTGGGGCACAGGTGGGTGTGCTATGACCCTCCGGCATGGAGCTCCAGGCTGGGGTCCATTCCCCCAAGAGCTAGAGGTTACGGTGCCCTGCCTAAAGCATTTGCAGGTGTCCTGGGATGACAGACACTAGTTCGGTGACCAGAAGGTGCTAGGTGGGAAAGGAGGGAATATTTGACTGTAAGGGACAGAGATAGGGCGTGGCCAGGAAAGCCTGACCTTGGCTGATGACGACCAGGCTGGTTGGCTCTGACTGACACCTTGGCTCTATGGCCTGGGCAGAGGCCTTGGGTGAGGCCATGTCTGTCTTCCTGTGTCTACCTCCAACAGCTGGGAGTCCCCTCTCCCCATACCGGTCCCCTCCCTATCACCTGCCAGTGCCCCCATCTGGAACCCGGGCCTGGTGTCTGTTCCTAGCCCCAAGGTATCATCCCTCCCCACCACCATCCTCCCAGTGATGTCCCTGCATCCTCTGCTAACTGAAGCCAGTGCCTGCCAGGCCAGCTCCAGCCCTTGGGGTCTGAGACGGGGACAGACCCACCTCTGAGGCTGATGAGAGAGACAGACAGTGAGGAAGTGGTGGGTGGTCACGCCAGGCCCACGAGGCTCCTAGAGAAGAGCCAGATATGTTCTGCCAGAACTGAACTTCAAGAGAGAGGGAGTGCGGGGCCAAGTGGGGAGAACAGACCCCAGTGCCACCAGAGGAGCATGTCCTAAAGGCTGAATAGAGAGAGCTCCTTGGGTTCATGGGGGGCAGGGACAGGGAGGGGATCTGTCCTACGAAATTGTGTAACCCACCAAGAGTGCTCAGCGGGTAAAGGTGCTTGCTGCACAAGCCTGAGGACCTGAGTTCGATCCCTGGAACCCACATGAAGGAGGAGAGAGAAGAGTAACTCCACATGCTCTCTGGACTCCATAGTCATGTTGTGGCATAAATGTGCCCACACATACACAAATGCCCAAATCGGAAGAAGAAACGGACCTCTAGATGTTTCTCCATTTAGAAACGGTTTCCCTCCCTCGGTGTTGCTTGCTTGGCCCTCCAGCCTTTACCTTTGCTACCTCACCGCCCGGCCAAACACATCCTTCAAGACCAGTTCCAAGCAGGAAGTGGTGGCTCACACCTGCCCTCAGCTACCTCTCAGGAGGTAGAATCGGGAAGACCAGAAGTTCAAGGCTATCCTTGGCTGCATAGTAAATTTGAGGGCAGCCTGATCTACATGAGGTCCCATCTCTAAGGAAAACAATCAAACCAAAACAAAACCAGAAATAGCCAGCTACTTTATCCCCAGGTTACAGTGTCCATGACATCTGTGTGACCCAAGCTGTCATTCTCCGTGAGAATAAATCTTTGGACCCCAACACACTACGTATACATCATGCACCCTCAAAGCAAGTGTAGTCTCAGGGTCACAACCGGGCAGCCCTCCTGCATGTCTGTCTTGCAGTCCTTCCTCTTGGATTCTGCTACTTTCAGACTTGTTTTAAGCATTTTACTGGTCCAAGATTTTTCTCTATGCCATGGTGTGAGGAATTTTAAGAACCCCTGGTTCTAAAATTATAAAATCTAAAGTGTTGGGGGCAGGACATTGGGCCTCCAGTGCCCCGAGCTGACCTCAGGGAGGCAGGAGCAGGGTCTCTGGGGGGTCTTGGCCCTGATTCCTCCCCAACCCCAGCCAAGGGGCGTATCCTGGCAGCCCTGCTGGGGGTGGAGGGAGGTGATGGATTTTCCAGAAGCTATGACTGAGGTTCCAAGAGGGACGGCTGGGAGAGAGCACCAGGACAGAATGAAGCAGAGCCGCTGCCAGAACAGGGAAGCTCTCCCTGCGTTGGTGTCTTCATTTCCTCATGTGAAAATTGGGGTGAATTCTGTCCTGTCACTGAATAGGCTGAGAGGGAAAGAGGTCCACAGCCCTCTGAGCCTAGCTAGAGACGGGTTCCCACTACCCCACCCCACACTAACAGACAGGCCAGTCGTCCCCCCTAAAACTCAGCTGGCTGCCCCAGCTGGCAGCTAGAGAAGCCCCAACACTTTCTCAATGAAAGGTATTTGGCAAGAAGGCTGGACACCTCATCAGGGGCCTGGACTTCGCAGTGGGCTCCCCATACCTTTGTGGGGAGCTGCAGCCCTGGATAATCCTTGGACTCCTCCAAGCAGCCCTGCACTGCTGAGTGAGCCAGGCTCCAAGCCTCTGTCATCTACAGCTCCAGCAGAGCCCTGGGGTCATCTCAAAGGCCAGGGTTTGGACTTAGCTTTTTTTTTCTGAACCCTCAGACCCACATCCCTCAGGGTACAGGAAGGTATTCCTGCTGTTGGTAAAAACAGCCCCTACCAGGAGGTGCTCACCACGCAGGGGAGCTTGTGAGTGGCCAGACCAAAGCAAAAGTCCGGAAGTGAGTTAAAAAGAGACACCTGGGGGCTGGCCGCTCGGGGACTAACTGGGGCCACAAGAGCTGACCCCTAAGAGGGCCCTGTGTGTATGGCTGTTATGTTCATGGGCTCACGCAGCTAATCACCTGCTGCCAAAACTTGCAAGGTGGGTAATAAAGAAGGGGTTCGTAGGCCCTAAGTGAAGAGGCACTCCACACTCTACTCTTTGACAGGACCATGCTTTAGGGTGTTAGGCATAGGGCCCTCCTTTCTTGGAGTTAGGGATGAGGCTCAGTTGGTAGGGCACTTGCCTAGCATACACAAAGCTCTGGGTTCCATCATAAACTGAGTATGTCTGTCATCCTAGTACTGGGCAATGGCAGGAGGAGGATCAGGAATTCAAGGTCTTCCTCAACTGCCTAGTGACTTAGAAGTCTCCAACCAAAAAGACCCTTCTCTTAGGGACCCACTAATGTCCCCAGGCTAGCTATTGGGGGGCATGAGGGGCCTCTGGGGAGCCCCTCTCCTGTAGGGACTCACAACTGAGCAGTTTCTCTGGGGAGTGGGCATGTGATCGGAAGCACAGCTCTGCTGTGCAGTGTCCACCTGCCTGTCCACTGGAGTTGTGAGCAGTTCTGCCATGTCCCGATCTCTCATCATTCTGAGGCTAGTAGGTCCTCAGTGGAGCCTGTATCCCCCCATGGCTGGCCAAGGTATGGCTGGGCTTCAGCATGGAGGTGCTCAGGCCAGCAGAGGCCTGAGAAGTCCAAGGCAACAGAGGTGGGAATGGCTACACCTGCTCAGGAACTTTCCCCACAGGGCTCCTCCTTGCCCTGGAATTCTGAGCCACTAGCCAAGCCCAGCAGTCAGGAGGCCCCAGCAGCTGTGGAGCTACTGCGCTCTCTAGTCAAAAGACATCTCTACACATACATACATACACACACACACACCACACACAGACACACACCACACACATACACACACACCACACACCATACACATACACACACACCACACACCATACACACACACCACACACAGACACACACACCACATACATACTTACACAAACACCACGCACCACACACACATACACACACCACACACAGACTCGCATCACACCCTTTGCAGCCAGGCACCTGACAGAGGTGTGCCATGCCACGCAGGCTTGCTTTCCTTAGCTGCTCACACGCAGGACCTTGTGTGCCCCCAAGCCCTTTGTTCTTGTTTGGTGCATTTTGGTTTTCAGAAACAACTGGCTTTGTAGTCCTGGCTGGCCTGGATGTTAGCATGCTCCTGTCTCAGGCTGCTGGGATCACTGGACCCTGACTCAGACTTGTGTGTGGCTCAGCCCCACTCAGGCTTCATTTTCAACTGACACAAAGGGTTGGGAATTATAGCATTTTTAATTGAGCCCGATAGCACCTGCCCCCAAGTCCGGAGGGCATTCCCAAGCACCATTGAACCACCCCCCGCCCCCCGCAGCCCTAGCTTCCCCTGCATGGCAACCTCAAAGCACTCTTTCCCCACGTTCCATGAGGCCAACCTGTACCCCGACTCACACCCACCCACCCACTGGGGCTTTATCTCAATCAATACGACCTCAGAACCAAAGCTGGGGCAGGGGTCTCACAAAGGCTGAGACTCAGGGTATTTGAGTCAGTCAGAACCTGCCTCGGCTGAGGCCCAGGCCTGAGGTGGACAACCACGTCCCCGGCCCTGGCTTCTTCATCTACAGCTGGACATTGTTTCTGGTCACAGAACCTCAGCTTCCTGCCCCAAAATTTCCACCAGCACCCTTAGTTTTCTTTCATCTTGACCAAATTGTTGGTGGAGAAGGGGGTAAGAGACCCAGCAGCCTGGGAGCCAAAGCGGGGAGGCATTCCGAAGACACAGGAGTCTAAAGCAAGGCGGAGAGTGAGGTCTGGACCAGTTCGCTGTCCAGCGCCCAAGGAAGGGGTTTGGCTAACCTGGGTTAACCAGCCTGGGTTTGGTTAGCCCGGGAATAGCGGGTGGCTTGGCCCATCTCCCGACGGATGTCGCCAAGCGCTGAGGAGGGGTTCTCCAGCAGCCGCTGGAAGAGGCTGGGGCGCGCGGGCGGCTCACGGCACTGGAAGGTGACTGCGGTGCCCGCGTCGGCTTTCATCTCCCGGGAGAAGCCGTCGGAGGAGCCGTCGAAGCAGCGGCCTATGGCGATTTCCTTGGCCAGCCGTGGGCTCTGGTCCGTGACCGTGTAGACGCCATAGTTGTGGCCCAGCGCGTCGAGCGGCGCCAGCATGGCGAAGGCGGCGGGGTCATCGGCAGGGGCGAGCGGCGGGTGCCGGGCTAGATAGTCCTGCAGGAGAGCGTTGACAGCCACGCGGCGGCAGCTGCCCTGGGGGGTCACGGTCACCAGCGTTCTGTCCACCTGGCGCTGGTCAAACAGCATGCCGCCGCACTTGAACTCCACGCAGGCGGCCGAGGCGCCGGGGCGCTCCGGGTGGCGCACGCTGCGGGTGTCGCGCAGCCCGTAGAGGCGGCCGCGTGTGGCTTCGTGGGTGCCGCCCGCGTTGTGCGAACGCACCATGTACTCCTGCGGGCCCTGCAGCCGCACCTTCAGGAAGCACGCGCGGAACTCCTGCGGGTTGGGCCACCAGGCCAGCAGGTCGCCGGTCCACGAGGCGGGCGCTCCCTCGTGGAACGGCACTACGTCGTACTCGTACTTGTCCGCCTCCACGCGCGAGAATCGGAAGTGACTATCGGTGACCGGCGCGTCCTCGCAGTCGCGCAGGCGGCGCCACGGATACACGGGGCCGTGCGCCTCGGACTCGTGGCCCGCGCGTGGACGCGCGAGGTTCAAGCGGAAGCCGGTGCGCTTGAGCGCCGGGTCGTCGTGATCTGTGCGCCGGTAGCCTAGGCGCTCCAGGTAGGGCTGCGCCACGCCCACGACGGTCGCGGTCGCGCGTGGCCGCGACGGCGCGGCCTCCAGCTCCTCGCCCCCCAGAGCCGCGGTCACAAAGGCCGTGTAGGCATCGGGCTGCTCGGCGTCGCAGAAGGCCGGTACGCACGCGCCGTTGGGCCCCGTGACCGCGCTGTCGAAGCGACCCCACGCGCGTGGGTTGGCCGTGAAGCCCGGCGCGGGCTCCAGGTTGAGCAGCGTCACCACCACGCCCTGCACCTGCTCGGCGGGCGCGAAGCGATCCGTGCCGTAGGCGCGAACCTTCACGAAGCAGCGGCGCCTCTCGGGCACGTCTAGGTTGAACAGGCGGCGCTCGCGCATGGTGAGCGCGCCCACGAGGAACGCGCGCTCCTCCCTGCGCACGCGCGCCGCCGTCGCCTCCTCCCGCCGGAAGCCGCCGTCTCCCGGCCCTGCCCTCTCCTCCTCCCACAGGCCGGTCTCCGGGTCCAGCGACCAGAGAGCCAGAGCCTCGGCGTGACCGGGCATGCGCACGTGGTCGGCGTCCACGCGCACGTCCGCGCGCGCCACGTGCAGCTGCTCCTCGGAGCCGGGCGCGCGCAGATCCACGGCGAACATGCCGTAGGTGCGCAGAGGCGCGAGCTCGCCCGCACTGTCCAGAAAGCGGAGGTCGCTGGACGCCGCGGCCGCCGACGCCGGGTCACGCGGGTCCACGAAGGTGACCCGCGCCTCCACGGGCCCCGCGTACGGACGGCCGTCGGGATGGTGGAAGGTCCCCGCAGGCAGGACGAGCTCGCCCAGCGCTGGCGCGTCCTCTGTGCCCCCCAGCGGGATTTCGCCGCCCCGCTCCGCGTCCAACAGCACGGCGGCCGCTTTGCGCAGCGCGCGGACCTCGTGGTACACGCCGGCTCCGCGAGGGTCGAAAGGCAGCACGCGGACGCTGTCCACGAACTCGCCACTCGGGTCCACGAAAGTCACCACGAGGCGCTCGGTGGCCGGCGGCACCTCGATGGTGAAGTCGCCCTGGTAGGAGGTGAAGCCGATGGGTGCGCGGCCCAGCAGTATCCTGGCGAAACGCAGGGGCTCCCCGGAATCAGCAGCCACCACGCGGCCCCGCACCAGGCCCCGACGGGGCAGGCACTTGCGACAGCCACACTCGGCCACCACCTTCACCGGGAGCACGTAGCCGGAGCAGCGGATATCCCTGCTCTCCAGGCGCAGCACCGAGCAGCAGCGAGAGCCCGCGTCCCCACAGCGAGGGCCGGAGCCCACGGGGCCCGGGCAGCGCGTGTCCGCGCACAGGCCCACGTCGAGGTACGTGGGGCCGCCGCCGAGCTGGCCGCAGTCGTCCGGAAGCTTGATCAGGTGTTCCTGAGGTCGGGGGTCACAGGCCGGCTGGCCAGGAGCTGGGGGATTCCATACAACCAGGTCATGAGAGGGAGGCAGAGGTGGGGACGGGGGGTGGGGTGGGGAGCTTGGGCTGGGCTCCTATGGGGCGGGAGTGGACCCCACTCACCGAGTATGGTGAGGTGGGCGGCGCGGGATCGCACGGTGCCAGCCTCATTCCAGGCCTTGCAGTGGTATTCCCCTGCCTGCTCCTCCCGAAGCCTCTGGAGCTCTAGGTGTGGCCCAGACCCCTGCTGGCGTCGGTCCAGTAGGGTCCCGTTGTGGAACCTGAAGAAGGCAGTAAGTTCGAAGCATCTTGGGGACATTAGGAATGGTGGGCGGGACTGCATCTGTCTCTAGGAGGGAAGAGCTGGAGACTGGCTTCCTGGAGCTCAGCCCTCATCCTCATGCACTTTTCAAGGAAGGCAGAGGGCAGCATTTACTCCTAGGAGGTTTTTGTTTTGTTGAGACAAGGTCTCCTGCACTTCAGGCTGTATAGCAAAGGGTGATTTTGAACTCCCCATCCTCCAGTCTCTACAGGCGTGCCCTACAGGCATGCCCCACAAGCCTGCTCTGCTTTTTCTTTGGCGATATGGTTACACACACACACACACACACAAAATAAAACCTACACGACTTCAAGCTCACGACAATCCTCCTGCCTCAGCTCATGATCTCAGTGCTGGGATCATGTGTTCATCATCACATCTTAGTTTTAGAAAGCTTTGAAGTACCACATGCATGGTACCATCCTGTTCAACCCAAAGCAGGCCGAGTTCCCTGAGTTTGTGTGGACACTCACCAGGAATATTTCTTGGGCATGGGTGTCCCCGAGGCCTTGCAGCAGAAGGTTACATTCTGACCTGCCTCTCGAACTCGAGACTCAGGATGCTTTACCAGGTACGGCTTCCCTGAAGGAGTCAGAGTTGGCCAAGCTCATGACCCTGCTCTACCCCAGAAACCCCCTTTTTTCTCAGATTCTATCACAGACAGCCCACCTCATCCTGTGCTGTCAACACGTGAGTCACGGCTTGTTTTTCCCCTTGGCCTGGAACATCCTCCTCTGTAACTCACATGTTCTTGGCCCGCAGGGACACTCACCTAACTCTTCAAGGATGATGGTGACGACGGCTGAGTTGGAGCCGTTGGCGTGGGCCTGGGCTGTACCAGCAGAGAACCCATTCATCTGGGCACTGACGTTGGCCTTGCTGCCAGCGCAGACTCCAGGCACTCGGAAGGTTCCATGGGTACCACTGGTGGCTATGGTGCCAGGTCGAGTTCGCA
Organism: Mastomys coucha; assembly: GCF_008632895.1. Classification (NCBI taxonomy): domain Eukaryota; kingdom Metazoa; phylum Chordata; class Mammalia; order Rodentia; family Muridae; genus Mastomys; species Mastomys coucha. The sequence goes on from NW_022196905.1 coordinate 208,739,948, forward strand.
GGGAGACCCTGGCTCCCGACAGCGGTCGCCCAGATGGGGTGACCACCGAGCCCACAAGGATGTGGTTTGGGCACCCGCAGGTGTCAGAGTTACACCCTAGGGGAACATGGGAGTGGTAGGCGCAGAGAGAACGCTCGGGGAGAGCTTTGCACTCAGTTACACACGTATGTAACCCTGCCTCCCATCAGCTCCCCACAGGCTTCCGTGTGGCTTAAGTGAGTCTGGAGACAAGGATAAGAGGGCACAGCTGGGGCACTGTGAGGAAGGTGGGTCCATAGATGCCAGACAGAAGCTCCAAGAGGGGACCAAAGAGGATGGTTCTTAAAAGATGGTGAGGCTTCAGGCGGGAATACCTAGGTGGGGGCTGGGAGCGAGGGGCTGTCTTGGACAACATCTGTCTCACTTCCAAGGCTGCTGCTTCTCCACCAAGTGGAAAGTTCCAGTGGAAACTTAAGGGCAGAGGCACCGGGTGGGGTCCCCACCATCGGCGACATCGTGCCCCCACTATATGAGGGCCCTGCTGCAGCTGTCTGCAGACCATGTTTGTGGAGCCCAGGCCTGAGTGGAATTTCCAGTGCCCTCCTGGCTGGCCTGCAGTCTGGCAAAGGGAGGGGCTGGGCATTGCGTGGGCGAGCATAGGCAGAGACTGATGGCTGCACGCTTGCACCCAGAGTGTGCAGCTGGTTTCTGTCTACACAGGGGTATCTTAGTGTGCACACTAGGTGAAATAACTCCTCAGGTCTTCCCATGCCTGCCCAGCATCCACCGACCCCCTCTGTACAATCTCCTTCCCTAGCGTGTGCATGGCCTCCACTTCAACTGGTCCAGTACTCTGGGCCCCTTCTTATGTGGGCCCCACTCCTGATCATCCCCTCCCCTGGCCCTGCCCCTCCTACCTGGGCAACGGGATCTCACGCACTTCTGCGCCTCCTGGGGGCTCCCGGGGCACGTATCCCCAGACGAGCTTTGACAGCTCCGGCGGCGCAGGCGACGACCCTGCCCGCAACTCTTCGAGCATAGGCCCCACGTGCCCCAAGCGCCCCAAGCCGCCTCTGCGGAGCAAGGAGGGAGATGAGGTGGATCTGCCCATCTTGGTCAGCGGGCTTTCTGGACTAAGTGGGTCCGGTTCTCCCGGCATACACCCTCCCTGACTGCAGGGGCAGATTGAAGTTCTGCACGGAGTTCACCTACACACAAACACACACCACCTCCTTGACAAGTGCGGTCCTGATTAGCCCCGCTGGACATCGGCCTTCGATACGATGAGGCTTAAGGTGTGCCCCATCACCAAGCAGTTCTGCATGGGCTGACGATGCGATCCTGGCTTGTCAGTGCATTACCTACTACAACCTGGGCCCTGCTCCCTGCATCTTCACTGTGCGCGCGCTGATGGGTGTGTCTCGTCTAAGCCACGCCCGTGCCCTGCCATCATTGGGCCTTGCTCCTTAGGGTCGCACTGTACCGGCCCGCCCAAAGCCTATGGGCCCCGCCCTTACCTAGTGGGCAGCGGAAGCGCACGTGGTAGTTGGAGCAGCGGCGGCCTCGAGGTTGCTCGCGATTTAGACACCAGAAGCCGCGCTCTGGGTTGGCATGCACCCTCTCGCCCATGGCTGCTGGTAGCGCCCAGTCGGTGGTGCGCGCCTCCAGCGCCAGTGGCCTCGGACACACGCGCGCGGGACCGTAGTAGAAGCGAATGGCGGCCAGGCTCTCGAAGTCGCCATCTCCTCCCGGGTGGTCCACGTTGAACCACGACGTCCACTCGCTGGCCTCTGCGGGCATAGCACGCTGAGCCTGGGTCCCGCCTCCCGCTAGTCCCTCCAGCTCGGAGCCTTGAGGTCACCTTCCCTTCTCCTGCTCCCTCCCGCTGACCCCACCAAGCCCAGGTCACACAGGCGGGTTGCTTAGGTGACTCACCCTCCCAGTCCTCCAGGGCTGGCGAGGGCTGGCCGGGATCTGGCGGCTGCCCCTGAAGACCCCTGGCGGTTGAAGTGTGCTCCTCGGTGGGGGTGGCAGCGTCTGGGGGAGTTCGAGGAGGCACAAGATAGGGACCACTGAGACCCTTGGTGCAACAGGGGGAACACTGACTACCACATTTCACGGGTTAGAAAACTGAGGATCTGAGAGGCCAGCTCTAGGCCTGGGGGCTGCAGCAGCACCCGCTCCAGCAAGCCTCCCAATTAACTAGCAGCGGATCCTGAAGACTTGTTACGCCACAGATCGGGCGACTCTATGCCCCACTCTGCCCCTCTAGTCTCAAGTGCTCATCAACCACAAGTCGAGCGCGTTCGGCTCTGCCTTTACCCGCAGACCACTGCGGTTTCTTCCTGGAAGTCCCTCCTGGCATCTACCCTCACGGGTCTTTCTAAGTGGGACGCAAGGTGCCAACAGGTAAGTCCTTGGTTTCTCTGGCCTTCCAGTTTTCCAAGATGGACTAGGAAGGTAGACAGGTTCAGACAAAAACCCTTCTTCCAGGAGCTCCAGCCTTCTGAGAAATGGGACTGTCACAAGCCCCGCGGAGGGGCAGCTACGACCCCTTGGCACAGATTTGGAGACCTGACGTTCAGAACCTTGGCCGAGTGGACCTTGGACAGTGGAAGAGGTTTCTTTCTTTCACCCGCTCTCTGGGACGCTCATGAGGTGTCCCCCCTACCCCCGCCCGCTTTTCTGCGCGCGGGGATGTCGGCCTCGGGGGTGGTGGGGCTCCCAAGGTATCTCACCTCGCGCTCCTGCTAGGTGGACGGCGGCGACGCAGAGATAGAGGTAGCGCAGAGGTGACGCCATCGCCAGGTCCGAGCTGCTCGGCGAAGCTCTGGGATCGGACTAGGGCGGGCCTGGCGGCTGCAGGGGACTTAAAGGGGCGGGACGCGGCCGCAAGCCACGCCCCAGCACACCACGCGGGGTCGCCCTTCTAGGCCTCCCGCGGTGCCTCCGCCCTTAGACCGCCCCGGGTCCTGCGTTCCTCCTCTTCCAACTGGGTCCCGTGTCGTGTGCTGGGCTCCCTCTGGTCTTAAAACTTGGGCACCCTAAGATGCTGGGCATTCTCTAGAATGTTTAACTTCGGTCCTAAGTACTGTAGGCCACTCCCCAGCAGCTTGGAAGTCCCACTTGGGGTCTGCTCTCCATTCTAAGAAACTCCCCGGCGCAGCTCCTCTCCGCAAACCCGGAGGGAAGTCCCCTCTCCACCCGCCCACCCCTAGTCTGGTGCACAAAAGAGGCAGAGGGAGAGGTGATGGAGATGTTTATTGGTGCGGTTCACAGTGAGGCCACGCAGTCGGTGCCAGTATATTTTGGTAGGTGCAGGCCAAACTTTCGGCGCACGTCGTCAGGCACGAACCTGCCGGCTACGAAGTGGTGGCGTCCGGAGAAGCGGCCGGCGCAGCTCTTGGGCGCCGCAAAGGACACCAGCACATCGGGCTGCACTTCGTCCCTCGAGTCGCCACCGGCCTCGGCATCCCAGCCTGAGGGCGGAAGAGGGGAAGCTGAGGTCCCCGGGCCCCGGACCAAGTCTGCCCTGCCTCTCTCCACGCACGCGGGTAGCGGTCAGACCTGCTGACCGCAGAGCTGCCTCCACCCTCCGACCACACCATTTCCAGCGCTAACCTGCCAAGACCCAGCCTTTGCCTCCTGAACCGTGTCTCCTTCCGCAGCGGTCAGGAGCCGCCTCGCTCAAATCAGACCTTCTTCACCCACCTCAGGTCTGACCTCAGCCTCCTCCTTCCCCGACTGAGTCTCCACCCTGCACTGTGTCCCGAGACTCCCTCCTTCAGAACTGTGCCCCCATATTCCCACCGGATTTGATCTCCCCTTACGATCTGAGACGTCTTGGCTCTCTGAACGCCCACCCCCCCCGCCCCGTGTTACGTTTGTCAGGACTCTGCCCTCTCCCCAGACCACCAGGAGTTTCGGTTCCACCCAGTCCACGAACCAGCAACCCAGACTTCTCTCCTGCCTCATGCACTAACGAGAGCCGCGGGCTCCTCTCTCTAACTAGAGGCTTCCAACTGCAGGATCTCTCCTTTTTCCGGGACCACCTACTGTCTCCCCCTCGAACTAGATAATGCCTCGGCTTTGGTCCGGAATGGTCCTGGAGCCATCTAGCTGGGGACACCCCCACGCAGTCCCCACGGGAGGCTGAGCGCTGTTTGTCCCTAGCAGCTCTGGCCTGGCAGGCGTGGCCTCTGCCGAGTGAGCTCACGTCTGTCCAGCAACAGGGCCGGTGGTGGGTGGTGCCCATGGAGCTGAGCACCCGGACCAAGGGGACACCGAGTCACTTGGGGCAGCCACTTGTATCGCTCCCATCATCAGGGCGGGTGTGAAACAGGATGAGGGCAGACGCGGGAACTGAGGTTGAAAGAGTTGGACAAGGAAAACCGGGGGCGGAGGGAGGTGCAGAGGGGAGGATTTGGGATGGATGGAAAAAACCGGCTAGGGTAACCAGGCTGCCCCTGGGTGGCGTGCCTGAGGGGACGTCCAGGCTCACAAGCGGGATGGAGAGTCGCCTTAGCGTGGCCAGCGCGCGCGCGCAGTGCCCGCCTGCTTCCGCCAGCTGCACCCCCGGCCCGAGCACAGCGTCCACCACCAGCCCGTACGCGTCGTCGATGAGCCGCACCTGGGGAGAGGGGCGGTGTGTGGGGGGGGGCTATGCTCGCCCGGGCCAGGGCAGGGGCAGGGGCAGGGTGGGTGCATCTGACCTCGGCGGGCAGGAAGGACAGGAAGGGGATATCCATCTTCTCGCACTGCGTGGTCAGGTCACGGTGCAGCGCGTCGGCCGAACGCGCGGGGCAGAAGATGCTGGGCTGGTATTCCTGCGGGGGGGGGGGACCCGGGTTCGGTGATGGAGGCGGGAAGGAGACCCCCTCCTGTTCCCAGCGGGACCCCAGCCCTATTTCTGTCCTCCGCATCACGGCCCTGTTACTCACGAACACCCGCAGGTGCCTGGCACACGCCAGCCCAACGGCGCCATTCTGCTCCGGGCCGCACACGACCAGCACCGTCCTCTGCTTCCACGACAGTGAGGGCAAGGGGAACGCCTGAGACATAGCACAGCAGAGAGGTTTGATGGGACGGGTGGGGTGGGCATAGGGACATAGCGGGAGCAGAGAGGTGGTCTGCGTGCCGGGCAGGCAGGCGGGCTCAGCCAGAGTGCGAGCCAGGCCTCTGCGCCCAGTCCCAGTGTGGTTTGTTTACTCAGTACGCACTTAGGATACATTCCCACTTCCCTCACCCAACTCCCTCAAAAAGGTGAAAAGTGTGGTGATCCCAGAAGGATGCCCCCAATTCGGCAAGAGTGGCGCCTAGTCCATCTGTTTCTGCCCCACTATTTCCTGTCAGTCTGCTTTCTATTTCAAACAATCAGTCTGCGCCTAATTCTTGTTGTTTTAGAGGTTCCTCAGTCTAACTCGGGCTGGTCTTGAACTTGCAGCAATTCTGCCTCAGCCCCCAACTGTAGAGTTAGCAGCTGTGAACCACCACGAGAGCAAGCTGGGCTACTGAATACAGCCAGCTAAGTGGCTCAGCTGATAAAGAACTTGCCACCAAGCCTCTGAAGGGACTGTCGTTTCTTTCCTGAAACCCACATGGTGGAAGAACACTAGCTCACAAACTATCCTAGCCACCGCACATGCTCACACTCACATCTACGGGGCCAGGTAAAATAAATGGAATTAAAAAAAAACGTGAGAGGCAGGGCATTTTCAGTGCTGGGAGGTGCTTGTAATCTTTTCTTGGGCTTCTACCCGGAGGATCCCAAAACCCTTTCAGTAGGCCTCACAGCAAGTGCCTTTGACGTCAATAACACCCTCCTTGTTAGGTTTAGCAGAGCCAGATACACAAAGTTTGGCCCGCTTCCGACCTCATCTGGCCCACTGCGGTCCCACCCTGTCCATCTTAGGACCTCTTTTCTCATTGGGGCATTTTGGGGTGTGCAGATGGCAGCGATAGCTGTCAGGTAGGTTACACCTCTGGGAGACCCAGGCCTGCACCTCGAAAGCTTCAGCCCCACCCTGTAGGTGCCTCCCCCAATCTGAGTCTCTGGGGACCCCACTTCTGCCTTGTCTGTTACCCTGAGTCTGAGATCTCTAGTCTGTTCTGACGGTGAACTCCCTTGTACTTCAGTTGAAGTAACCCAGAGCAGAGGGGAATGGTACCTTGGTCACAGCCACCGCACTAGCGTGCCCACATAGTTCCACCAGCTGCTGCCGTCCGAAGCGGTACTCGTCCAGTAGCTCCCGCTCCAGGGCGGCCGCCTCAGAGGGGCTGCGGGCAGAGTTGGGCAACATGCTCAGAGGCGCAGACAGGGAACAGAGACTCGAGGATGGCTGCCCAGACCCGGCCAAAGACCCTTGCCTTCTTGTTACCCAAGAGGAGTTCCAGTGGCCTTGAGCCCCGGGTCCACCATCTCTTGCCCAGTTTTCCCATCCCACAAGCACGGTTTGAAATGGCAGCTGCAGCCTGAGGCACGCGAGCCCTCTGGTGGTGAAAGAGTCACTCAGTGGTGGTTTTATTGCCGGAAAACAAAGACTGAGCCCAACAACTCAGAGATCAGAAGGAAAGATGAGTGCAGATTGAGCCCCGTGTGCTAGGAGGTCTCGCTGCATAGCCCAGGGTGTCGTCGAGCTCCTTGTCCTCCTCTTTCAGATTTATAACTGGTGAGCTCACTTACCCCGAACCTTAGAGTTTGATTTCTGACACAGGGGCCAATGAGGAAGCTCCAGCGCATTGGAGGGGGCCGACTGATAAGTGTGGCTTGTCAAGGTGGCTTTTGAAGTCTGCAGAGAAGTTTAGCAGCTCATTCAAGAAAAGAAGGAGCCTTCAACTGGACAATGAAATTAAGATATCTGAACTAGGCTTAGTACCCTACTCCTTTAATCCCAGCATTTGGGAGGCAGAATGGTGAGCCAAGGATACATCATAGTGAGACCTTTATTTGGCTGGTTGGGTTTTTCTTTGGGGGGGGTGTGTTTTTTGTTTTGTTTTGTTTTTGTTTCTCTGTGTAGTTCTTACTGTTCTGTTCTGGAACTTGATTTGTACACAAGGCTGGCTTTGAACTCACAGAGATCCACCTACCTCTGTCTCCCAAGTGCTGGGATTAAAGGTGTCCTGTGCCACCACACCCGGCATGAGACCCTATCTTAAAGAAGATGAAGATAGCTGAGACTGGAGAGATGGGCTGCTGGGCTGTGTGGCTTTACCACCACTTGGCTGAAGACTGTCTCCAGTCTACCTCTAACAGAACTTAAGACAAGAACAGATTACATAATCCATGAGTCTCCGTTCAAAAGTTAGCAATTTAATGTTGGATATGGCTTGGCAGAACACCTGCTAAGCATTCCTGAGATTCAAGGTTGCACACACATAGCACCAGGGAAAAAGACAGGTTTTAGAAAGGGATAGCAGGTGCTGAAGTACTTCCAAGCACAGGCGCCAGGACAGAAGCTGGGGAGCCTGTGCCTGCTGACAGGGCTGGCAAACTGGCAAGGTGGACACTGCACTAGAGAACCAGGGCTCGGGGTAGGAGGACAGGGTCTACTTGATGCTAACAATCCACTTCACTTCTTTCCTTTCACTTCGTTTGCACTGGTGGTGTGGGGTGCATACTGCCTGGCAAGCACTGCTAAGACATGGACGTCAGGCAGGGTATCCTAGAGGAAGGGAGGAGCTAGGAGGAAGGTCCAGGCAGGAAGGGAGAAGCCTGGAAGAAGTCTGGAATGACCTGGGGCAGAAACTGCTGGGACAAAGTTAGCACCTGTGGGGAACAGGGGAGGAAGGGCTCAACACCACAGCAAGACCCACTGTCAGAGCTGGACGCGGTACTGCATGCCTTTCAACCCAGTGCTCAGGAGGCAGAGGGAAGTGGATCTCTGTAAGTTCGAGGCCAACCTGGTCTACACAGCGAGTTCCAGGACCGCCAGGGCTATACAGAGAAACCCTGTCTCATGGGGGAAAAAAGAAAGGAAACAAAGCTCTCAGGCTGCTCAGTCAGAAAGATGGGACCACAGGTGCAGGGCAGGAGAGGTTGAGGAAGGTGTGTGTGGTGGTGGAGGAAGATGGAGAAGGCAGGGGGCCATCTGCCCAGCTTCTGGCACAGCACATCCAGCTTGTGCTCAGGGTAGGACAAGGCCCAGACACAGTGGCACATACTTTAACCTCAGCCCTTGTGGGTAAGGCAGGACTTTCATTAGTCCTGCTTGTGAAATTCTGTTTCAAAAACATGCTTGGGGGTTGAGAAGTGTCTCAGTGGCTAAAAGCCAGAACCACTCCTGCAAGAGTCCCGAGTTCAGCTCCCAGCACCCATACTGGGCAGTTCCGGCTTCAGGGGACCCAATGGCTATTTCCTGTACAGACACCTTCACAACAAATACACAGACATGCCTTAAGAGTCCAAAAACTGCTGGCTTTGCAATCAGTTTAATTCCTAGAACCCGCAAGGGTGGGGTGGAGTTGATAAACAGCTGGGTACAGTAGGTGTGCCCAGCTTGTCAAGGGACAAACAGGAGGATCTGTGGACTTGTTTGCCAGCCAGCCTAGACAATCAATAGCCTAGGTTTAGTGAGAGACTCTTAAAAAATAAGGTGGAGGAGACTAGAGGAAGGCAGACCTGATGGGACCTCCACAGGCATCGCTGTGGAGAGGCTCAGTCCCACTTTGATCTGACAGCCATGGCTGCTGCCTCTGCAGGGGTGGGGGTGCTGATCTCGTCCCTGTCTTCACCTGAAACTATGACAGCAGGGACAGTGAGCAATCCCAGAGAACAACCCAACCAAGGGGCAGCACTGACCCTGGTACACAGAGTGGATGAGAGCTGGGGGGAGCAGTGGGGCAGCCCATCTGCCATTTGGGGGCCGGTACTGGGGAGGTCCACCTCAATTCCAGCTCCTAGGACCAGAACAGCCAGGCTTCAATCTCTTTTCAGGTCCAGTGATGAAGGGAACTGAGCCTGACAACCCCAAATTACTTCTAGAAAGGCAAGGAACCATCCAGCTAAGGCACCCAGGTGCCCTCTCCATCATTTGTTCATGGGTGTCATGCATACACTCTGTACCCCAAAATGTGCCAGGGGCTTTGGCAACCTAACCCCCACCCTGAGCCTCCTGTGGTTCCTAGTGGCAGTTGCTATTCAAAGCCTCTGTGTGACTCCAAGCCCCTCACCATACCTCAAACCATTTTTCTCTGACAATAGAGAACCTGATGGGTAACTAAGAGGGCTGGCTTGCCTGGGATGCAGTTTCCCTGGCAACTCAGCTTTGGATGCACCTGCAAGCTCCCAGCAGACCCTAAGCCCCAGGGTCACCTGCCTCCAGCCTGCCACCCTGGCCCGGATCCCCTGTCACCTGCTGACCTGAGAAAGCGCCTCTCCTCCGGCAACTGGACAGGGCTGGTGTTGTGCACACTGCTGCTCATGGTCACACAGGCAAGCTGGCTCCCCGCTGCCTTTTAAGCGTGGCCCAGGGGCGGAGCCCTGCGACTAGGCGCCTGCTAATCAGGGGCCACTAGGAGGCACTGCATACAGCCATTGGCCAAAGCACTGGGTGACTTAACTCTGTGATGACTGGGCTGCAGGCTGGGTGTGTATAATGATCCACGATAGAGTCGCAATAGAGTCAACAGTTTATTTGATTATTCTTTATTATGAGCGTCGGCTCAGACCCTAAGTGTACCAGGTGAAGCCGAAGTTGGCGTTGTGTATCTCCTCCTTGGTGCGCAACCCATACATCTCGCCAATGAGGGGTGTTACCCATCTTGTGGTGTGGAACACAGACTCGCCCACCTTCCAGTTGGGCACATCTTTCATGATGATGGCCTCCTCTTCCAGGTTTTCCCGAAGAATCTGCAGGACCCTGTGGCCACAGGGCATGGCTGAGCTCAGGGCAACTCTGTCCCTTCCTCCCAGTCCCTGACAGCCCTGCTGGACCTCCCACCCTAGCCTACCTCCGGTCCTTCTCTGCCTGGAAGAGTGGCATGAGGGCAATCCTGGCTTCCAAGTCCTCAATCTGCAGGCGCCTGGAAAACCAATACCCAGTGGGGTCAGATGTGGCCATTGGGAGAGTATGGGACACAGACATGACAGGGCCACAGGGCGCTGGAGGGGAGGGGGAGGTTGGGGCCAATGCTGGCTACCTGAGTTGGGACAGGAGGGCAAGCTAGGGCACAGCTGGCACAGGCTACAGCAGCCACAAAACTGTCGGCTTCACACTTTCCTTTCAAATAAACATTTTTTAAAAATCCTAAAAATAGCCCTGTGCTTGATGCTCTGGGTGGAGGGGGGAAAACACTCATCACTAGGCTCTGGGTCTTACAAAACCAATTCCCTTTGTTCTCAAAATAGCAGGGTGCAGGGCCTGCCGGCCTTCTTCAGCAGTTCCTATTTATCCCTACAGAGAGTCGGGAACCTCTCAAATTCAGGGGTTGAGGGAACCGAACCCAGTGATATGGCCCAGGAAGAGGATTCTCTCCAGTGGCACTTTTCATCAATGACTCTCATGGTCTTGGCCCCTCTTGCCCCTACCTCCATGTACCAAGGCCAAGCTCACCATCTGATGACTATCACCCACGGTGCCGGCTGTGAAGCCCAAGTCCAACAGCTGAAGGCCTAATCCTAGCGTTTCTGCTTCAGGACAGGATGCAGGGGTTGGATGGCCAGCCAGCCGAGGACACCCTCATTCTCACAGAACCCCTAGTGGGGAGCATGGCCTACCTGCGCTCCTGGTTCCACTTCATCATTCTCCAGTAGCCAAAGATCAAGACCCCGATGCCCACAGCAAACATGCTGTAGCCTGTAAGAGAAACAAGATCCCTTTCAGCAGGACGCTCTCCAGGACCCCTCTCAGGAACACTGGGCTGTTGAACCCAGTGAAGTACCTGCTGGCTCTGCCTTCTACCCTCTATAGGTGGCCTGTCCTTCCTCAGCCACTTCCCCAGGACAGTGTCTACCTCTTCTGCTATTAGTCAGGGTACTGGGCAGTCTGAGCTGCCACACTTTCTGGAAGGTATGGGTCAGTATGGACACGGGAGAAGCCCAGAATATAAAGCAGCAGTTCCCAACCTGTGGGTCCCATATCAGACATTACTTTACAATTCATAACAGCAGCAAAATTATAGTTATGAAATAACAGGATAGTTTTACAGTGTGTGTACGTGTGACCACAACATGAGGAACTGTATTAAAGGGGTTCCAGCATTAGGAAGGTTAGGAACCATTGCTCTATAAGGAAAAGGCCTGGTCCCCACTAGAGGCTGGAAGTGCCCTGGGGTGCCACACAGCCTGTTCCTGACTCCAGGAGTGATGTAGGCACTGCAGGTTCCATGGGGTAGACCACCTGCCCTACACCCAGGGGAGATAGGGGCCACCATAAATAATTGCTAAAGACCAGCAGGGGTAGTGCCAATCCTGACTGGCAGGACAAGCCCCAGGGGTCACCTACCAGTGACTACAGATGGTATGGAGGCTGGGCCACAGCGGGGTAGGACAGGCTCTGGGGTATAGCCTGACTGGCCCTGGATCTCAGCAAGGCTGGAAAGGCTCCCTGGATCTTCAGCTATGCCAGGAACTAAACATTTCTCCCTAAGCCAGATCAAACCTTAAGGCTTGTGTTCAGAGGCTAGGCCCTCCAGCCATGGACACGAGAGTGTCTGGGTCCCAGGCTGAGAGGTACAAGTTCTCTGGGGAAGCCCCAGGTGTTCATGACCATCTCTGGCCATCTGACTCATGTAGAGGCAGCACTGCACCCTCATTTTCAACAGCTAAGAGAATCCTAGGGGTCCCAGCTTGAGACTCAGCCCTACAATATGGCTTGAGCAGATTTCTCACCTGCAATTTCTCAGAACAGGCCCTTGTGAGGAGCTCTGGTCCTTACATGTGGGTACCCAAGTGTGCCCTGGCGGCATCTAGAGTGGGAAGCCTGGGATGAGGGAGTCACATGCCAACGCCCAGCCTTTTCCTGCACCTGGGTGGTTACAGTGATCACTAGAGGTGCCATGGAGGATTGAGGAGTGGTGGTGGGGCATGCAGGCGCAGAAGTCACATCCTTCACTTCAGTCCCTCAAGTAGCTAAAGTTACAGAAATTACTGTCACCCTGTGTCATTCTTTGCTGAATCAATAAGCTTGTGAGTGGGTGGCAGTGCTCCCCCACACTGTGTGCAGATCCAACACAATCACCATTGGAACCATGACCTTTTTCCTCTTGCAGAAATCCACAGATAAGTCATGAAATTCACGTGTAAGAGACAAGGGAGATGTTGGCTGCTTTCAGGAGCAAAGTTTCAGTATTCCAATGCGACAACTTCAAGCAGCTGTGTGTGCAGAAAGACATGCTGGCACAGAGACAGTCTTGTTTGCTAGTAGGACAGAACCAGGCGTTCACTTCCACAAATAAACCCTCACATTTTACGGCCAATTGGCTTTGTAAAAAGATGTCTCAATAATTAAGACAGAATGACAGAAGTCTTCTTAGCCCAAGACCACTGGCAGCGTGATGCACAGTGGCCCTGCTCCCCTGGGGCTGGCTCAGCTGGGGAGAGTGCTTGTCTGCCTAACATGCTGACCTCCTGGGTTCCATCCCTAATAACACAAACCAGGAGTGGCGGTGCATGCCTGTGATCCCACCACTTGGGAAGTGGAAACAGGAAAATCAATAGGTCAAGGTCATCCTTGGCTACATAGGGAGTTTGGGGCCATTTTAGGCAACATGAGATTCTGTTTCAAAAAAAAAAAAAAAAGTAGGTTGGGAGTAATATAGAAAGGCTGGAGAGGCAGAGGCAAGTAAACTCCATGAGTTCCATCTACATAGAGGTCTAGACTGGAGCTCCTATAATCCCGGTGCTCAGGAGGTGGGGCACAAGAACCACTGTTTGAGGTTTCTCTAACTTACTCCAAGTTCCAGCCCAGCCAGAGATACATAGTGAGAACCTGGTTCAAACAAACAGAGATGTGCACAGCTGACCCAACTCACACATAAATGTACTCTAGAAGAACACAAACACAAATTCCTGAAATAAGAGAACCAGTCCTGTTGTAAATGACACCATTAGCTCAACAGGCCTCAGGGAATGACAATATTTGCAGAGATGACACATGACTCAAGACACAAACTCAAGTCACCAATAATGAAAATCACATAAGCTGCCTGATGCAGTGGCTCAACACCTTTAATGCCAGCACTCAGGAGGCAGAGGCACAGGAATCTCTGAGTTCAAGGTCAACTAGGGCTACAAGGTAAGTTCCTGCCCAGTCAGAGCTACACAGTGAGACGGTTTCAAAACCCAGAAATAACAATGCAAGGGCTGCTGGGGTGCAGAACACCAGGAGTGTGCCATGCAGAGTCACAGGTAGGAATGCTGACATAGTGAGTCCCACCAGCTAGTTCAGGAGCTCTTTGGGACAGGACTAGCTATGTGCAGCCAGGCTGGAAGTGCAGCTGAAAGCCAACACTGAGCAAGCACTGCAGACCCAGAGCTGGAGTAATGGCTCTCTGGTTAAGAGCAGGGATGAAGAGTTCTCTTCCCCAAACCCACATGAGGTGCCTTACACCCATCTACAACCCCACCTCCAGGGAATCCGATGCAGACTTCAGCCTCCATGAGCACCTGCATTCACGTGCACATACAGACACTTAAATTTTTTTGTTTTGTTTTGTTTTTTTGAGGCAGGGTTTCTCTGTGTAGCCCTGGCTGTCCTGGAACTCACTCTGTAGACCAGGCTGGCCTCAAACTCAGAAATCTGCCTGCCTCTGCCTCCCAAGTGCTCGGATTAAAGGCGTGTGCCACCACTGCCCAGCTCAGACACTTAAGTCTTATCCAGGTGTGGTGCATTTCTTCAATCCCAGCACTTGAGAGACAGAGACAGGTGGGTATCTGTGAGTTTGAGGCCAGCGGGGGCTATATAGTGAGACCCTGTCTCTAAATAAATAAACAAAAATTTAAAAACAAACAAAAAAAGGTGCAGGCACTAATGCCCAGTAACTGTGTCAGGAACTGGAGAGGAGGAAAAGGCACACTGTGACTTCAAAACCAAAGGAAGAGCCAGGCACATGGCTGAAGAGGTAGGCTGCTTGCCTAACAGGAACAAGCCCTGGGATCCATATCCAGCAGCAAAGAAAGTAGGCTTAGTGACACACACTAAGTGTCAACCCAGCATTCAGGAGGCAGAAGTAAAAGGAACAGAAACTCAGGGTCAGCCGGGCGGTGGTGGCGCACACCTTTCATCCCAGCACTTGGAAGGCAGAGGCAGGAGAATATCTGAGTTCGAGGCCAGCCTGGTCTACAGAGTGAGTTCCAGGACAGTCAGACAGTCAGAGTTACACAGAGAAAACCCTGTCTTGAACCCCCCCCCCCCAAAAAAGAAAGAAACTCAGGGTCAGGGTCACCCTCCTCTAAGGGCTACAATGAAACCTTGTCTTTAAATAAATACAGGAATACAAACATTTAAAAACAAATAACGCCGGGCAGTGGCCCACAACTTTAATCCCAGCACATGGGAGGCAGAGGTAAGCAGATCTCCAAGTCTGGTGCTCAACGTGGTCTACAGAATGAGTTCTAGGACAGCCAGGGCTACACAGAGAAACCCTGTCTCAAAAAACTAATAAACAAATAAATAAGCCACCCTGACTTGAGGAGACCACCCACTTAGTCTAAGTGCAGGCCTGAGCAGGTCACACTTCAGAAAAAGATGAAGAGAGGCTGGCAAGATGGCTCAGCTGGTAAACACTCTCTTGGCAGAATGGAACCCACAGAAAGATAGAAGAAAACTGACTTTCTCTGACTGTTCTCTGACCTCCACATTCCCACACTCACCACAGACATTGGAGCACAATAATAAATACTAAAAAACAGAAAGAAAGAAAAAAAAAAAGCCAGGCACATGCCTTTAATCCCATGAGTTCCAGAACAGCCAGGGCTATATGAGGGGCTGGGAGAGCAGTTGCTGCTCTCGCAGAGGACGTAGGTTCAGTTTGCAGCACCTACATGGCAGCTCACACAACTTCAGTTCCAGGGAGTCTGACGGCCTCTTGTGGTTCGCACAGGTACCAGGCATGCATGCAGTGTACATGCATAGATGCAAACAGTCAGAAACATACCGTTTTTTAAATGTTTAAGGAAGAAAGAACAAAGATAGAGGCTAGCAAGATGGGTAAAAGGGCTTGCTGCCAACCTGAGAACCTAAGACCCACGGGGTAGAAGGAGGCACATTCCTCGAGTTGTCCTCTACCCTTTATATGCAAAAAGGCACATGTTCATCTGTACTCAGTCACACACAAAATGTAAGAAAAAAGAAAAAAGGAAGAGACAGGGGAGAGAGAAGTGGACAGAGGATATGCCTCACTGCCAGAACAACGGGTGAGGCCCTGGGAATGCGAAGGGTGTTCTAGTCTGTGATCTGTGCTTCAAAGTCCTGGAGCGGGCTGGAGAGATGGCTCAGCGGTTAAGAGCACTGGCTGCTCTTCCAGAGGTCCTGAGTTCAATTCCCAGCAACCAGATGGTGGCTCACAACCATCTGTATTGGAATCTGATGCCCTCTTCTGGTGTGTCTGAAGACAGCTACAGTGTATTCATATACATGAAATAAATAAATAATTCTTAAAAAAAAAAAAAAAAAGGCCCAGAGCTCACCATGCACGTTTGTACTAGGTTGTCCTGGCAGCCTAAACACTCAACTCCAAAAAGGCCCTGAGTGACTTTTGTTTTTTTTCTTTTTGGTTTTCGAGACAGGATTTCTCTGTGTAGCCCTGGCTGTCCTGGAACTTGCTCTATAGACCAGACTGGCCCTGAACTCAGAAATTTATGTCTCTGCCTCCTGAGTGCTGGAATTAAAGGTTTGTACCATCACTGCCCAGCCAGTTTTGGTTTTAAAACCAGGTTCTCACAATATATTCCTGGCTGGCTGGAACTTGACATTTGCTTTTGGACCTGGGATAAGGGACGGAGGTTCATATTTTACATATCAAAGCAGGCCTCCAGGTTTTCCCAGCATCCTTCAGTCATACCTGGCACATTGTGCTCACAATCCTGAACTATCTAGCCCAGAGGTTGGGCTGCCTGTCCCCTAGAGGCCCTTCCCCTATAGAATCCAGAACCAAACACTCTCCACATGGCCTAGGCAACTTGTAGTGACCCATCTTTGCTTCTCATGTCTGGGATCACAGGTGAGCCATCACACAGGACCTGAAGGTTTTGTTTGCTTAGTTGAGGCACGTTAGCATAATATGCACAGTAAAGTCTAATGAATTAAAATCTAAAATTCTGAATTCGTTTAAAGTGGAGTTAGCAAACTCAGGTCCTTTGGAAGAGCATCAAGTGCCCTTAACCACTGAGCAATCTTACAGTCCCTAAGTCCATTTTTCTTTTCTCTAGGGTGAGATGGCATCACGTAGTCCAGATTGATCTATGTAGCCCAGGATGACCCTAAACCATCTATCCCTTCTGCCTCAGCATCCAAAATGCTGAGATAATGGCTGTGCACCGAGTCCTGTTTATGCAGTGCTAGGGGTTCGACAGAGGGCTTTGAAATGCTAGGCAGGCACTCTACCAATTGGGCCTCAGTCCCTAACTACTGTATTTCTATAACTTTGAGCACTGACAGTGGGGACCTTAACCTTCTGCATATTCTTTTCCTGTTGAAATCGATAATAAAATTCTAAGTGTTACTTAAAACACTTTAAAAACTTTAAAAACACAGCATGTTGGGCACATGCCTATCATCCTGGCACTATGGAGGCAGAGTTAGGGTTGAAGTATTCATAATTTCAGGCTGGCCTGGGCTCAATAAAAGCCAGTAGGGGTAGGGGCTGGGGGTGGGTAGAGAATGACAGAAGAGGAACCAGCACTAGGGAGGCTAGAGTTCTATGTTACAAGCAACACACATCCTGCCTTGGGTGGGCCTGTCTGTCATCCCAGCAATCCATTGGCAATTGCAGGATTGCCACGAGTTTGAGGCCAGCCTGAGCTATAGTAAGCCCCCATCTGCAAAAATAAATAAATAAATAAATAAATAAATAATTTACTTATTTTTTTTTTTAAGTATAACGGTGCATACCTATCAGCGTAGCCTTCGGAAGTGAAGGCAAGAGATTAGGAGTTCTAGGTCATCCTCTGCTACGGAGTTTGAGGCCAGCCTAAAACAAAACAAAACAAAAGCCTCCAAATTCCAGGTTAGTGCTTCTAGCAGGCTGTTTCCCAGCCTGTGGAAGCCAACTGGAAAAACGGGACATGAAGAGTCTGGCTTCCGGGAGGTTGCAGCAGAAAACCGAGCCTCCAACTCTGCCTGCCCTCACCGCGCACTCCGAGGCCTGCAGGCTCCCCTCTCTCGCCTGACCTCATAACAGAACCCTGGCCTGCGACCAACAGGACGACACCGAGACACTGACCCGACACTCCCCGGCGGGGCAGGTTCCGCTTGTAGTCGATGGGGCCGTAGCCCCCTGGTGGGGGCATGTCCTGCTTCACCTTCGACGCCGCCATACTTTCAGGACCCCAGCTTCCGGCCGCCAGCGGAAGTGAGGCAACGCGCGACCGCCATCTTGAGTGTGGCGGAAGTCCCGCCACCCGGGTGGTTCTCCTTAGAACTCGGAAGCGTTCCGCTAGCCTTTCTGCGGTCCGGAAGTCGCCCTGGCCCCCGACAGGGCGTCCCTGTGGTTGGCACCTAGAGCTCTCTTGGGCGTCTGCTTCTTGCACTAAAAAGCCCTAGAACCCACCCACTTCCCTTCTGAGCAATGGTGGCCAGGCTCGAGGTTTGCAGAGTGCCCCTTCCCACCCCCCACCTCCGAGGGCCACGGCGACAGGCTGGCTCCCACCCGGCTGAGCACCGTCGCTTCGGGGAGAGACTTATCCTGTTCCACATTAGTAGCCAGTCCCCTCGCCCAGTGGCTTCTCACGAGGAACTGACCATTCAGGGCGATTGAGTCACAAAGCCCGAGAAGGGTTTAGGGAGCCCCGCGGGGCGGGGGAGGGAGGGGTCCCCACCCCAAGGCCGAGTGACGCCCGCAGTCACTTCACAAGGCAGAAATTGTTACCCGGGCAATAAAAGTCATCGCGGTGGTAGGACCTTGGGAGTGGGCACATGGGGGCACGGGGGTGCAGGTGCCAAGCACCATGGGTTAGGCCCGAGATTGGAGTCCGGCCGCCCCCCGACAGCAGCCGCCTCCTGCTCCCCGCGCGCCCCGGGCGCCACCATGTCGGGCGACAAACTCCTGAGCGAACTTGGCTATAAGCTGGGCCGCACGATAGGTGAGGGCAGCTACTCCAAGGTGAAGGTGGCCACCTCCAAGAAGTATAAAGGGACGGTGGCCATCAAAGTGGTGGACCGCCGGCGAGCGCCTCCGGACTTTGTCAACAAGTTCCTGCCTCGAGAGCTGTCCATCCTGCGGGGGGTACGGCACCCGCACATCGTACACGTCTTCGAGTTCATCGAAGTGTGCAATGGGAAGCTGTACATCGTGATGGAGGCAGCAGCCACCGACCTGCTGCAGGCCGTGCAGCGCAACGGGCGCATCCCGGGGTCGCAGGCGCGCGAACTCTTCTCGCAGATCGCGGGCGCCGTGCGCTACCTGCACGACCACCACCTGGTGCACCGCGACCTCAAGTGCGAAAACGTGCTGCTCAGCCCCGACGAGCGCCGCGTCAAGCTCACGGATTTCGGTTTCGGCCGTCAGGCGCACGGCTACCCGGACTTAAGCACCACCTACTGCGGCTCGGCCGCGTATGCGTCACCCGAGGTGCTTCTGGGCATCCCCTACGACCCCAAGAAATACGACGTGTGGAGCCTGGGCGTTGTGCTCTACGTCATGGTCACCGGGTGCATGCCCTTCGACGACTCGGACATTGCTGGCCTTCCCCGGCGCCAGAAGCGCGGCGTGCTCTACCCTGACGGCCTCGAACTGTCGGAACGATGCAAGTCCTTGATCGCCGAGCTGCTACAGTTCAGCCCGTCCGCCCGGCCCTCGGCGGGCCAGGTGGCGCGCAATGGCTGGCTGCGGGCCGGGGACTCCGGCTAGGAGCCGGGGTTCTCGCTGTTCCCGCCGCACCAGGCACAGAGCCAGGGCGGCGCACGCGCGAAGGACGAGGTTCGCGAAACCCGCGAAGTCGCCGCGCGTCACTGCGCACGCGCCCTGTCCCTTCCCCTTCCCTCACGGCGGCGGCCCACCGAGGCCGGCTGTTGGATTCTGATTCCTCCTGCACAACCCGATTGCTGGAGAGCGCATGCGCATCCTCGATTTCTGGCGAGAAGGCCCCGGGAGGGGCGCAAAGAGAAGAGAGAGAAGCATTGCGCCTGCGCGGAATGAGCGGTTGCACAGTGGGTCGCCGCGGTGCGGAGAAACTGCGGGCTGGCTGTGCACGCCGAGTTCCAGGTTGGAACCTGCAATAAATTCGCTCTTCCTCGCAAATGGCTTGAGCGGTGGAACCTTGTCACTGAGCAGGGGGTGGGGAGCTTTCGGCAACTTAAGAGAAAGGCATGTATATGGAAATTCTACCTTTAGACCTAAAAATGGGAGTAGGGAAGATTCGAATCCCGATTCTTCACGTCCCTAAACTGGATAAATTCCTAGTTCTTTTTTTTTTTTTTCCGAGACAGGGTTTCTCTGTGTAGCCCTGGCTGTCCTGGAACTCACTCTGTAGACCAGGCTGGCCTCGAACTCAGAAATAGCGCCTGGCCTCTGCCTCCCAAGTGCTGGGATTAAAGGCGTGTGCCACCACTGCCCGGCATAAATTCCTAGTTCTATAGTCATCCCCGGGATCTGGTGCGGCTTAAATTGGGATCATTGGGACTGCCTGTTGGCTGGAACAGCATTTGCAGATGTGGGGACTGAACCCACATAGGTGTCAGTTGTGCAGAGACGGGTGGTTTTGTGCTCAGGTCGCTTGAAGCTGGGAGACCTGGGTGATGGCTCTTTTCCTTATGAGAAAAGTTTACAGGGAAATAACAGACCCAGCTACTGGTGATCTGCTTGATTTGGTGGTGGTGGTAGTGGTGGCGGTGACGGCGATTTTGTGTGTCAATGTTAGATCAAGGCGTGGTTACTCCAGATGTCGCACTATGCAGACTAGGCTGGCTTGGAACTTGGATTCCAAGTTCCTCCGCTTCCCAAGGCGTGCAGCCCAGTTCTGCATGTCTTGAAACAGGTCTTGGGACTTTGAGATGGGGCTTCAACAAGGATGCAAGTGCAATGCCAAGTAAAAGAAGAGCCGAGATGTGGAGATAATTGTAAGTTGTGAGGAATGCCTGTGGGCAGTGGTATCCAGGGGCAGACTCAAGCTGTTTGGGGCTGGGCCCAAACCATCTAAAATGGCACACAACAGTGATGCTGGTGAAGTTCCTGAGGCTGGAATAGAAAAGGAATGAGAAAATGCAGGGGCGCTATCGTAGTACTCCAAAGGGGACCCTGAAGGAGGCAGCTGGGAGTCTTGCCTGTAATTTTACAGTTCAGTGACAGTGACTGTCTGAACATGTATGAGGCCCACATAATCTGAGGGGCTGGATGCCTGCTTGTGGGTTTTGCTGGGCTCAGCCCCAGCTCCCCTCTACTCCACAGAGTTCTGGTGCCCTGGAGGTTGAATGTGAAAACTTTCTCATGCTGGGCCCTAAACTGCCTCATTGGCAGATGGGGAAACTGAGGCTACAAGAGGGGCGGGGCCTAAACTCTGAGGCTAGCTGGAGTATGCCAGAGTCAAGAAAGACCCCCACTACCCAGAGAACAGAGGGAGCCAGCGGATATGGGCTGTGCTTTGTACTCAGCACCTGAAAAATAGGGACAAGACACCATCCTTGGGCCTGGGGAAGGGTGTGGCTCAGTAGGGTCTATATTTCTATATTGTCTTGAGATTTCTGCACACTCAGTGAATTCTTATTTTCATATAAGTTGACTACACCACCCACTTCCCATTGCCCCTCCTCTAGTGTTGGGGGTGGAATCTAGAATCTTATTGTCACTAAGCAGGTGATCTCTCTGAGCAAGCCCCAGCCCCTCACTGGGGCATTCCAGGCGTGGGTTGTACCACTGAGCCACAGCCCCAGATTTGTTGAGACAGGGTTTTGCTATGTAGGCATGGCCAGACTGGACTACTCACTATGTGTAACCCAAATAGAAAAAGTGGGGCAATCCTCTTGTCTCTGCTCTTGGATAGTGAGATTCCAGGTATACACCAAGACCAGCTACCCACTTTTCTATCTGTCTGTCTGTCTATGGGTTTTTGTTGGTGGGCTGGTTGGTTGGTTGGTTGGTTTTGTTTTGTTTTCAAGACTATATAGCTCTGGCTATCCTGGGACTCACTATGTAGACCAGGCTGGTTCCAAACTCAGAGAGATCCACATGCTTCTGCCTCCTGAGTGCTGGGATTAAAAGTGAGTGCCAGCCATTACACAGGGCCCCCCACCCACTCATGCACGTGGTGAGGTTTACTTCAGGGGTAGCAGGTCACAGCGAACAGAACTAACAATTCCTGTTTCTCAGGCTGCTCGAGCCCATAGCCTATAGCTGGCCCTGGGGCCACTGAGACTGCCTGACTCACAAGGGCAGTCCTGGAGAAATGCTCAGAAGTGCTGTGTTCTGGGCATCAGTGTGGATGCATCACGGAGCAGGACAAACCTCCACTGGCTCTGTGCCTTGCAGAGGTGAGGAGAGACTGCAGGGAGCAACCACTGGCTCCAGCCCTGCCAGGGTTACATGTAATATGCTGTCTCAACAATAGAATTAAAATGTGTGCAGGGTGTGTGTGTGTGTGTGACAGAGACAGAGAGACACACATACACACACAGAAATAGTTCACTAAAGAAAACTCTCATTTTTTCCAGAAGGCCTGAATTCAGTCCCAACTCCCATGTTGAACAGTTCATAATAGCCTCTCACTCCAGCTCCAGGGAATGTGTCACCCTCTTTTGTCTCCACAAGCACCATACACACTTAACATACATTTACACAGACACAGACCTATGCACACAAATAAAAATTAAAATCTTAAAAAGGCAGGAGTAGCCAGGCAGTGGTGGCACACTCCTTTAATCCCAGCACTTGGGAGGCAGAGGCAGGCGGATTTCTGAGTTCGAGGCCAGCCTGGTCTACAGAGTTTTCCAGGACAGCCAGGACTACACAGAGAAGCTCTGTCTCGAAAAAACAAAAAACAAAACAAAACAAAACAAAAAGAGAAATGTGGCACTACACACATAGTTGGGTGCAACTATCATCACAGCATTGGAGGGGCAGAGGAGCAGGACTGTGGAATTCCAGGTCAGCCAGGCTAAGGGGAGGCACTTGCTGAACACAACACTGTTTCACAGCTCTGAATGGTTTAGAAATCGCCAGCTTTGGGCTTCAGCTCTCTGGGTGTTGGGATGACAAACATGACTCAGTCAGTATTCACCCCCCATTCCCTAACCCCATGGCAGTGTGTGCTGAGGGTGTCTCAGGTGGTGCTGACACATGCAGACAAGATACCCACACACATTGTTTTTTGACTGAGACAGAACCTTTATGTAGCCCTGCTTTGGAACTCATTTTGTAGATTAGGTTAGCCTTGAACTCTCATACCTCTGCTTCCTGAGTGCTGGGTTAAAGGTGGTGTATCATCAGGCCTCGCTTAATTTTATTACATGTATGAGTGTCTTGTTTGCATATATGTCTGTGCACTGTGTGTGTACAGAGCCTGTGGAGGCCAGAGCAAGTATCAAATTTCCTGAGACTGGAGTTACAGATGGTTGTGAGGTACTGTTGGTGCTAGGAACAAATCCCGTGTCCTCTGGAAGAGCAGCCAGCACTTTTAGTCACTAAGACATCTCTCCAGTCACCAGCTTCTTTTAAGTATTTCCAATGGTGCTGGATGCCTGTCATCCCTGCACTTGGGAGGTGGAGGTAGGAAGATCAGCTCACAAGGAGCCTGGGCTACATCCTGCCTCAAAACAAAATCAAAGGTGAAACTGAGACTCTCAAGTGGATGCAGACCCGATTGTGGAATGAGCCCACAGCTGTCTCTGCTGGGAACATTCCAACAACAAAGCCCCACAGGGTGGTGGGAAGGAAACCACTCCAGTAGAGGCCCATCTGGCCTCAACTGGGCAGAATTCAATTGGGATTCTCACCTGAACCAAGGCCTTGCCTGTTGAAGTCAAATAGGATGCAACAGAGCTCAGAGTGGAAGGATGCCATGTTTAAAAGGCATGTGCACCCCACCTTTTACTCCCCCATGTAAGAAAGGGCACTCAAAGCTGGGAAAAAACACTGGGGCCCAAAGAAATTAAACAATACAGCTGACATTTGGTCCATTTCTTTATTGTCCCTCAGGGTTTCAGATTTCCCCATGAAACAGTGGCTACCAATTTCAGCTCATTTATTGGAACATCTACTCCAATTTGGTGGCACACTTTTAAAAAACATGTATTGTCAAAGGTTCAGTCACAATAAATACAAGTGGCAACTGCCCCAATCCCCATACCCTGCACTAGTGTAACTGTTACACATTGAGTATTAAAAAACTGACCACTTTTTGGAAGCAATCCAAGGTCTTCAGGTTGACATGATTCAGAATGGCGAGGACCACCCTTCCCCTAAACAGCATTCATGCTGAGACTCAGTGGCATGGAGGTGTGTTACAGCCAGCACTTACAACCCTCACTACCGCCTGGGGCAGGCTTTGGCTTCCCTGAGGTGATGGGAAGAGGGCAGTCAGGTCTGGAGGCTGTTCACAGGACCACTGTCCCAACAACCCTAGGTCACACGTCTGGCAAAGGTCTGGTTCAACAGATACAGATGTCTTATGCTTGGTCCCTTCAAACCTGTCCCCAGCAATAAGTAGAAGAAATGGGAGTTGCCTGTAACCTTGACCAGAGCCACTGATGTTTGTGTTTGCCTCTGGGAAATCAATGAAGTAGGAACCATCACCTCCATCTTCACCTCCCAAGTATAAACAGAAAAGTTACCACGCCAACCACATTTAATTTTTTTTTTAAATGTTTAAGCTAGGTGTGGAGGTGCAAGCCATTAATCCCAGCACTCATGAAGCAGAGGCTAATCTATCTCTAGGGGGTTTCAAGGAGCCCAGGATTCAGTCCATTCAGGATAGGGATAAAGCCAGCTTTGGTGGGGGTGGCAGCTTTGTACCCTAAATACCTGGTCCTTCAGTCCCCAGTCATATCATCTTGTGGGCTTGCTGCTTAGGCTAGTGTGGTGCAGAGGAACAGGCAGCACTTTCAAGTAAGGTAAGTAAGCTAAGGCACCTCACTCTAGCCCTCCTTAGAGAGACCTTCACCACAGCTTGTCATCCACAGCCAGGAGTTCTGTCCCTTGTGAGGTGCATAAACTGGGCCCACAAGGGTTAGATGACAGGTGGATGGGTGAAGTCACCAGACTTGGAAGTGTGGAGGGGCAGAGAGGTCACAAATCCACCAGGACAACAGAGCCCTCTTGGTCATACCGTCAACTCAAGTGGAGGTCTTCATCCAGTTCCAGGTGGCTTGGTCTGATCAGTGACTACATAGGAGTGGGGACTTCTAGCTGAGAGAGGCCACCTAGTGCTGCTGTTCCAAGGAGCCAGAAGACTTTGGCCTATGTCACTGTCCAGAGACCCAGCCACTCAGGAAGGGTAGATAACAGGAACTGACTTGCCAGGCACAAAAATACTCAAGGACTAAAAATGCTTGCATATATTTTCATATTTTTTTTGGTGTAAAAACCCCCCTTTTAAAAAAGTCAATTTCTGGTAATTCCCCCAAATCCACCCTGGGAAGTGACATACTCAAAAGCACTGAGCAACTTGGGTATCACAACAAAAGTGTTTTCCAAAACTCACAACTTCCACATGTCCAAATGATTTCTAAAGATGGAGGATTACCACACAGGTGAGCACGGAGTTAAATGAGCCTTTATTAGGAGGAGGCAGGGGCGAGTCTGCAGAGGGCGGTTGTCTGCAGAACAAGGGTTTAAATTAAAGTCCCTAACTGTATTGTGTCAAGGGAAACCAGGGCTAGATGAGGGAAACGACGGCGACCAATCACATGAGCAGAAGGCCACCCCGTGCGTGCTGGACACACAGCTGCTTCTGCCTTTCACCATGGAACCAATTGTTAAAAGAGTGGGGAGGGTGGGGTGGGGTGGGGAGGAGAAGGAAACAAAACAGAACAAAAGTAGACTTGGCCCTTTCAGTCGTCCCTGTGGATTGAGAGGGAGTAAGCCCTGCTGACTCCAGACCTATGGGTTCTGGCTGGGCCCTACCTGGATGTCTCTTAGCAGGCATGGGCATCTTGAGATTGTGTCCATGAAAAGAGAAAAAGGACAGAAATTTTTAATAAAATAAACCACAAAAAGTAACCCAGCAATCAGCCCTGGCTCCAGCACAGTGGACCCAGCATCCCTCTGGAGCCTCTGGATGTCAGACAGAATCTGGGCTGCGATTCATTCTGCTAAGTGTGGAAGCCAGGGGCTACAGTGAGCAGCAACAGACGACGACTAGAGCCAGGGTGGCACCTGCCATCTCTGGTGCTGCCACTCTGAGCATCCTCTGGGGTTAGAGCCTGCCAGACTGCACTGTGTACAACAGTGACTCTGGGTCTATGCAGTTCACTTTTAATTCCATCATCATTATGAGGTGATTATAAAAAAACAACAAAAACAAAAATAACCCCAATAAAACCCAAACTTCAACCTATAGATGGCCATGAAGAGGCAGAGACTGGGGAGCTAAGATGGGAAAAGCCAAAAGAAAACAAGCCCCGGCTCAACTTCGGGAGCCCCCGGTGCCAGCCTGGTCCGGGTGTGTCACAGTGTCCAGGGTAAGCTCCCACCCACACTGGCCAGGCAGAGCTGGCCCCAAGGTCCGAGTTTCTGCTGGTGTCGGGCAAACTAAAGGCAAAAAGGAAAGAGAAGGCCCATTGGGAAGGTCCCTGGTTCTGATCCTGGGCACCGTGGTGGCACACTCTCCTGGCCACAGCAAGGCAACAGCCAAGGCCTGAGCTGTCTCAGGCAACTTGCTAGGAGGGCAGTCTGCGTGTCCTAGACCAGGGCCTCGGGAGAGAAGAGGGCCTGTCCTCGGCTGGGCCGGCTCCCACTATTTCCATGTGGCTGATTGGGGGATGGAGCGTGGAGGAATCATGTCCAGGAGGTATTCTCGCTGTCGGTCCACAGCCGAGGAGGTCTTGTGTACTGCCAAGCTTGGGCTGACAAACGCAAGGGTCCCACCTGCAACAGAGCACAATGTTGGGCAGGCCCTGGATGGGTACAGCCGAGACTCCCGTCTCAGCACATACTCAGTGGACTTGTGAGCAGGACCATGACCCACAGAACCTCCACAGTGCCATCAATCCCAGATCCCACTGAGGTGACCTAAGTATGGATCAGTGGTTGGGCTCAGTTCTAAGAGATCAGTAAACTCAAACAAGGGCTTTTGCATTAATACAATGGAGCTTCATGGAATAGTGGAACCATGAAAAGAAATCCTCCCTCGTATCTGATAGCATATGAATGTGAGGTGAGGGCACATACATATGTGCTGGCTAGGCTGGCCTCAAACTACTATACTAGCCTTAAGATTCCTAGTACCTGGGACTATGGAATGCCACCTTGCTCTACTTAAGATTGTTTATTTTTAATCATGTGTATGTATGGTGTGTGTGTAGGTACCATCTAAGCCAGTATTGAAGGTTGGATCCCCTGAAACTGCAGTTATAGGCTGTTGTGAGCCACCCAATGTAGGTGTTAGGAATCAAACAGGTCTGCAGACTACCCTGTGTGCTCTTAACCACTAAGCCTCTCTAGCCCTCTGCTTGGATTTTGAGACCCACTACTACAGAGGCCAGGCTGTCCTCCTATCAGATCTGCCTGCCTCTGCTTCCCAAGTGCTGGGCTGGATCCCAGGGTCTTATACCCACAAGCAAATACTTGAACACTTAGCTCTAGCTTGAACTCCTCTCTCTAATTAAACAGCAACTCCTACATTGCCCAGGCTTGTCTCAAACTCTTGGGCTAAAGTGATCCTCCTGGCTCAGCTTCCCAAGTAGCAGGGACAACATGTGAGTTTCACTGTGACTGCTCTCTTCCATGAACTACAGACAAGTGCCATCACGTCCAGATCAGGCAAACCCACTAGTTCCTGGCTGTGTTGTGAATATGTCAGGTTGCCCAGTCCCCCATGCACCGCTCCCACCACACTGCCTGCTGAGGCTTTCCTGGCTCAACTCTCACTGCCAGCTGTCCTTCTTACAGGCTGCAAGGAATGCTGAGCCCAACAAAGTGGGCCATGGGATACTAGAGTTGGGGGCTAAGAGCCCCTGCAGGGATTTCTATGCTCCAATAACACACAGCTCAGCCCACCCTTCTCTGGGTTCATGGTTCTGCTCTGGTCTGCATAGGGAGAAGGCTGGCAGCTGGCATCACTAACCTCTAGGGCAGGGCAGCAAAGCACCACCAACTGCTAGAAAGGGTTGAGGTGGGTGAGACAGGCTAAAAGGAAGTCGTGAGCCAAGCCCTTCTACTGGAGGGAAAGTGTCACTTGCCTCAGGATGGGAACAAGAGGCTGTGCCCTCAGGAAGGGTACCGGATTGTAGGCCCTCTGTACTACTTTTGATAATACCCTTATTAAGAGTGAGGAGGAGGCTGTTGGGAAACTTATGTGTATGTCAGACTGCGTCTCACAAACAAGGAAAGGTGGCCTAGTGGCAGTGGGGCCCCACAGGGGCAGAGGTGTACCTGTGCTCAGAGGCGTCTTTTTCCAGTTGGAGGCGGTGCCCTTGCCGGTGCCCACTACTCTCTCGGAATGTCTGCCAGTCCTGCTAACCAGGGCCGTAGCTGAGGCTGCATTCTGCAGTTTGGGTGACTGGCTGAAAGTGTGCAGAACACCACGAGGTGTTGTGGCTGAGCCCCGGGACAGCTGACTGGAAGCCTACAGAAGTCAAAGAGAACCAGGCTTATGGTGGGCAGGGGTAGGCAGGTTACTTCGAGTAGCTTCTCCTTGTCTGGCTGACCTCTTCCCACCCACTTGGGTCCTTAAGAGTCCAAAGTCAAAACGGCCATGTGAGTTATACTAGGGGATAGAGAAAAGGGAGAGGAGGAGATAGTCAGGGGAGGTCTGTGAAGAGGAGAAGGAGGAGAGCTGCATGAGAGCATGTAAGAGCAGGAGCACATCAAGAGCTGTGGCTGCAGTCGGGTGAGGCCCTGGCCGGGTTCTGACCTGTAGTGGGGACCCGTTATTCCAGTCACGGGCCTCTCCTGAGCGGAACGCCAACTTACGTCGGGGCTTTATGACCTACACAAATGGGATTGAAAGGTATGTTAGCCAGGTCTGTGACACTAATCTAAACTGGCTGATAGTACCCTATCAGGCCTGGCCATGACAGCAGTGCCAACACCCGCTGGTTCCAGATACTGCAGATTGGGGGTGGGGGCTAGGAAATGTTTTTGGTGAGGTACAATGTGTGAGCAGACAGAAACGACAAAAAGGAACAGCACAGGGCAGGGTGGTGGACATCTTAATCCAAGCACTCGAGAGGCAGAGGGTCTCTGGGAGTTCTAGGCCAGCCTGGTCTACATGGTGAGTTCCAGGACAGCTGGAGCTACATGGGGAGACCCTGTCTCAAAAAAAGAAAAGGAAGAAAAAAAGATGGGTGGGTCCAGTGCACTTGTAAGGACAAGCAGGCTCTGGAGAGGGCCTCACAGCCACTCCTCTCCTCCAGCTAGCCAGGGTGCTCCTGCTAACGCCCAGCAAGTTTCTCAGCAGTCAGTCATTTTACACAGAAGTACTTGCCAGTGCACTGGGGTGAAAGCTACAAAATCTAAAGAAACTGCAAATTAGTGTTTTAGCTGCCAAATGCCAGCATTAAGTGCAATTTAGCCTGCAGTTAACCACCAGGCGGGTGGGTGGAAGGGGACGCCTCCGGAACATCCTGCCATCTAGGGATGGCAAGGGCTTCAGCTCTCACCTGCTTCAGCGTGGGATGTGGAGCTGCAGGCTCAGCCTT
Source organism: Mastomys coucha (assembly GCF_008632895.1). Lineage (NCBI taxonomy): Eukaryota > Metazoa > Chordata > Mammalia > Rodentia > Muridae > Mastomys > Mastomys coucha. The sequence continues at coordinate 208,768,873 of NW_022196905.1, forward strand.
GATGCTGGCGGTACCCACGCCCTGCTGCAGCAGTCGCTGCTCCATCTCCTGCTCTTGTTGTAGGGCCTTCACGAAGGCAGCCTTCAGGCGACTGGTGTGCTCCACCTTGAGTGCCTTCTTTTGGTTGGATGTCATGCAGTTCTCACACATGACAGCTCCACCCTTCTCTCGCCAGCGGCATGTGAAGTCTGTCTTACACTGCACGCACATGTATGGCTCCCGGGAGAACACGGCAGCAGCTGCAGTGGCAGAAATCCTGCCCGCTGCAATAGATGGGATGCCTTTGTCAAAGTAACTCCCAACAACTGTGGCAGTGGTTGAGTGGGCACTTCCCACAGTGGATAACTTCAGACTGCTGAGCATTCCTGGGACTCTTCAAAGACCCTATGATACCGGCCATGGCAGGTATCCTAGCTAACACCTGTGCCAAAGATGCCAGCTGTCCTGCAAGGAAGAGCCTGTGGGCACGTGGGCACTCACTCTCTCAAACCCTGAGGATGGCCAAGGCCAGGAGACAAGCAACTTCATCAGAACACTGGCAGTAGGCCTGGGCCCCAGGAGCAGCCGCATTATTGAGTTGCTGACAGGTCCTCTGGGCCTCACTGCAGGCCACAGCATGGATGGGACTAGAGGGACAGATGCATACTGAGGGAGTTTGCAGACAGGATTCTGGGGAGGCCCCAGAGGTAAGACACAGTCGTGGCACTCGCTGTCCACAGCCCTGTACCTGTGCACATCAACATTGAATGAGGGTATAGACCTGACTGGATCTGCCCTGGGCCAGTGCTCTGCTACAGAGCAACAGGAGAGGAAGCCTGACCCATCACAGGGTGTCAGAACTTGCACCAACTTGGTGCTCTTCATAAGTGGGTATCCCTCTCCAGCAGTTCTTTGCTCAGTGTCACCCTACTACAGAATGCCAGCACCCAGGCTTCCCAGTAAAGTACACTTAAGTCTCTCCTGGAATCCCAAGAGATGGAGGTTACTCATCTCAGGGTTGTTTAGCAACTCTGTGCTTCAGGAGTGTTGTGGAAAGTTACTGAGGGATTTGCAAACCTCAGAGAGTGTGGGCTGCCAGCACTCTAGGTGCTAACTCAAGTGTGTGAGGCTGGGGGATTCTGGAAGTCTAGAGCATACACTTAACAACCCAGCTCCAAGAGGCAAACGGGCAGAGATGTGCATGCTCCTACCAACACTTTCCTCTTTTTACTCTGGAGTGAACAGAAGTCCTTCTATGTGCACACACTGCTCTTCACACCGTGTCAGAAGACAGAGCACTAGGAACAAGACTCTCTGGATCCAGTCATATGCTTTTCTGCTCTTGGTATCTGACACAGCCACTTGAGGAAGGAGGTGAGGCTGACCACCACTAACCAGCCTGCCAGCTCAACACCAAGATGCTCGGCCTGTGTCTGGGTGCCAATGGGGTCATCCACACATACTTTCCCTTCTGGTGCTGCTTCAATGGGGATCCTAAGATCCACATCACCCCCAGTGACAGTAAAGAAACCTGGTCCAAGCTTTCATGTAACCCACACTCATGCAATGGTCAGTCTCCTGCAGATGTTCTACCTCACCCCTACCCTCACCAGGAACTAACCTCACAGCAGAACTGGTGGAAATTCTAGAATAGGTCTCCCCAGAGACTGCAGTGCAAGGTGAGGCCATCCACTCACCTTGCGTCTCCAGCAGGTTCTGCACCACTTCCTCCAGGCCGACCAGGTAGATGAACTCATTATTGGCAGCACTGGGCAAGAAGTTCATCTCTGGAGCAGGGGGTTTGGGTGGGGGGATTTCCAGCAGTGTTTTCTCCAGCTGCTTGCGCAGTGCTAGCTTGGCAGCAGCCTGTCGACTAGCTGGAGACTCAGCAGATGAAACCACAGAAGCCACACTGGTGGAAGTGGAGTTTGCCTGAGCAGAGGCAACTGTTGTTCCCTTTAGGGAGGCTGCGGTAGGCTGTGGAAGACAACTAGGTGAGGCTCAGAACACCACCTAAGGCAGGCTCCATGCCAGACGCACACTGGAATCCTTACAGGATTAAAGTCTGAGTTGGATGTGGCCGTCCACTCCTTTAATCCCAGCTTGAGTAGGCAAGAGGAGGCAGATCTGGAGTTCCAGCCTGGGCTAAATCGTTAAAACACTGTCTCAAAAAGTAATCTAAGTGGCCTGTCCCTACATAGGTCCATGGCTACAGGGACAAAGGGACAAAGATAAAGCCAAGCCCAGGACATGGCCAGGCCACTTAGGTTCTGTGCACCCAGCCTGGTAAGACACAGTAGTGGCACTCGCTGTCCACAGCCCTGTACCTGTGCATATCAACATTGAATGAGGGTATGGACCGGACTGGACCTGCCCTGGGCCAGTGCTCTGCTACAGAGCAACAGGAGAGGAAGCCTGACCCATGACAGGGTGTCAGAACTTGCTGTTGTCCAGCAATAGCAAGCTGGGAAGCTGCAGTGCGGTCCATATCCAGAGTGCTGCTTCTAGAAGTTCTGAGTGTTTACGGGTCCACAGGGAAATGCAGCTCTTGTTTGTTCCTCACCACACCAGCTTCATATCCCCATTAGGGTAGTCTCTAGCCGCCCTACTGCTGCATTCCTGAAACCAAGGCTGTCCATGTCAGTGGCCTGGACTCCTAGGGTGTTGTGGGGGACTGTCAATGATTTCCAGAAGATACAAAGAGGACTGTACACTCTTTCCCTGGAATGCCCCAAAATACGATACTCTGTGGGGCTCTGGATGCTAAGGCCTTACTCAGCAAGGGACCCAGCTCAGGTCTCCAGCGTGTGACTAGCCAGGGCCCTGGCTCCATCACTAGCTGAGCTCCCTGGTGGCATACATAGCAGGTGAAACACGGGTGCTGTGAGGTGTTGCCCATTCTCTAGGCCTTTTGTTTCATCTGGGACACACGCCCTTCTAAGGAGGTGACAGAGACAGCCATTGTTTGAGCACTAGAGATGGACCATAACACAGGCAAGCACCCTTTGTCAGAGCTGTCCAAAGTCTAGCTTTGCCTCATCTAAGGAGGGCTGAGGAGGGTAGGACGTGACAAACAAGGAAGAAAGAACTCAGCTCGTCAGCAAAAGGCCTGCAGACTGGGTAATTTCATGTGTCAGACAAAACTGCCCTTTTCTTCTCATCTTGCTACCCCGGGGTGGGGACAGACCCTCCTCCCCACCTCAGAGGCTCTGTATAGAGGTGGAGGGACACATGGCTAAGAATAGCTAACTGTGCTATAGGAGAATCTGTGACATGCTGTCCTCCCAGCCTGCCCAGAGGAGTCGAACAAGTCAGCAGGAGCTGGGGGGAAGTGCTGCAGCGGTGGCTTTTCTGAAGGCTGGCTTGCCTCAGAAGGCGCTAGTGTCCCTCTAGTGGTCTCCCATTCTTTGCCTCAGTTTTTTCTCAAAGCCTACACCCTGAAGGAGTCCCCACTTTCTCAAAAGCTTCCTAACTGCTAAAGGCTAAACTCCTTGTGATTCCTCCCGCCTCCCGCCCCAAGACAGGGTTTCTCTGTGTAGCCCTGGCTGTCCTGGAACTCATTCTGTAGACCAGGCTGGCCTCAAACTCAGAAATCCACCTGCCTCTGCCTCCCAAGTGCTGAGATTAAAGGTGTGAGCCACCACCGCCAGACTCTGTGATTTCTGCACCTAGAACTCCACCCCCACTCTCAGGGGGTGCAAGGCCTCTCCAGCCTATCATCAGTACACACAATGATACTGTGAGACCTTTTAGGACTTGATGCCACCTCCCACCTAGATTGTGGCCTCACCTGAGGGATGTTGACGAGCAGACTGGTGTTGGGGACATTGGCGACACGGATAAGTCCCTGCTGGATGATCCTCTGTCCCTGAATCTGCATGCTGGGTACTGAGGCACGGGGGGCCAGGAGAAGGGGTGGTGGCCCTGTAGAAGAATGCTGCCTGATGTTGTGAATCTGCTAGGAGGAAACGGGACAAGAAATGCCACTGAGACAAACAAAACCAACCCTGGCAGGCCACAGAAGGGGTGAGCACATGGCCCCACCCCAGCATACATACAGCACACATCCCCTACTCACCTGGGCCCCCCTGACAAGTGGTGGCATGACTACTTGAGAGCTGGCCTGTGGTCCCAGTTTGGCAGACACCTGCTGCCCACCTCGGACCAGTGGTGGTGGGATGATGCTGCCTGGTATTCGAGTGGAGGAGGTCTGTCAAAGACACCGAGGCCCAGGTTTATATGAGTTTTCCTTTCCTCTTAGAATTCCTTCAGCCTTTATCTCCCCAGTGTTGAGAGGTTTAATTTAAGACAACATCCTAATTTATGTGGTACTAGGGATGGAACTCTGGGCTTTCTTTAATTTTGTTTTGTTTTTCTTGCCCCACCCCCACCCCCCAAGACAGGGTTTTTCTGTGTAACAGCTCCAGCTGTTCTGGAATTCTGTAGAACAACTGGCTGGCTTCATCCACCTGCCTCTGCTTCCCCTGTGCTCTGATCCTGTGCTTCTATAAGACCGAGGACAAGGGCTGCTCAGGAGCTGACTATACATAGTGGTGGTGCTGGGCAACAAGCCGAAGAGTGTACTAACCTGAAGTGATGTCTTGCCAGCAGGAATGTTCTGGGTACCCCGCACGAGTGGGGGAGGGGTGGTCACAGTGCTCCCTGAGGAAGCTGTAGGCTATAAGATAGCAGGAGTTGGTGTGTCAAGTTATACACGCACCCCCTCACCCAAATTACTTTCTGCTTGCTCCCTGATGCCATACAATGTCACAACACCCTGTGGGTTGGGCCTTTGCCCTGGGCTACCTTCTCTAAGGCTCTGGGATAGGCTGAGCACAAGTACCTTCTGCGCAGTGGCTTCCTTCTGTATTTGACTCTGTCGCAGCTTCTTCAACAAGACCAGTTTTGCTTCCTCTAGCCTCAACTCCTCCTTTAGCTGCTTGATCATCCGCTCTCTCTCTTCTGGGCTGCTTTTCTATGAGAGCAAAAGCACAAAATTGGGGAAAACCTCAGCAGAAGTTCTGCAAGGTGGAGGGATTGGGCTTCCAGGCATAGGCACAGGCTCTGCAAAGACTCACCAAGAGCGCCTCAGTGCTGGTGTCTTTCAAGGCCACTGTGCTCAGGCCATTCACCCTTGGGCTTGATGGCTGCTCACTGTCAGAGAGCACAATCACATCAGGCGAGGGAGGTCTCTTCTCAGACTTCATGTCACTGTCAAATGGAGATAAATAGGTGCTTAGCAGGGTAGAGCACCAGGCAGGCCGGAGTACAACAGAGCAGTAGGTGCATAGGACTAGGCACTGCCAGCCTACCCCAGATGCCCAATCGCCCCTAGGTGCTTCCTCTTGCCACCTGTATCATGGCTTTCACCATCACACCGTCAGGGCCATGCACACCAGATGGTGTGTGCTCCATCTTTGAGGACTCAGGTGTAGCATGGATGCTCCAGAAAGTGCTGCTCAACCCCAGAGCTCTGTCCCAAGGAAACAGAGCTTCAGATCTGGATCTGCTATCTCAGCTCCCGAGTGCTGGGTAGGATGGATGTGAGTACTCCAAAACCAAGGGCTCACACTGGAAACTACCCAATGGGAAGCCCACCCCTTCCTTAACCCAGTCCTATACAGCCCCCAGAGAGACCAAACAGCACAATGGTGTACCATTAGCTTTTGCTCTCTACCTCACAAAGGGACCTGGGGCCACCTGTTGCTCTATCCTACCTAGGACACACATGGCAATTAGCTGCAGTGACTACAAGTTTTCAAACTCAAATGAACCACTCTGCAAAGGCATAGGCCTTTACCTCACTGACTTCATGCTCAACCCTGCACACTCAATTTTCAGAGGAAGTTACATCATGGAACACTCACCCCTGTTGCCAACCTTCTAACAAGCATCCTGCGGTGTGCAGGAAGTTCACTTTTGCCTGTGAGCAGCCAGCCAGTCTCCCTAGGAGCTCAGCTGTAGCAGGAGTTGCACACACTGTCAGATGCCAGAGGTCCACAACACTGACCACTCTTTCCACACTGGCTAAAGACCAGTCTCTAAGTTGTTGGCCAAACACAGCCTGCATCAGTTAACCCACACAGAAGCACCCCAAAATGAGGCCTCCCTCTTTGTGAAGGGTATTAGAGGGCATACACATTTGTTGCTTCTAAATCCTTAAAGCCAATGTGCTCTGTTGCTGGAACACAGGAAGGGGGTGAGGGAGGCAGTAAGTCCTAGAAAAAGTACTGCCCACAGTGCACAAGCTACAAACTGCCCCTGGGTGTGTATCCCAGCACCCTGCACTTATGACCAGCTTGCTTGTGGAAAAGCAGCTCAGAATATGTCCACTAGGTGGCACTGTGACACAGGAGACAGGATAAAGTTAGGTGGAAGTCACAGTGTAGATCTGTCCCTGTGGCTGGAGTTAGAGCAGAGTGAGGTGAAGAGCCTCTGGGTCCCACCACCAGTTCCTGCCAGCTGTATTCTCAAGAAGAGTAGGCATAAGGGACAGAGGCTGACCGGCCAGCTGGCTGGCTTCCTGAGTCCCACATGAACACTGGCCACAGCCTGAAGGCCCAAGCCTGAAGTCTACAGAGCCTGGAGGTTCTTGAATGTCAGCCTTCAGCAGGCCAGAAACCAGTCATTTAAAAGGGACCCTGGAGGGGCTGGAGAAATGGCTCTGTGATTAAGACAACATAGGTTCAATTCTCAGCACCCACATGACAGCTCACTACTGTAACTTAAGTTCCAGGGACTTGGACAGCCTCATGCAGACACACAACCAGGCAAAACAACAATGCACACAAAACAAACAAACATCATTTAAAAACAATTTGAGAGAGCTGGTGAGATGGCTCCACAGTTAAAAGCACTGGCTGCTCTTCCAGAGGACCAGGGCTCAATTCTCAGCACCCACATGGCAACTCCTAAGTTTTTGACTTTCCAGTTCCAGGGCATCTGACACCCTCACAGAGACATACATACAGGCAAAGCACTGCTGTACACAAATAGATGAATAAAAAACAAATAAATCTTTTTTTTTTTTTAACCAGTTTAAAAGAGAAACCCTGGGCATCTATCTCCCTCAGGTCTCTTGACACACTCTAAGTCTGTCTCTCCTCAAACAGTCCCATGGGCCCTCACCCAAGGTCAGGTTAACAAGGGGATCCAACAGCTTCGATTATTGCAGGCCCACTCACTGCCTGTGCACACCATCAGCTGCATACTGTGTAGCAGAGCAGCCCAGTGTTGTGGCTATGGTTCTGGCCTGGGGGGTGCCCGAGAAGACTGAACGGCTAGGCCTAAGAGGCACTTATGACAGAGTTACAGTCTAGGACTGGCTTCCTGGGCAGTCTGAAGGACATTCAACTGTGGGGTTTATCTCTTTTCTATCTTTCTGAGGTGAGTTGTCTAATAAAGTCTGAGATTTCCATAAGGGATGAGGGCACTGCTGGGGCAGAGACCATCCTGGGCTTAGGCTTCCTTGGAAGAAAGCTCTGACCACTGTGCTCTCTGACCCTATCTTGGGCCCCAACTAATCAATTTCAGAGATGATGTCACTGTTATCAGTATCACTCAGCATCCCAGCAGCAGTCAGCACGGAGTGAACTTCCTCTATGCTAATCAGGCCACCAAAAAGTCATGTGACAAAGGCATTTCCCTCCCTAGTCATGTGACCCTTTAACTGTGCCTTCCAACGTGAAAACCATGGCAACGGGCAGTTCTAACCGGTTTGTGACACACAGCCTTCATTTTGAGAAGAGAGGTAAGGGTTCAGGTGCTGTCAGAAAATGGAGGCTCCACTTTCCCCTTTCTGTGCAGCCTCCAGGCATCCAGTCGCCTGTGGTCATCTCTTACAAACAGAGGAAACCACAAGCCCCTCTCCCTTCCAAACTGAAAGGCTTTCCAAAGCTCAGCTTTTAACAGAAGTACCTTCAAGATTCTCTGTACTTTTCTAGACAGCTTTTAACTTAGGAACCAGAACACATGGGTCAGTCACAGGCACGATTTCAGAAGGAGCCTTTTATAAAACAGACAGGCAGGAGAATAAAATGAAGTGGGGCATGGAGAGCGGCATGCAGAGCTCTGGAGCATGGCCAGGCCGGCAGGGACAACTGCATTTTTCTGGATGCTGTGTGAACCTATCCTGACTGCCTATGTTGAGAACACACCATGAAACACAGTGATGAAGAAGCTTCACATCACCAATAAAAATCTCCGGAAGCAAGCCAGTCTAGTTAGTCATCAGCACCAAAAGCTGTCTACCAGGAATGTGTGCTGTGTCCTGGAGAAGAGGCTGAGCTCTTAAACCTCCTTGCACGGGGATAGCCCACACCAGAGGAGGAAGAACACCTATATCACTGAGGACCAAGTCCTCCTCAGGGCTAGCTTGGCTACCATGGCCTATCTACCTACTCTTCTGCACTCAAACCTTACACCACAACAGACTAGCTTGACTTCCACGTCTGTCCACCAAGCCCTGGTCAGCCATGATCTGTTTCCATCACCCTTCAATGGACCTCTGGTCTTTGGAATGCCCACGTTGGCATTCATTAGCCCCATGGCACATAAGCCAAAGGAGGATACCAGACCTGCAGAGCCCCTTAGTTTCCAAAGTGACTGCTTTCAGATGTTGCCTTTGTCACCTAGTATATGTCTGTGAAAACAAATGGGACAGGAAAAGGCCTGACTTCCTGGTCTACATAGCATGTGTGTCTCTTAACTCAAGAAGGGATTTCCCACCCTGAGCCTATCCCTCTCACACAGGTGTGGAACATCCTCAGCTCCCAGTAAGGGCACACAGAAGGATCACGGTGCCTCAGTGTCAGGACCATGCAGCTCTAGAACAAGTATGTCCAACCACCCCAACCTTGAGGTTGGGGAAGCTGGACTCACCTATGACAGAGCTGACTTGGAAGAGGCCATGGGGCTTCTACACAAAGCTAGAGGCCCTCCCCATAGTGATGCTCCTGTAGGCATTAGCACTTTCCTGTGGAGAGAAGATGCACCCACAAAGCTGTGCGTTAGTGACTTAGGCTGTTGAAAGTGCTCCACAAAGTTATGCTGACTTCTGCCTCCTGAGGGACACTATCTTTTTCCCTACTTCTCTGAGGATTTTGAAGGCTCTGATGTATCAGCACTAAGCAGAGTAGGAATTCTACTTCCCCAAAACAGTGGGGCAGCTTTGCTGGCCCTAAAGGACCTATTCCACCTTGACAAGATGGGGCTGTCTGTGCAAAGAAAACTCTTGAGATTGACGTGTTCTGCGACCAGGCCATAGTGGCTGCCTCTCCAGTGTCCTGGAGGCCACAGACAGAAGTTGGACAATACCAGACTGCCCTGACAGATACTGACTGACACGTAGACCTAGGAGCCTAAGGCATGGGGCGGAGTTAGTACTCCACAAGCGTCTCTAGCCTTGATGATCTGGATTAGAGGGAAGCACTCCTGAGCTCTAATACAGTCTAGGGGAGATGCCTGTTCAGCTTTACAGGCTGGCAAAGGGTGTGAAAAAATGGGGTCTACCTCTGCCCTGTCCATTCAGGTTGCACATGTGGGTAGTTGTTAAATACCAAACCATGGGCTGGTGAGATGGCTCAGCGGGTAAGAGCACCAACTGCTCTTCCGAAGGTCATGAGTTCAAATCCCAGCAACCACATGGTGGCTCACAACCACCCGTAATGAGATCTGACTCCCTCTTCTGGAGTGTCTGAAGACAGCTACAGTGTACTTACATATAATAAATAAATCTTTAAAAACAAACAAACAAACAAAAAAAACCCAAACCATGAAAGGTGAATCCTTTCACACTGCTGACTCCTTGGGCCAGGTCACAGCAGTCCAGCAGCTTCCATACAGGTTCTGAAACACAGGCACTAGGGGGAGTCTAACTGCTCTGGGCCACATGGTTGTAGGGATAAGCTCTCTTTCTTGGGGAGACAGAGATGGGTTTGGACACTGTCAGCCACTGCATGTGACTGATGGAGCCAGCATAGCCAGGACAGCTGACATTGGAGCAGCTAAGCTGCAAAACTACTGAACAGAGAAGCAATAGCCCAGCACCGCTTCAATTATTAAACTAGGCCTATGCCTCTTTCCTTAGACTGCCTCCACAGACAGAACACTCATTGGGACAAAGCAGGGAGCAAGGAGGCAGGCAGGAGAGGCTTGTAGCAGTGTGTCAAACCCACACTTGGCAGTAGAGGCAGCCTTCTGTCTATAGATAGGGCAGGCTGAGCCTAGATGACCAGAACAGCAGGATAAAGAAGTTGTCCCTAGCCAGGCTGTGGTGGCACACACCTTTAATCCCAGCTCTCTGGAGGCAGAGAAAGGAAGATTTCTGAATTCGAGGCCAGCCTGCTCTACAGAGTGAGTTCCAGGACAGTCAGGACTCTACAAAGAAACTCTTCTTGGGGAAAAAGAAAAGAGGGGAAAGGAGGGGAGGGGAGGGAAGCGAAGGGAAAGCATGTTCTGCATCCTAGCTTTCCAGCCAGAGGCCTTCAGGTTATAGCTGGGAGGCATGTGATAGGTGCTGAGCAAGAACTGCTGACAAGGAGCAGATAGGCTCTACAGCACCTGTTTGTCTCTACATATCCCAAGACAGGCCAGCCAGGACTGCCACTCTTGTCACATGTCCCTAAAGGAGGAAACATCAGAGGGCAGCAGACTCTTGTGGGGTGGGTGTCCATGTGAGTTTGCTCATGCCCAGATGATATGAAAGGTCTTTGAAAAGTGTTACCTGGGGCTGCCAGATCAGTCTGATGGGGACTTCTGAAGGGAAGGGAAGGAAAAGAAGTTGTCCTTGGGAGACTGGAGGGCACCTCTGCTTCAGGCACCATCTGCAGTGCCTCTAATTCAAAGCTAAGAGCACTTCTATCTGTCAAACCCAGAAACACTTCTAAAAAGTCCTATTGAGAGGCCCCATTTTTTAAGCTGAATTTCTCTGTATAGCCCTGGAACTTGCTATTAGACCAGGCTAGCCTGGAACTCAAGAGATCCATCTGCTTCTACCTCCCAAGTGCTAGGATTAAAGGTGTACACCACTATGCCCAGCACCTAAGTGGGCACTAGTCCCCATCAGCTAGGATGCAGAACATGCTCTGTCTTTCTACCAGAGGTAAGCAGCTGGGGTGGGATTTCTGAAAGTGATGTCATCACATCCCCGGAGAGTTCATGTCCGAATGCTGCTCTGGAGCTCCAGCATAGTGAGACACAGGGAGAAGCAGCATGTGGCCTGTGAGACTGCCATCACAGAACAGCAAGGCCAAGTGGTACCCAGTCTGCATTGCCACTTCCTTTAGATAAGGAGAGAGAGGAGCAGCTGGGGGTTATAAAAAAAAAGCTGGTGTGTATCTGTGTATGTGTGTGTGTGTTTGCGCGCGCGCGCGTGCGCGCACCTCAATGTGTGTGCATGCCAATAGGCTCAGAGGCCTGTCACCTATCCAAGAACAGTTGGTAGCTTAGGAAAGCTAAGTCCTGTGTGCTTGGCTCAGAAACACAGCAGAAGCCCTCAGTAGGAATTCTGGCCACCCATGCCAACCACAGTGTGCCATTTCTTCCAGTGTGCAAAGGAAGACACAAGTCACGGGAGGGCTGAGTGACTTCCCAGGGTCACTTAGCCAAGCCCTGCAGATGATGTGGGCTCCCTGGAGATGAGATGCTGGAGGATGGGGCGCCTGAGAGTTGCTGAGCAAAGAACAGAGAAAACGTAGTCCCATGCACTGTCAGTTCTGACAGGTTACCATGTCTCACTTGTAGCCAAGTTAGAGCTCATCTTGATAGCTTAAGTCATGGACCACTGGCAACATCCACATCAGTACCCTCAAGCTGGTAAGAGACAGTGAAGACGGGGATGTGGCCTTCATATTTCCTTAGTAAACAGGAACTTGTTCCATAGCAGGTTATCCCACAGGAAGTCAACAACTAATAGAATACTGGGGTGACTTTGATTGGGGGAAGTCCACAGCACAAGAGTGTGAGAACCAGGACACTGGCTGTAGCACTAACCCAGCTTCCTCTTGCCATGGATAAGCCAACTCCCCTCAGAGAAATATCATTCAGTGAAATGTCCCAGCAAAGTAGAAGCTGGATCTGCAGCAAATGTATGTAATCATACTTCCCAGAAAAGAGACCAGCTTGTTCAACAGCATAATAAAATTGGTCTGCATGCTGGGAAAAGCTAAAAGGAGCCAGTCCAGGAGCCAGTCCAGCTGTTTAGTATGTCCTTTAGATATCTGAGCTTCAAGATGTGCTCAGCTATACACAAGTCAGGCAGTACATGTCTCAGCGTATGGAAGTGGGGGCTAAAGTTATGATGCTCAGTGGTTCCTTATGTGGCACAGAAGACAATTCACCACTGGCGTCCTGAAATGTGTTTTCCAATATTCTGTGACTAAGGGAGGCAGATAGGTGAAGTAGTCCTATGGTGGGACACATGCATTTTCCTAGAAGGAAAAAAAAAAAGACTTTATATACTTCCTTCAAAGTGATCAACACAAAGACCATATAACATCACAAAAATCCCTGCTGATGATTGTGACCTGAAATTAAGTAGACTCTGATGAGCAAAGTCCAGTAATGTAGGTTATGTGGAGTTGGAAGCCAAATGTGGGGCATTTGGAGTCCCTCTGTGCCTGCAGAAATGAGTGTTGTAACATTCCAATGGCACCAGCAACACACATGTGAGTTCACAAACATTCAGGGAGAACAGGTTCAACTCCCAGAAGGAGAATCCTAAGAAATTAGAGTGGACAGCCTACCCTTGGGGAGGTGGCCAGAACCCTACACGTTAGCACAGGCAGTGCAGGGGCTTCTTTCTAAAGATGTAGAGGGCGAGGTGAGAAACAACCAACACCTAGCTGCAACAGGTCTGCGGACAGTTCAGCCCCCCCCTCCCCGCCCCCAGTCCTGCCACAGCCACAGATGACCTACCCTGGTGGAGGGACAGCAACAGAACATCTGCTCAGCAGACCTGCAAACTATCTTGTGCTGAAGACTAAACACAAGGGGTCCTGGAGCATTAAAAGGACATTGGGGAAAACTAAAGCAATAAGAACAGTCCAGGTTGGTCAGTGCCTGTGAAGGTTCAATGATCTGTTGTTCACGATGGGAGTACACAAGAGGGTTTTACAAATACTAAACAAAGTTAAGCTTTGGGGCTGAAGACATAGATCAACCGATTTACAAGTGCTTATAGCTTTTGCAGAGTACTAGGTTCAGTTTCCAACACTGGCATGGTGGCTCAGAACAGCTAACTACAGTTCCAGGGATCCAGTGCTGCTTTCTGACCTTTAACACTAGGATACACAGGGTGCACTTATATACACACCAGGAATACACTCATACACATAAAATCATTTTTTTTTAAAAAAAAAATAAACTAACTTACTTTTAAAAATATTTCTTTGGGATCAGGTGTAGTGGCTCATACCTATAATCCTAGCACCAGAGAAAAGTTGCAACAGGAGGATTACAAGGAATCTGAGTACAACCAGGACCACAAAGAGACGGTCCCCAAAACAAAAGGGTTTCTTCTGCTCAGTGTGCAGGAACATAGTCCACACACCCACGGGGCAAACTCATGAGGAAGTGCGGCTGTAAAAGAGCACCTGTGATGGGCAGACACACAGCCATCAGCACAGCTACTATTCTCCTTCCAACTGTGAGCGCTGGTTTCTTGTACTCTTGTTTCCATTCTAACAGCTACCAGCGAGTACAGAAGTGAAGAATGGCCCAGCGGTCAAGTGTTCCAAGAGAATTACTAAGCAGAGGTGTCCCATGCCTTAGGATTTCTGCTTTATAATAGAAAATCAGGAAGCAAAGCCACAGTCCCAGGGATGGATCCCCCATGTTGTTGGGTGGATTCAAAGTGAACTGACTTACATAACTTCCAACTTTTCTTTTCAGAGCTGAGGACTGAACCCAGTGCATTGCACTTGTTAGACAAGTACTTTATCACTGAGCTAAACTCTAGCCCTACAATTTTCAACTTAACGGGTATATTGAGACATATCCCATCAGCCAGCCAAGGAGTATAAAAATACCAGGTATGTATGTGTTATTTCAGAGGCTTATTACAATCACCTTTAATAAAAAGAAAAATTATTTTCAAATTTTCTACATTAGACACCCACAGTCATAGTCCATAAATCCAAAGTTGCCTAGAGCCATCGATCGAATCCCTGGAGCTATATTTATAGGCAAATGTGAGCTGCCTACCCTAGGTGCTCTGAAAGAGCAGCTAATGCTCTTAGCTGTCAAGGCCATCTCTCCAGCTTCAATAAAAGGTTTCTCTTCCCCAGGGACTGGATCACTGGGTGGATTCACAAGTCTTGTCTTCCCAACATATCATGACCCATGGTGACTTTCCCCCTGGCTATCAAAGCTGTGTTTCCAAATACAAGCCACTGCCAGACACTGTGGCACACACTTTTAAATCCAGCACTAAGGAGGCAGAAGAAGGCAGATCTACATAAGTTCAAGGCCAGCCACGGCTACATAGTGAGACTTTAAATAAAATAAAATAAATAAATAAAAAAGTCTGAGCTATATGCTGGTGTAGTGACATAGGGCTTGCCATCCCAGCACTCTGTAGGTAGAAGTAGATCATAAGTTCAAGGCTCTCCTCAGCTACATCGTGAGGGTAGACTGGGCTACTGCAAATCTTGTCTCTAAAAAACAACGTTAAATACTTGCTTTGGCAGCACTTATACTAGAACCAGAACACTAAGAGATTAATTAGCATAGTTTCTGTGCAAACCTACCAAATGTTCCAAATGTAGAACTAAGCACGCGCGCGCACACACACACACATCATCCCATCGTTTGGTATCTAAGAATATGAACACACAACAATTGCCAAGATGTCTCCTGTCTCTCCAGCCATCAGAAACTACCTTCACTGTCTCCAACTTCTGTGGGAGTATAGAGCCTTCTATGTCACCATGGTACCTGCCTGAACCTTAGCTGCAGACCGGCTTTGTGTGCCCTTTCTCCTTCAGGCCTGCCATTCTTTCCCTAAAGACCCGTCTTACAGGCTACAACAGTCTACCTTCTGGTATTACTCCTGCTAGACACCTGGGGTATCAATCAAACCTTGTAAAAGTCTTAGTTAGCATTCACTCTTGCTTCTACCTGCTCTATATATATCCAAGTCCCTTCTTCACTCTGTTCTTCCACAGGACAGGAGGCAGGACTCCCTCCAGAGCACAGGGCCAGAAAACAGTACCAATAAAAAAGCAACAGAGAACTCAGCTAACAATCACCTGTACACCTCCAGTTCCAGGGGATCTGATCCGACACCCTCTGTTGGCTTCCATGAGCGCTAGGCACACTTGTAGTGTACATATATACACACAAGCAAATGCTTACGAATATAAAATAAAAGTCTTAAAAAAATGATTTAGCAGTGGGCTCCCTGTGTCCCTGCATATTTTAGTTACCCGCCACTGTAGCTGACAAAGCAGCAGCTCCAGGAAGGTAAGTCCAGCAACATATGACCCAATTTGAGCAGGAATGGCAGAGGCCTACCATTAGAAACAGGAAGCCACATAACCACTCATACATTACCCCCAACATCTGGGAGACTGAGGTAGAAGGACTGTCAGTCTAAGGTCAGCTCGGGACACTGTCCTAAAAGAGTAAAGTGGGGGGGGGGGGGGGGGGGGGGCTCGATGACTGGTACTCACACCAGCCCAGAAAGCTTATTGTGGAGTAGGTACTGCCTGAGAATTCTGGGGTCACCCCTACCACTCAAAGCTGATGTAAGAGAAAAGGCCCAGATGTGCTGGGTCACTTAGATACTGAAACACAACACCCCAGTGTCCCAGACAACCCAGTATACAGGCAGATCCTCTCATCTTAGTGACCCATGGAGAATGACATAATAAAAAAAGGCAACAGGCAAGAAGCCCATAGCGAAAAGAGGCAGAAAGTGAATCAGAGATAGAAAGGCCCATGAGTTAAGAGATGGCAACTGGGCCAAGAGAGCACCAGCAATTAGTATTAAGGGCATATACGTAGAGTTCCCGGAGTAGAACTTGCCTACACAATAGCTAAGAGACAAGGTGGCCTACAGACTTCTGAGTTTTAGGCATTTGCTGTTCTTCAAGCTACCCAGTAGCCCAAGGGCAGGCTTCCTGATAGAGACTATTAAGAGATGTGAAGTGGAGGCTGGAGAGATGGCTCAGCGGTTAAGAGCACTGACTGCTCTTCCGAAGGTCCTGAGTTCAAATCCCAACAACCACATGGTGGCTCACAACCATCCATAATGAGATCTGACTCCCTCTTCTGGGATGTTTGAAAACAGCCACAGTGTACTTACATATAATAAATAAATAAATC
>NW_022196905.1:208785187-208825830 GCF_008632895.1 Mastomys coucha
AGATGTGAAGTGAAGGATCACAGATGCACATGCTGAAACTGTGTGTTGAGGACATCACTCTAACAGCTGGGACACGGGTGTTTATTCAGGACAAACTCCAACAGACTGCTAGGGGGCCTAGCTTGCATGATGGGGAAGATGATATGCCCCCATGGTTGGCTTGTGTGTGGTTACCCCAAAGTGCAGCTATGGTGGGCAGTCACCTTTCTCTCACAGACTTGGCCTTGTGCTTCCATTAGAATGGGAAGGTGACAGAGGAGGACCTGACCCAGATGCAGGCCAGAGACCTAGTGGCAGAGTCATAAGAAATAAGCTGCCACATACACTAAAAACAATCTAGACATTTTAAGGGGAAAAGTCCCCAGCTTCTTTAACATGACTGGCCCTGCACAGACCTCAGGAGCCTGCCATTAACTGCTAGGCATGGACCAAGGGCAAACAAGACTGGTCATTGTCCAGATAATCATATGATGGACACAGCCCAAATCAGAGCTGTACAGAAGAACAGGACTGCAGAACTCAAGCAACACCACAAATCATGGTGAGCAAAGGAAGCCAAGAGGAGAGAGTGTGTGTGGAGCACTGTGGAAGGCTCTTTGGAAGAAGGTTCTGGGTGATACTTTCTTTTAACCTTGCTGTTTCAAGTGTATGTGCCTGTTGGATCTCATTATAGGGTAGAACTAGAGGAGGCTCTGCCTGTAAGCCATGTGTTATGTGCCCACAAAGATGACTATGGGACTCTCGTTTCTCCTACCCCCAGCCATCAGAAGCTGGGAAGCTTCCTCTACTTGCACTCCCACCACGGTGTGGCTTTACCATAGGTCCAAAGGCATTGGGTCCCAGAACACAATCACATCTCTAGAGCATAAGTAAGCTTACCTGTGGTGTATATGCATCTGTGTGTGGAAACCTATCAATTACACTTACACACACACACACACACAGACACACAGACACACACAGACACACACACACACACACACACACACACACACACACACACATACATCTGAGGTATGTGTACATAAGTGTGGAGACCTAGACTTGACTTGGGGCATTTTCCTTGATAATTCTCCACTTGATGCACTAAGACAGGATGTCTTGCTGAACCCTAGTATCCGCCAATTCAGGCTAGTCTAGTCTAGTCAGCCAGCTTCCCCTGCAGATCCCATCTCTGCTTCCTAAGGGCCAGGGTTCCAGGCAGCCACTAAGTCCTCCCAGCCTTTATGTAGGGTCTGAGGAAATCAAGCTTACACAGCAAGTGACTTGTGCACTGAACCATTTCCCAGCTACCTAAACCCTTGCTTTCCTTTTTTTCTATTTTTCTTTTTAATTTTTTGGGGTCTTTTTGAGGGGAGGGGGGCTGTTTCACTGTGCTGTCCTAGTGTGCTCTCTGTAGACCAGGCTGGTCTCTCAGACCCACCTGCCCTTGTCCCACGCTGCGTACTTCCCTCACTGTGTCTTGCAGATGCTGGCTGGCATGGCCTCTTTCTATGAGGTGGTTATTCCAGATTTGCCCTTGCACCTTGTCCCAAGCAGCCACTGGTGAAGGGCATGACCTGCTGGCTTTGACACCGGGCATATATTTTGAGGCCTGTCCCATCTCTGCAGAGGAAGCAAGGCCACCCACACAGCCCTCCCTCTGCACTCTCAGAGCTATTTGGCTTTTGTGGAAGACAGGAGCACTAGTAGGCATGTTATGTGTATATGCCACTTCAGTCCTTTTTCAGTGATCCTGTCATGAAGGACAGGGACACTAGTGCTGATAAGATCAACCTCAAGATCCCAAAAGTCGAGGCCCCATGTTGGCTGAAGGGAAGGTAGCCACAGTCGGTACATGGAATAAAGTGCTGACCAAAAGGGAAGAGGGAGGAGAAGATACAAGCTCCTGCAAGGCAGTGCCAGCACTGACCTGGGACAGACTGGAAAGAGACATTGGACTCCAAGTTGGCCTTGGAGGCCACAGACCTACAACTTCCTCTCAGGGTAAATGAAGGCATGGAGACAGTCTTGGTGGGGAGCAGTGTCATTCCCTTCAAGTAAGCCACACTATCAGCCTTCATTCCTCTCCAAGAACAACACAGTGCATAGGACTCACCCTCCAGCAGCCCAAGATGGTGGCACATCTATCATCCCAGCACTGAGGAAGGGGAAGAGGGTAAAGAGGAGTGCAAGGCCAGCTGGAGCTCAGCAGAGATCCAGACTAGGACTGTGACATAGGGCACCAAGCAGCTTCTTCTGTTTGTACCAGTTCAGCCTTGACCAGAAGTCCAGGCTGGGGTGGGGCAGCAATGGCCACAATCTCATGGCTGAGGGACCTCGTAGAACAAGACACACAACCTGGGGTACCTCTATGGATTGTTTTCATGAATGCATCATCATACAGACACCAAATATCTGGTATGAGAACCATACCATAGCGCACCCCTCCTCCCCATCTTTTTTGCAGTATATGTGGAACACAACCCCATTTACTTCCTAAATCATCTACATGGTGGGGCATTAACAGTACTATCCAGAGTGGACATGCACACAGTCTACATGGAGGGACATTAACAGTACTATCCAGAGTGGATATGCACACACTCAGGAAATGGAAGGAGGAGGATAAGGAGTTTGGAGGCAGCCTAACTACATGGCACTCTACTTCAACAATAAAAGAAGCACAAAGTCCTCGCATACTGTTCTCTACCACCTGGCCCCACATAGCCTCATATCTTCCTTTGGTTATCAGGTTAGTGGCAAGCGCCACTATTCACTGAGCCATTTTGTGGGCCTCATGCATACTTTTTTACTGGCCATATCCTGTAAATTATGTGAGGTCAGTCATTGGGATCTGCTATGGTCTATCCAGCATGGCCAGCTATGGGTCATCTGTGTCTTAGAATGTTCTCTACTTCCTTCCTGTGAATGAAGTATTAACCCACTTTACAGATACCTGGCTTTATCTCCTCTGGACTAGCATGCATCACACTGCTAGGGCTATGGACATCCAAGTTTCTCTGTGTGGGGGAAGTGGTTCTATTTCTCATGGTTTCATGTCTAGATTTGGAGGAAAATGTCTACTTATGCTACTTTATACTCTGACCAGAGGTATATGGGAGGCTCTGGTTTCTACACATCCTCACCCAATACCTGCTATTGTCTGCTGTCTTTATTATAGCGATCCCACAAATGTTCAGTGCATACTTGAGCTATATTGTGCTGTGCAGATTATCAAACAGGACAAGTAGATCAACAGTGGTTATATCCTCTGTAACCTTGTTGACTGTATCTAATTGCACTACCAATTACCAAGAGTAAACCACAACATCGGTAATCTTCTATTTAAAAATTGTTACTATCATGTTTATACATGATAGGAGAGGCACATGGAACAGTGTGCATATGAAGGGGAGAAAACAGCTTTATGGAGCTGGGTCTCTCCTTCCACCTATACAGGTTCTGTGGACTAAGCTCAGTTGGCTTGAGCAGCAAATACTTTTACCCACTGGGCCTTTCACCAGCCTAAGATCATCTATTTCTTATATAAATCTAGTCTAAGCCTTGCGCATTCTGGGCTCTGTGGTTAGGTGCATATGTGCTCATGACTGGTTCCTTCCTTATGTATCTTCATAAAATGTTCCTCTCTGAGCTAGTGCATGCACAACTTTAATTCTAGCACCCAGGAAGCAGAGGAGAATCTGTGTGCTATGAGCCAGTCAAAACTACACAATGAGATCCCCACCTCCAAAGGGCCTCTCTAGCTTGGCTCAGATGCCATGAGATGACTCTTTCACTTCATGCTCATGAAGTCACCCAGGGCTCTGCTGTTTGGTTGGTACGTATCTTTCCTCGAATCTATGGGGTGTCACTTAGACCACTGTGTGACTCATTATGTCCAGCTTGACACCCCTGCAACTGGCTGCTCTGTGGATACATTTGCCTTCTTTCTTGTTTTTTTTTTCTCGGCAACTTTGTCTTGTTTTTTTGTTAACATTTTCAGTTGATCACTTTAATTCTGTATTGCCTTCTTCATATTTTAGTTATTTCCTTGTCCAAGACAGGTTATCACTAGGTTATCCCAGGCCATGCTTTAACTCTTGGTCCTCCTAGCTGTGGTCATTAACTTTTCAAGTTAACAGACCAAGTCCATGATGGGCAGAGTGCTGCCTTGTGCCCCATACACCAAATAAATTGCTGGTTTTTGTCCTAGCCTCAAGAAGGAATGGGAGAACGTGTAGCAATCACACACCACACCTCACTGTTCTCTCACAGAAATTCTTGGGAAGATGCTGTGAGCCCTGGAAGGCTTCTACATACCAATGAGTACAGCTCCTGTCTTGCTGTGCCACTCACTGCCTTTTGAGAAGGAGATTTGATGCTTTCTTCAACATAATCTCAAATTGCTCTCCAATCACAATTATTCCAAATATAAAATACATACTACGAGACCGACAGAAAAACTTTGAAGTGAAAGAGACGGTTATAGAGCCCCGACCACTCTGCTATATCTGCCACCCTTATTACATGTCACATGACTGCAATAAGGCACACAAACATTGACAGAGACATCACTTAAGTGATTTTGATTTCAACCCAGCCACCTCCTCAAAGGGAAATACCATGCTCTCTGCCACCCTCAGAGCCTACCCCAAGGCTTCAAAATGCCCACAATGGGAGCACAAGCAAAAAGAGAAGTTTTTTGCTGTTGTTTTTTTTTCTTTTTCTTTTTTGAGACAGGGTTTCTCTGTGTATCCCTGGCTGTCCTGGAACCCACTCTGTAGACCAGGCTGGCCTCAAACTCAGAAATAGGCCTGCCTCTGCCTCCCAAGTGCTGGGATTAAAGGTGTACACCACAACTGCTCAGCGTTGGCGTTGTTCTTTTTTCTAAGACAAGCTTTGGCTGTCCTCCAATTCATAGACTCACCTGTCTTTCCCTCCCAAGAACTGTGATTAAAGATGTGCACCACCACATGCCAGTAAAAAGAGAAGCTTTGAAAGAACCAAATACAATTCTAGAAGCAGGCTGAAGAAATGGCTCAGCAGTTAAAAGCACACACTACTCTTGCAGAGAACCAAAGTTCGATTCCCAGCATCCACATCAGGCAACTCACAACTGCCTGAAACTCCAGCTTCAGTGAGCTGACACCCCTTCTTGGGTACACATACCACCACATATGCATAGAGAAAAGAGCAAAGAAACTCTAAAAACATACGTCCAAAACCCTTGGTAACAGTGGCCTGATACCAGGTCTCCTCCCCATCTCAGGTCTGAAAGGTTCCCAACTTCTGGTATAATGTAGCATGACTGTTTACACAGAATCTCTACATGAATCTCATCATTCAAAACACCTGACTTAGCATGAATGCTGTAAGCAGACATGTCACATTGATTAGCAACTAGCAAACAGAAGTCCTTACATGCTTAGTATAGGCACAAATTGTACACCCTTTCTTTTTGGTACTGGGCGTTAACCTCAGGGCCCTATGCTCTACCTGTGATGGTTAATCTTGACTCTCAGCTTGATGAATTTAGAATCACCTAAAAGATACACCACACCTCCAGCCTATTGGGAAGGAAAGGGAAAACTCACTGTGAGTGAAAGCAGCATACCATGGGATGGATCCAATTCTACATAAAGGAAGAGACAATTTGTGCACCAGCATTATTCATCATTCTTTGCTTTCTGATCACAGAACCACTGGTTGACCAGATGCCTCATGTGCAGGCTTCCATGCCCGACACAGTGCATTATATCCTCAAACCATTAACCAACTAAACTTTTCTCTCCTTAAGCAGGTTTTGTCAGATATTTTGTCATAGTGAGAAATATATTACTACTATTGCATCCACCCCAGCCCACTCATTACTTCTAATCTGTGATTGTTGAAACCATTAGTACAAAACCCACAGGACAGAGGGCACTGTCTGTACTATGAAGCAGTGCACATGAAGCTCACACACTTGGTGTGGAATAAAAGCCAGGTATCAAAAAGAATAGATACATAAAGTCCACAAATAACAACAGAGCTAATCTGTTGGAAACTAAGTTGTCCAATCAGGAAATTGAACATCTTTGAGGGGAATGGCCATATCAGCAGATACCCTCTTGGTCTGGGCTGACCTGAAGGCACACGCTTTTGAAAGCTACAGAGCAAGCACTGAGGAAACAACAGGACTTGGTGGTACCTATAATCTCAGGACTGGGGACAAGGAGAAAATTTGGGTTAGTGGGGCTCACTGTCTAAGAGCCTGACCAAACTGCCATACTCCAGGCCAGTGAAGAGACCCTGTTTTAAGAAATAAGATGGAACCAAAAACCAAAACAAACAAACAAAAAAAAAACAAAGCCGGGCAGCGGTGGCCCACGCCTTTAATCCCAGCACTTGGCAGGCAGAGGCAGGTGGATTTCTGAGTTTGAGGCCAGCCTGGTCTGCAGAGAAACCCTGTCTCAAAAAAACCAAAAAGAAAAAAAAAAAGAAATAAGATGGACAGCTTCTGATGAAGTGCCCCCCACACACACATGCACACATACCTTTGCACATACACAAGTTAATAAAAATTCAAAAGAGCTAGGCATGGTAGCACATATCTTTAAGCAGCAATGGAAAGCAGAGGCAGGAAGATCAATCTCTTTTGAGTTAAAGGCTAGCCTAGTCTGCATCCATAGTTCCAGACCAGCCAGGGCTACCAGTAAGACCTTGTCTGAGAGACAGAGACAGAGAGAAAATATGAATATAAAAACCCAAGTATTTGGGCAAAATCTACAGCTGACATGGCACCCACATGCCGCTTTAGTATGGCTCATCTAACTGTAGAACCTGGAACACTGAGGCCACTAATGTGGTGTACATTGGTCCTTAGATGCACATAAATGTATACACATTTGTATTATTTGAATTTTGGACTAGTTATGTTTTCTTATCAACCTCAGAAAAGTGTTCCAGTATAATGGGTTGAGCTGACACTATATGGAAATTAAGAGCCATATTGTCTGAACAAGAAAATATATGGCATTAAGCCCGCAAGCCCTTGTATGTATGCATCTAATAAATTGCTGTGGTGAGCTCAACGCAAGAGTACCTCAACCCTCACTACCCTGGGTGGATGCACTCAGTACATGAATCTGCTTGGAACCCAACTCCTGTCTGATACCCATAGAAACTCATACTCTGCCGGAGAGAAATCCCTAAAGGGGACCCTGGCCAGACACCCAAAGAAGACCAAACAGGGCTGCTCCCTTCAGACTGTCCCCATACTGCAGAGGTTGCCATCAAGAACACACTTCCTTCCTGTCACTTCATCAACCTGCAAAGCAGAGTGACTATTTCACCAGGAAGAAATGTGGCTGAGATGTTTTGCCCAAGCAGAGCTGCAGCATGTGACCTGGCCCTCACTCTGCCCATTGGCCTTCAGGGTTTTCGGTTCTTTTCCACTCTTACACCTGCATCAGCCAGAGTCCTAGCGGTCTCTAGTCTCTAGGCAGCCCTCAATCCAGGATATCTGGGTGATCTGTTCCCCAGATTGTCCTGAAATGTTAAGTACGTCGCAAGAAGTCACCAGTAAAAGCTTCAGTGAATGCCATATCTAAAGGACAGTTTTGGAACCAACAGCTCTAGGAGGGCCTCAGAGGTTCAGAGGCCTGGTGTACCCCTGGGTTTTAGCAGTAGAAGAGGGATCTTAACACCTTAACACTTACAACTTTGGACTTCACCATCCACCCCACAAAGGAGTAGGCCACAATAAACAAAACGTGGAGCATCCTGACATAACTCCAAAGAACCTACTCCCTCTCCACCTGCTTTGGGAGCTCACCCATCAGAGGTCTCATCAGACAGCTGAGGGCCCACAAAGTCAGAGGGAGGAAAAGGAGCCTCAGCCTATCACTGTGACTTATTCTAAAATAAGCCTTTAGTTTTAGAACAGGGCAGCAGAATGCAGTCAGAGAGGGAGAGAAGTTTCTGAGTGAGCAAGAGGTTGGTTACTAAGACAGGGCCCTGTGTGTTTCAGGCTGGCCTGCAACTCCATAATGTGGATGATAACCTTGAACTCCTCAGCTTCCTGTCTGCACTTCCTGGGATGGGCAGATCCTGCCACATGTGCCCAGATGAGAGAAGCCTTTCTAATGGTAAGTTCACAGAATGTTCTCAATAGAAGAGAGGCTGGAGTCTCACAGTGAACTCCAAGCCCTCACCAGATTTTGCATAGAATTGAAGATTGAAACCCCTGTGCACTTCAGGGAACATGTGGAGAACTAGCTTCCTCTTGCACTCCATCAGTGCTGGACCTCATTGAGCATACACATGAGGTAGACAAGGACCCCAAAGGTACAGGATCCCAGAGGTCAGAAGGGGAATCAGGGAAAGTATGTATCACAGGATAGGAGGCTGTGTCCTCAGTGAGAATCTGAGGTAAGTGATCCATTCTAGAGTGTTCTGAAGAAAGGGTAATGCAGCTGCTGGGAGAAAAAGGTTTCTGAGTGAAGTTGTGGTGGGAGGTTGAGTCTGAATTCCGTCAGCCTTTCACCTCTGAGTGTCATGAAGCACGATTCCCAGCAGAGCTCCTTTGAACTAATTGGTGATGTACAGGAGAAACCCACGGAAGAGATGACAGAAGCTGGGTAGAACAGGGAGGAGGCTCCTCCTTTGAGGAATAACACAGGCAAGGCATGGTAGCCTGGCCTCCCTGAGGCCACACCAAAGGAATGCTTCAGTCCTCCCACAATCTCAGAGGTGGCAGACCCAGTGGCAGCAGGGGACTTCCCATGGACAGCCACTGACAGCATCCCAGCCCAGGACTCAGGGATATCCTGCCCTGTACCAGCCTCTGCTAGGCTCCAACTGTCTTTTCTCACTCACCTGTGTGAGGTACGCATGTCCACAGGCCCGTCTCCTAACAGCCCCTCATCAGATCCTGTGCCCATGGCCTCTGTTGTCCTTGGCAACCCCTGGGCTGAGCCTGCACTCGGCTCTGGCATCACCCTGCTGTCTCCGTCCACTGTCAGCTCTGATGGTCCTCTCTCCATTTTCATTTTCTTGTTCTCCACATCATCCTCTGTTAGGTCAGGTTCAAGGGCTCGCTTCTGACTGCGGGTTCGGCATGCTTCTTCACTCATTCTGTATGTGAAAGGGAGGATACAGCGTTTGAATCCCTTCTGAAAAGTTTAGTTTGGAGGGTGGTTTTGTTTTCCTCATAGAGGCAGCTAACTAGAGAAGGGACAACAAAGACAGGGCCATAGAAGGCCCTCCAAGACTTCCCTCATACTCTCAGGATGGCTGGGCAGGAAGGAGTCCCACAGGCCTCTGGGGTGTGGCCACCTCTGAGAAGCCATGGAATCCAAGTGGGAGAAAAGCAGTGGCAGCTGTTACTGAACAGGGTCTTTCTGTGGAAGAATGGTGCCTATTATGGGTCTGAAAACCAGCACAGGGACCTGGCACCTGTATTGTAATGGTGTGTGTAGGACCTGGCCAGAGGTGACCTCAGGTGCTGTGTGCCGGAGCCCTCCAGGGAGCCAGAAGTGAGGGTCATACTAAACTCTTTGGTTGGCACAGACACACTCTGAGCACAGTATGGACTAGCTCATCCCAAGGTGCCACCACCATGGCCCAGTACCTGTGGCACACACACACACACACACACACACACACATATATATATATATATATCTTGATTCAAAGAAAAGGGAGAAAAACGCTGAGTCAGTTTTTGATCCCATGACATCACTGGGCTCCACATGACCCTTCCCAGGATTCAGTCAGAGAGACAAAGCACTTTCCAGAAAACCAGTCTGAACCGGTTCCAGACAACACAGCTGAAGTGAAGTGTTGTTAACCCTCGCAGAGACAAGAGGACAGCTTGCTGGCATTCCACGGCGTAGTCTGGGACAAGGCACTCTTAAAGGGGCCGCTCAGAAGCCAGGTCTTACTTAACACTGCAGGACACTAGCCTAGGGAAAGTCAGAGAGAACCTAGAGTTCACTAGGGACAGGGAAAAAAATCTGGCTGGGCTCTGGCAGGATCCAAGGGACAGCTCCACAAGACATCTGGCATTGAGTATATCCCTGCAGAGAACCTCAGCTCACATCTCCAAGCAGGCTTTATGGGAAGCCCTCCGATTCTGCATCCTAATGGAGGGATACCTCCTTCTGGGTGCCTCAGTTTTCCCACTGGAAAACATGGTAGAAAAGGCCTGTCCTGGACAAAGCCAGTTCTGGAAACCCCTTCCAAGGTTCTGGGAGGCTGGGGTACATCCCATCCTATCAAGGATGCACTCCCACGCCAGACCAGAGTCCACCCTCACCTCCGTGATCCAGTCACCCTCTTCTATAGTCCTTGGACCCAAGAGCTTCCTCTTTACCACCACCTAGGTTAAAATTAATGCTCTGACCTTAACATGACTCTGCCAAGGATAGAGGTGGGGACAAGGTCACAAGCCTCAGTGGGCTTCATCTGCACCCAACTCTCTCCTGCCACCCCAACCTATACCCTGACAACCTCCACCAGATTCTTGAGCACCCACCACATCCCTCCACTCTAACAGCAACCCTCTCAGCATTGGAGACTTCTATGGCTTTGCTCTTCCTCCAACAAGCCTGACCACAAACCTTGCCACACTTGCTGACAATCTGTCTGTCTTGCCTCCCAGCGAAAGCAAACAAGTCACTGTCCTGGGGTGTCAGGGTTCTGCTTGAAGAAGAGTTGCTGAGTTCTAGAACAAGAGGAAGCAGACTGGCAGTATCTCAGACAGGACAGAAACATGCCCAGGCCTGGGCAGGAGATAGATGGGGAGCTCAGGACCTCTAACAATAAGGATATGTGGGAACTGAGGGGCATTATGGCTATCAAAAGTGAAGCTCACTGGTGGGGGCACACTCCCTTCTTTAATCCCAGCACTCTAGAAGCAGAGACAAGTGGATCTCTTATGAGTTCCAGGCTACACAGAGAGACCCTGAAAAGCCTGGTCAACAAAATAGAATGAAGCTCTAGGTCTGTCCCTGCTCCCAAGTTCTGCCATCATAACTCAGTAGGAGGAAGGCAGGGCTTTCGTACAGCAGCCCCAGGCCTTGATCTCAGCCTCTCCTTAGCTCATCTGAATCCACCAGAAACCCTGCCTGAAATCTATCTTCTCCATCCACTGCCTTACTTCTTTGTTGCTATGAAAGGGCTAAGGAAAAGCAATGGTCTACCAGGGGTTGAGGGAACTGCTTTTCATATCCCTAGGAGCTGCCCATTGTATGGAGATCGGTATCTACTCAGAACTCAAGCAGGGCCCAGAACCTTGAGCCAACCTCAGGGTAGGTGTGGGTGAAGGCAGGAGAGGAGATGCCTGGAATTTGCCTCCCCACTTCCAGAAAGACAAGCACAGCTGGAGGGGTGGGCACCAGAGAGAGATCCCAGTAGGCTGTGCCCTCCCCACTAGGGCCTGAGCTTCCACAGCTGTGCCTTTGAGGAGTAACCAATCCAGCCCATTGTGATATTCTGTGGTAAGAGTAGTCCCAACTCCCTCAAGGCCACCAGAGACAAGGTCTCCTGGGACCAGCACTGATAGGTACTGACAGTACAGTAAGCACAATGTGGGCAGGAAGAAACCAGCTTCCCTTAGGAAGCCTCCTAAGAGGTAGAGAAAGGGTTTAAATCACTCACCTGTAAATGGGGGTGGGTTTCAAAATTCCCAAAGGAAGGGAAAAGAAAGCTGCCACACCTATCACAGGCCTGTTCAGGGAGAATAGCTATCACAGGCCTGTTCAGGGAGATGGGTCTCAGCAGGCACTGCCTATGTGGCAGCAATACAGGATATGATGGTCATTTTAAGAGATATGAAGGTCACAGGGCCATCCACCTACCATGGAATGGGGCTAGGATGCTTAGAGCAAGCCCCAACATCCTGGGCTGAGCCCCACACCTGCCCTGTGCAGCAACCCCAATAACATTCAGTGGGGCCTAAAGGCTAGTAAGTGAAGATAAAGCACTGGGCTTTCTCAACAAGAATCCTACACAGGTGCCTCTGCCAGCCCTGGGACTAAGGGGCCCGAGTCCTTGTGGTACACCAACAGTGGATATCTGGGCAGTACAAATATCACTAACTGCTACCTGGATGCTGCCTCCTTTCAATAAAATACCACAATGCAACTGGAGGGAGAACCTGGGACAGGAAACTGACTAAACGAACAAGCTTAAGCTAAGCAGCACGTCAACACTCAATGGGTTTTAGACTTTGGTGTTCTTCTGACTATGGTGGCTCAACCTCAATTAGCAATACTCCAAAATGTGTATTCCAAACATTAATGGAGGAGTGGCAGTAAGTGGCATGGACAAAACCTACAACTGATGTTTGTAACCCGGGGAACCTTAGCACTGTGAGAGGGAAAGAGGAAGGGGATGTTAAGAGGGGGGAAGAGAAGGCAAAGAAAAACATTTCCCACTCCTTCACTCAATAGCAGCCCTGGGCCTCTACCAGAAGAGCTGCTGTCCTAGGGGCTGGGGATTACTCCGTGCTCAGGAATGCACAGCTGGGCAAAGACCGAAATGGCCAAGGGTGTCAGGTGTCAGGACTGAGTGGTTAGAGCAAGCAGAGAAGCAGAGGCCAGGTGGGAAACTCAGTCCTAATAGAGACAGTGCGGGGGCTGGAGAGATGGCTCAGCGGTTAGGAGCACTGATTGCTCTTCCGAAGGTCCCGAGTTCAAATCCCAGCAACCACATGGTGGCTCACAACCATCCGTAATGAGATCTGATGCCCTCTTCTGGTGTGTCTGAAGACAGCTACAGTGTACTTGCACATAGTACATAAATAAACCTTAAAAAAAAAAAAAAAAAATAGAGACAGTGCGGATGGCCTGTGGGGAGGTAACAGGAGCATGATGATCCAGGGAAGTATGAGGGCCTGGACTCAGATCATAGAGGTCCACCTTACTCTAAAGTAGTATCTGGCTGATAGGTAATGGGACACTGAGGGACAAGACAGTGCTGTGGGAACATATTTCCCTCCTAGGTGTGCTCTGAAGCTCCTGTAACCATGGAGGAAGGGGGGACTGCTCTCTTCTGGAACTGGGACAGAAAATTCAAGACTACAGTTTGATGCAACTATGAAACACTCCTTGAGGAAGGATAGCCTTTGCCCTGGGGCTTTAAGGGGCCATCACTTCCTGTCTCACTTCCTGTCTGAAAGAAAGCAGACCATATGAAGCAGCCTACACAAGGACAGGACAACTGAAGGACATGCCAAGGTGCCATTGCCCCAGGATCACATGGAGCCCAATCATACAGCACAGAGGCCCTGCTGCCCGGTTCCTCCTGGCCTGCAGCTGGCACTCTCCAGAGAGTTGTGCTCCAAGCTGGAGATCTGCTCTGACCACACAGCACAGCCAGGCTCTTATAGCCAAGACCCAAGCAGCTGGGGAGGTACAAAGGAGAGAAGACAGCTAAGCTCTAACAGGCAGGTTTCCTCCAAGCCAAAACAGACACTTAGACCTGCCTGGGTGGGCCCAAGCCACTTCCTGCCACACATCCAAATGACAGAGTGGCAGGGACTCTTCTGGAAGAATTTAGACTCGAAAGCCCAAGTCTCAACCTCTCAATACTGCCTCAGTGAAGCAAAGTAAAAGAATCTAATTCAGCTTAGGAGACAAAAAGGTAATCCAGGGCAAAGAATAGAGTGCAGACTCAGTTTAGCCATTCATACTCATCAGCATGTGGAAAAGACATGGACTGAGACCAAAAACAGACTGAAGGAGAAAAAGTCAAGTTGCTGAGTAATGAGTTTTAAAATGCTTACCAGTAGCTTATCATCCCAACCCAAAAAGGACTGAGGACAGAGGAGGGAAATGGTAACATTTTACAAACACCTACGAAGCTAGGAGCAGAAAGCTTGTTTCAGACCAGACTGAACTACAGGGTGAATTCCATGACTTCCAGGGTCATATAGTAAGTTCCTATCTCAAAACTGTGGAAATAGTCTATACCTATGATATAGGATCATGTGTAGAAGGACTCTGTCCTGCTGTCCTGACTGTACATACGCCAATGGCATGGCTGTGCCCAAATAAAACTAGGCACCATAATGGGCCACCAGCCTTCAAAGCCATCTAGCCTAGTGTTTCTGGTTTTACACAGAGCAAAGGTACACCAGCCCAGCTTCTAGTATCTTCTTTTTTTTTTTTTCCTCACAAATATGTGGAAATCTAAAGGCAAAGAGGCCACATTATACAAAAAAGTGGTGTGCTACAAAATCAACTGCTTCAGATCTAGTGCAGGACTTTGGAGATGCCTCTGGAGGACTAGGGGGAAAATAGAACCTGAGCACACTACAGGCACGTGTGTGGAAATCTATGGCCCATGGAGGTTCTATAGCAGAATGGAGCTACGGAAACCAGAACAGGTCTCTGGGGCATCTAAAGCTTGGGGAGGGACCATGTGAAACCCTGAGATAGTTCACCTGGCAGGCTCATCCATGAGGATGGAAAAGTCCTGAGGGAAGGACAGAGGCCCCCAGAAAGACATTTATACTGGGTGTGAGCTCTGCCACATGGCTTTGCTGCCCTCCTCGTGAACTCTAGACCTAGGTGATTAACAGCACTCCACTCCAAACTGTTATTCAGTGGGGCACCTTATCCAGTACATGCTGGGGCTCCAGAACTTGGAGGCAAGGGACTTCTGAGGTTATCACCTACTGTCTGGACATAGACTCCATAGACTCTTAAACAGACCAGCCTTGTAGAACATGTACAAACATACACATATGCACTCCTAATGTTCACTGGTATGTTTGTACATACACAAATGCATACACACAACCTGATCAGCTCCTCCTCTAGTTTCTATTTCTTACTCATTTCTCTAAGTAAAGGTCTGTCTTCTATGACAATGTTGACCAACCGACAGCTCTAAGCCCCCAGTCCACAGAGCTGTCTCATGAATACAGAAAACCACCCAGGCATAGTGGCACCTGTCATCTCAGCACTCAGCAGGTCAAGGCAGGAAGGTTAAGTCCAGGCCTGACTACAGACTGAGAACCTGTCTGGAAACAAATACCTCAAGGGTTGAGGGGACCTCAGCAACTGAGCACTTGCTTAGTATGTACAAGCCTGGGAGCTGGAGGAGAAAAAGGAAAGAGGACGGAAGGTTCCAGTGTCTGCTTTTGCAAATAAACACTTTTCAACAATCTTATTAAGGTAGGAGATATGTAAAAGATGCTTCCAAAATAAGGTTCTTTAAGATGTACTTAAGAAAATTAAAGGCCAGGTGTGGTATTGCATGCCTTTAATTGCAGTACCCAAAGGCAGAGGTAGGCCAACCTGGACTACACAGAGTTCCAGGACAGCCAGAGCTACTACATAAGAGAACCTCTGTCTCAAAATAAATAAAAATTACAGAGAAAAGAAAATTATGGTAAAGAATAAATTATAAGTAGTTTTAAGATATTAAAGTACATTTCAATATTTAAGTAAAATTTTAGGCCTAAGTGAAGCTTGGTGGCAGCACCCATCTATCCTGTGCTAGATCAAGAGTTTGTTCCTCAGCACTACAGAATCAAACTCCTTTTGCATGGGTTCCTACATGCAGCAATGTACAGACAGTCTTGGCAAAGAACAAAGCAGTTTTGGAGGAACGAGTCATCCCCAGAAAACACCACAGCCCCCAGTGAAGCTACAGAAGGCACCCCCCCCCGACCCAGCTAAATGCTGCAAACCTCAAAAAGACAGCACCCACATACCAACTGTGCACCGTTCTCTGTACAGCCCTGGCCTCTCAGCCCTTCTAGGAATAGTCACCTCTTAAATCCAGCCAGACAACAAGAAAAAGCCATGTATCTGACCTGATTAGAGCCCCAAGGGAGGCAAGCAGGGAGTAAGGTCTACAGACAGTGAACATGCCTGCTATATGTGTCATCTCAAGAGCCTTCAGTCTCCCCAATATGTCTGCGTGAGATAGGAGTGGCCCCATATAGACACCTGACCTCAAGCTGTGTCCTGTGCTGGCCTTCAGCCCAGGGAGAGGAATGTGCTGCCCAGTGTGGCCATGTGAAAGAAAAACTGAGATCTATGTAATGACCCAGGTTCTAGATTTGAGGTATCACTGTGAGTGACACATTAGTAGGCCACAGCCATCTCTTAAGCCTGAGACTACTAGTATCATGAAGCAGAATCCATAACCCTTACAGGCAGATCACTCCTGTAGGACCTAGCCTGATTTTACATCCACCTGGATGTACCTGGAAAGGACAAATTGTTTTGCATACAATGTCCCCAAAGGTTCAGATGGAACATCTCCCATAAAGACACGCTGAGTAAAAGGTGAGGGACCAAGATGTATCCCACATCCCTTTCACATAGGTAGGCACCCTTGCCACAGTAGTGC
Organism: Mastomys coucha; assembly: GCF_008632895.1. Taxonomy (NCBI): domain Eukaryota; kingdom Metazoa; phylum Chordata; class Mammalia; order Rodentia; family Muridae; genus Mastomys; species Mastomys coucha. Next base: position 208,801,523 of record NW_022196905.1, read on the forward strand.
TGCTGGTTGTTGCTCTTCCCTGAAGGAGGCCCAGGGCAGGGAGGCGTGGCTTTGAAGCCCACGTCTAAGAAAAACAGGAGGTTCCACAGCCCATGACAAGAAAGAATCAGGTTAGAACCCTTAATACTTTCATGCCCGAGGGCAGACAGTCCCCTTGCACACACCTGCACCTGTAGCCACCTCCAGTACACAGAGCTGAGCTGCCACATGAAGCATCACAGTGGAGGTCATGAGCCTCTGGTAGTCTCTGACACCCTACCACCCAGCACTCCCTCACCCTAAGGTTGAGGAAAGGTTGGCTCTGCTCACTGCCCACACGACTCTTCCACTAGGTCTCAGCTGAAACGTGCAGCATCTATATGTTCACCTGTTTATACATTCTGACCCCTTTCCTGAGACAGGAGACACCTCTTTATTCCATGTTACCAGGGCCCAGTGCAGGAACAATGCTCAGCACAAAAGAACACAAAAGAGACACTGGATGGACACTCTCTAAACTAGTAAAGAACTAGAGCACACTTGCTTTCCCTTACTCCCCTCCTGTAAACTAAGCCAGAAGAATCTTCATGCCAAGACGGAAAACAGTGACTGAAAGCAAACAGAAGCCAGCAGGTAAAGCAGTACTTCTGTAGCCCAGTCCTCCACAAGCAGCCTGAACAGCAGAGCAAGGCATCTAGAAAAACCAAACCTAACGGAATAGTAGGTATTCCTGACAAGTGGGAGGCTGAAAAAGGAGGACTGTATCCTGGGCTACAGAGTGAGACACTGTTACAAAATACAACAGCAACTACTCAAAAATGGATCAAAGAACTAAATTTAGAGAATATTAAACCACAGGTGAGACTTCCTATCCTTGAAGATGGCAGTAGGTTCTCACACATCTCATCAAAAGCTACCAACAGCAACACATAGGGCAATCTGGAGCTAGGGAGAAGTTCTGACCTTGCCACCCATAAAGCACACTTTACAAAGTGCTAGGGCAATAGCATGAGTGCAACTGAACCACAGGGCAGACAGTCTTGCCAGCTTGGCCAGTGAAGACTTGCTCTCAACAACAAGGTGGGGGTCACCTCAGGAATACTGAGGCTATCCTCTGGCCTCTAGGTACACATGCGCACACACAAGAGCATGCACACACACTAAAAGATAATATATACTGCAAAATTTATACTACAAAATTAAAACTGTGTGCATCAATCGCTACTACCAGCCACTGGAGCACACCTTTAATCCCAGCTTGGGAGGCAGATGTAGGCGGTCTCAGTAAGTTCCTGACCAGCCTCATCTACAGAATGAGTCCCAGGACACATAGGGCTACAAAGTGAGTGCTTGTCTCTCAAAAAAAAAAAAAAAAAAAAAAAAAAAAAAAAAAAAAAAAAAAAAAAAAAAACCAACAAAATATCAATACAATGAAACAGACACACAAAATCTTCTCCTTGAGAGCCTGGTATCCAAAACATCTTACCAATAGAGGAAGAATTCTTTATGGCTAAGGGACAGTCAAGGGAGCTTGCTGATTCACAGCAGCTCCTCCTCCAAGGAAGAACAAAATTACATGTCAACTAAAAAACCAAAGGACCAGCCAGCTAGATCTCCAAGTTCAAGGAACTACAAAGTGAGTTCCAAGACAGCCAAAACTACACAGAAGCCCTATCTCAAAATACAAAATGAAACACACGCATGCACGCACGCACACGCCCACCCACCCCCAGGAAAACACTTGAATAGACTTTTCTTGCAGCCATTCAAATGACTAATAAGGAGATCAGAGGGACAGCTCACAACTGCCTGCCAACTCCAGCTTCAGGGGATCCAATGCCCTTGAGCACCCATATACACACATGTCCATAAAAGATAAGATTTTAAAATGTTTTGGAATTAGGGAGAACTGTGTCATACCTTGAGTATATTGAATGCCACCAGATACCACACTTTGAAATGGTGAAAATGTCAATTCTTGCATTGGTGGCTATTACCCAGTTTGGTGTTTTGTTTTGTTGTGGGAAGCAGAGGAGGTGATGTCCAAGACCTAAGGGTTGCAGCTATTTGAGCCTGGTGATCAATAACAAGAGCTGGTTCTTAAGGAAAGATGTTTGATGAAGTACAGCTCCAGAGCCTGCAGCTGCCATGCCAGCAATGGCAGCTATCAGGGAACCCAGACTGCTACAGTGGTTCACTACACAAATGGGATTCTGAGCCTTGCCCCAGAGCAAAGGTGCCAAGACCTGGCAGTGTGGCCTATGGAACATTCATGGGACAGGGAACTCTAGAGCAGCTGTGCTGAGGAAGGCTGTGGTCCCCTGCAGTTCCTAGGCCACCATTTAAGATCCTCTTTCAAAACTAAACAAGGAAGCTAGGCCGTGGTTGCACACGCCTTTAATCCCAGCACTTGGGAGGCAGAGGCATTTCTGAGTTTGAGGCCAGCCTGGTCTACAGAATGAGTTCCAGAACAGCCAGGGCTATACAGAGAAATTCTGTCTCAGAAAAAAAACAAACAAACAAACAAACAAAAAAAAACAGAAAACAAAAAACAAAACAAAAAAACTAAACAAGGGCTTTGGTGTGGGAGGGCATGCCTTTTGATCCTAGCACTCTAGAAAAGACGGGTGGATCTAAGAGAGTTTGAGGCCAGCCTAAACTACACAGTGAGTTCTAGACCAGCTAGCATTACTTTATAGGACCCTGGCTTAAAAAACGGACAGCTGGGCCATGGTGGCACATGCCTTTAGTCCCAGCACTTGGGAGGCAGAGGCAGAGGCAGGCAGATCTCAGAGTTCAAGGGTAGCCTGGTCTACAGAGTGAGTTACAGGACCACAAACAAGGAAGACACAGAGAAACCCTTGGGGGGCGGGGACGGAGAACACAACTACTGCTATCTGAGCTGCTGGCTTGAATTTCAAAAAAAAAAAAAAAAAAAAAAAATCATTAAATGACTCTTTTAGCTTGGGATTAGAACAGAGTTTCAAAGGTTACCTCCTGTCATCTTGTGCTATGTATTTATGAGAAGGGGCTTTCTCAGCACCAATAGTTTTAAAGTCAAGGAATCAACTCTTGAGAGAGACTGAAGATACTGCAACAACGTCTATCAGCCCAAGCCCAGCACAGGCTGCTGAGGCACACGGCTGGTGCTTACTGCCTGCAGGAGCTTATGGTGAAGTGCTTTTACCTACTGAGCCATCTTGCTGACCATAAATTTTTGTTATGGAAAATTCCAAGCACACCCACAAAGTAGTAGTGATGCCATGATGGGACATGTCCGCTCCCCAGGTCCCTGGCCTCATGTCTTCCATGCCCCACACTGGCCTTTGTGAAGCCAATGCTTTGGACATGCCCTTTGGTGACACTTTCAACCCCTTAACAGTTCATCCCTCCCTCCCTGTAGATATGCTTGCCCTCCCCAACACCACCCCTAAATTAAGTCATTTGTTTGCCATAGTTGGGTTCTGTGAGTGAGGTTTCTGCAGTTAACATGATATGAACCCAATTTCCTATAAACTGATCTTTAAGACAAAATGGCCAGTACACATCCTTCTGGACGCTCATACCACCACCCTGCCCCACCACTAAACACTGTTGGCCATTGATATGGCTGTCTGCACCTTACTCATTCTGAGAGCCTGGCAGTAGTGACACATGCCTTTAATCCCAGCACTGTGGAAAGAGACGCAGGTGGATCCGAGTTTGAGCCTCATCTACAGAGCACGTTCCAGGACAACAAGGACTACACAGAGAAACCTTGTCTCAAAAAGAAAATAAAACAACAAAAATTCATTCTGCAGCTGTAAAACTGAACTCACAGTTCTGTATGTTCATAGTACTTAGTGAATGTGACAACTGCTATGCTGGCCACTAAGGCTACTTAATATGCAAGTCCAATTCCCGCCACAATACTATTCACTGGTCACTTGTGTACAGAGCTTCCTCAAAAGCTGGTGACATGACCATCACCCCTGCAATGGGGAGGGTAAGACCAGAGAATTATGTGTGTCTCTAGAAATAAACACAGGTTCTGTGGTCCATGTTGATAGGCCTCTTATATGTTGGTACACCAGGCTAGAAAAGCAGGGTTCATGCTTCATCTCCTCCACGTGAAACCACACTGGCTCCCTAACATCCTCTAAAGGAGAATGGGGACTTGCCAGCTTCTTTTTCTTTGAGAGCCAACATGAACTTGGAGACTTTTCATATTACTTATTTATTTAGAGACAAGTCTCACTCTGCTACACAGGCAGGCCTAGACTGCTGGGCCTTCCAAGGAGCTGGCACCTGGCTCACCATCAATTGTGTTTTTTATTTCATATGTACTATGGATGATGCCAGTAGGCCAACACTCTACACCCACCCCCCACTCCGAGTTGCACCACTGTAGTGGACTCAACAGGTAACTCTAGGACTTGCTGCTGCAGTCACCTGTCCCACTTGATCTGTGCTACTACTGTGGGCCTTTCTGACAAAACTGTCATGTTCCTAATACAAATTCAGAATTCAGTGTTATCTGGTTTGACTCAAGTTCTGCCTTTCTCTTTTGGTCCTTAGAAACACTATCTGTTTCTTCTACAATGTCTAACAGGGAAAATAAAATAAAAACGATTAAAGTGCAAAAATGTGACTCCAAAAACCAGCTTTACAAAACTGCCATCTAGTGTAAAAATGCAGGGGAAAACAAGACCTGACAGTCACCCTGTTATGCTGTGCATATGCCCTTCACTGGCACACATGTTGTAACACACACAGCAATGAAATTTTTAGTAATAAATAAAGAACAAACGCACACACACCTTTCCTTGGGAAAATGGAACTCATGCTGTACTTTGTGTAAGACTAAAGATGACAGAACCCCGCACAAGAGGTTCTGGCCGGCAGTGTCTCTGCTTCCCTCACCTTGTTGCTACTGTCACAGGGTCACTACCCACACCCTTCACCTAGTTGCTGGCACAATAATAATAAGCTCCCCTGTCACAATCCTTTCCCACCACTCATAGGAGAGCTTTGGTTCTAAACAAACACATAGTAGTTCTTCTGTGATTCCGGTAGGACCTGACTGATCTCCTCCACAGGAGCAGCCAGAGCCCATAGCTGGATATTTTCCAGCAAAGATGTCTCAGGGACTCTGCAACATGCACAGTTTTCCTTAGCAAGAAGACAATGCTGACTGTGCTGTGGCTATGTTCTACCTTCTCTGGGAAGCATATGCTTTTCTAAAGCCACGTCTCACTTAAGATCTCTAATACATAGCACATGAGTGAGCATCATCCCTACCAAACAAACAAAGATACACACACACACACCTGCACTCCCAGCAAATGAGATTCAAGGATAAACACTTTGTCCACGAACCTGAGCCAGCAGAAGGACCTGCTGGGGTGGGCATGTGGTCTGTCTGTGTGCACCTTGGTAATGGATATGAGTTGCCTAGCACATGAGGACCAGGGATCAGGGAACCCCAGATGCAGCAAAAGGTAAATAAATATGGCCTAGTATTAAACTGGGACACACCCTAGAAAACATAAATTAAAACCTACAATCCCAACACCTGGGAGGCAGTAACAGAGGCAGGAGGATTACCTGGAGCTCATCTGGGGCTACATAATAATACTCTTCAAGAAACAAGCCAGAGTTGGTGGTACATATCTGTAATCTGAGCACTTGGGAATCTGAGGCAGAAGATCAAGACTAGCCTGGACTACATGGTAATACCCTGTCTCAGAAAACAAAATAAGGGGCTGGAGAGATAGCTCAAAAGTTAAGAATAAGAGCATTTGCTGCTCTTGCAAGGGACACAGCAATTCCCAACACATACATGGCAATTCAGAGCCATCCTTAACTTCAATACCATGGGATCTGATGCCTTGTTCTGACCTCCTTGGGCACCAGGCATGTGAATGGTACATAGACCCACAAGCAAGTATAACACTAATACACATAAATTTAAAAAATAAACTAAAAAACAAAACCCTAACCCTAACACTGTCACAGCCAGTGTCCAGCATAGCAGGGATGTCAGAGCAGCCAAATCTCACTCAGTAGCCAACCAGATGCCAATAGGTGGTGGCAAACCATTTGGCAAGACACCATGTTACAGTCTTAAAGTCTTAAAACTGAGACAGCTGTCCTAGGAGGTTTTGATGTCATGCCCTACTTCTAGGATACCACTCAATTCCTCCTCCTTTTACAGGTACATGGTGTTGAGCAAAAGTATCACTGTGAGATCCTGGTGGCAACAGAAAGGCCCCTCCTCCTGGTGTGGAGTTCTGGCCTTTTGTATTCTGCAGAACTGAAGTTTCCACATGAGAGTTAGCTGGGCAGTGGCTAAAGAACAATTCTGGCCATTTGGGAGGAGATACAGCTGAAGATCAAAGGTTAGCCTCTTGCTGCCACCCCCCCCCCCCAACCCTAAGGCCTTTGAGCAGGTGACCAATAAACATGGTGTCTATCCCAAGGCTCAAGGGTCATACCTGATGCCACGGGGACCCAACTCCCTGCCTTCCTTCCTGAGCAGGGCTTTATCAGATATATAGAGGTCATCTAAGCCAGCTTTCCATTCCATAGACACCAGTCCCTAGCACTCACCTGGCCTCAGGGTCCGGGACACGGATCCTACCATGCTGCCATGGCCACAGCTCTGTCAAAAGGCAACTTATGTGGATGTGCTGGCTCAATGTGCTGGCCAACCTAAACCAAAAGATAGAAAAACACTGAGTTCCATAAAATGGTTGGGAATCAGGAAATTTCAAACTTTTCCAGTGCTGGGGTGTAGCTCAGTGGTGGAGCCTACCAAGTGTGAGCAAGACCTGGGTTCTATCTCCAGCATCCACAATAGAAGAAAATGCCTCCAGCCATAGGAATAGTGAACTCTGTCTGCTATTGCTGTCCTCCACAACAGGAACCCAAACAAGCAAATCAATTTTAAGGCCTAGTGGACATGGGGTAACTGTGAACAACACCCCAGACCTACCTTCAAAGCTCTCAACAAAAGCATGACAACAACACTGAGTAACAGGCCAAGTCCAGATAGTTCTTATTTATCACCCAAAACACACAGTAAATGATTGAAGGGCTGTCCTCACAGCAAGCCAGGAGTAACAGAATTAACACATTAAGACCAAACTGACACAAGTGCTAATCTAATGTGGGGATGGTCTTGGGGCAGACCCCATTTCATAAAACAGAGATCTGATACATCTGATACTCAAGAAACCTGCCCAGCACCTAGACCAATAGGGTCCCTGCTCTGAACCACCACCAGTGCTGAAGTACAGGCTTGTCTGTCCCTGAGGATGAGGAGAGCTAAGTGCCCAGGGAAGAAGAGACTGTCTGCTATACAGATATGGCTGGGCAGAGTGGCTCCAAGGCAGGCCCCAAAGTCTGTGGTGTCAGGCTGGGTCCCACTTTTAGAATTTTATGCACCTGGTTTGCCCAGTATCAATACCACCTCTGTTCTCTTTCTTTGTGTCCATACAAATACCAGGAAAACGTACTAGTAAGAGATTGGCTTTGTTGTTGTTTTTAAAGGAATGGCTCAGCAGTTAAAAGCACCCGCTACTCTATAAGAGAACCAAGGTTCAGTTCCTAGCACTCACATGATATATATACATGTAAGAAAAACACTCATACACACTTTTACAAAGAAACCTTTTCTGTTCAGTTTTCAGTTATATTATAATATAAGATCTCACTATATAACTCTGGCTGATCTAGAACTCAGAGGTCTGCCTGTCTCTGCTTCCTAAGTGCTAAGATTAAAAGCACTGCACCAGCCAGGCGGTGGCGCACGCCTTTAATATTAACCCAGCACTTGGGAGGCAGAGGCAGGCGGATTTCTGAGTTCCAGGCCAGCCTGGTCTACAGAGTGAGTTCCAGGACATCCAGGGCTACACAGAAAAACCCTGTCTCGAACCACCCCCTCAGCCAGAGGCAGAAAACCCTAGTATAGGTGCCCAAACACCTGTCCCTCTACAGGATCAAGGCCAGCACAAACAGACCCCACCTTGTGATGATTTCAACTTTACTGTGGATCAAAGCAACAATCTCCGTAGAAGCCACCTTTCAATTCTGAGTCTCAACTTGTTCCCAGGCTAGCAATAAGCAGCCTGATCATGTCTCCCGGTTGGTGGCCAATGCCCACACCTCCAGCTTACAGTCCCACACCCAGGAAAGAAAGCAGTGAAATTGCATATAGAGGTCAAAGGACAACTTTCAAAAGCTGGTTCTTCCCTTCCACTATGTAGGTTTTAAGTATTAAATTCAGGTTGAGTGGTCAGGTGGTGGTAAACCTTACTGGCTAGGTTACCTTGCCAACCCTTGTCTGTATGTTTGCAATTTGTGATGGTCTGAGTTAGTAAGACCATCACTGAAGTGAAGGCTACAACAAAATCTGTTTACAACAGCATAAAAACATGATGCACAAGGGAAAAAACCCAGTCACATTAAAGTCCTGGCACTCACCTGAGAATGAGACAGGAAGAGGGTTTGACTGTAGGATAAAACAGAGACTTTTGTCTCAAAAAAAAAAACAAAAAAAAAAAACAAAAACAAAAACAAAAAAAAAAAAACACAGAGCAGGAATCAGGCCTGGGTTCCCTCTCTAACGTCACAAAAGTAAACAAAAAAATGGAAAGAAATCCCTTACTCATAGTTAGGGGGTACAAATTCTCTTCCTAAGTGACCTACAAATACAATGCATCTGCTATCAGAAACCCTGAGCAGAGGCTGGGCACATAATTGTAGTGCTTATCATACAAGTGTGAGGTCTCATAGCCTATAAAGAAGCTGGATATGGTAGCATACTCTTACACTCTCAAGAGTGGGGAACAGAGGTAGGAGGATCACTTAATTTCAGGATTAACCTAAAATCTCTCTGCATAGCCCTGAGCTATCCTTAAACTCATTGCTATCTTCATGCCTCTGTCTGTTGGGATCAGAGGTATACCCTCCCCAACTTAATTCTGCTAGTTCTGATATTAAATGTCTGGAATTTCAGCCACTTCTCTAAGTGCCCATACTGTCCTCTCTGCTAGGGTGAGGGATGTTTCTGAACTGAGTTCCTTATTTCAAGAAGCCTCTGGACAAGTAAGATAGCTCAATAGGTAAAGGCACTTACTACCAAGCCTGAAACCTGAGTACAATCCCCTAGAGTCACACGGTAAATAAGAGAACCTATTCTCACAAGTTGATCCACCCATATATACAAGCAAGCATGCGCGCGCGCGCACACCCACCCACCATGGACAATCTTAATCCATCTATCAATGTATTAACAGACTGGACTCAAAACATCATACATACCCCAGAGGCCGGCCAGCCCAGTGCCCATCCACCTAAATAAATCTCATTTTTGGACTTCTGGCCCAGCCTTATACACCAAACACTCTCCCACTGTGGACATTTCACATCTGGAACAAAACCTCTGCAAAGATGGACTCTCAAATCCAGGTCATCAAGAGGGATGCCTGCACCTGTAGTCACAGCCACACAGGTGGCTGAGGCAAGATTATCGGAGCCAACAATAGACTAGCTCCAAAATAATAAAAATAAACACCAATTCTTCACTCTAAATTGAGAAAGGCCTAAAAAAAAGTAACTACCAGGGCACTGTGACACTTAAAAATCTAAGAAATGCTTAATCCACATAGCCTCACCAAATTCCAGAAGCCTCTACCCTGGAGAAGTACTTGAACTTATTAGCCTACTCTGCTGCCTCCTACGGTACCTGCCAGTGGCACCCCAGTCTGTTCCAGAGTTTAGCAGGAAGGCACCCTCAGCCCACCCCATCCAGTATAGCTCCAGTGTCTGTGGACCTTCCCACCAAGCAGCAAGGCACAGGCTGTGTTATCAGAAACCTAGAGCGTATGACACGCAGCTAGTGCTGTAAGTTTGTACTTGGGTAATGGGCTGGGATGGAGGAGTCAGTCTGGGGAGTCCAGTGTAGCAGCTCCTCCAGTCAGTCAATGTGAATCTCACAAGAAATGAGTAGAGATTGAGCAGAGCCCACTTAGCATTCCCACAACAAGGAGCATTTCTTGAAACTAAAATAATCATGTGATTACCACTGCACCTCACTAACTGGGTTCAGAAAGCTTTGCTGTTTTTATGCCAAACTCATACATTTAAAACAGTATCAAGTAACCCTTAAGTGCACAATTACCAGCTCATGGGAGACTCTTTACCTCCCCTGATAAATCATTACACTTTAATTTTGACCCTGCACCTGGGTCCTCCACTCACACATACACCCTTCCCCTATATCCCACCCTGACCTTGTGTCCTATTTGGAGAGAAACCACACTTTGACAGGAAGATAGCCATGGGAGCCACGGTCATGAAATCAAGCCTTGGCACTGTGGCTGCCCCATCTTTTGTTGTCATATGATCCTCTGGGGCAAGGCCTAGAGGATGCTCCTTTTAACTCCAGGATGAAGGCAGAAGTAAGAGCCCAGTAGGTTACTCATGGGCAACACAGGTGTTTGAAGACACTGGCACTTGACAGTAGTAAGGGCTGACTATACTACACTCTTGGGCCTGGACCTGCATGAGTGTACCCCTCTACTCTCTATCTACCACCTGCCCTCACTGACACCTTTGCAGTCTGCACCCAAACATTTACCACCTTGGCCCCCATATTGACAGATCCAAGAACCCAGTACTTCTCCTTGCTCCTGTCTCTGACCCTCCCAAACCCAGAATGCACCTGCCCTGCACAAAACAAGCATCTACCCACTTCACAAATCTCACCTGACCCTCTCTAGGAATGGAACTCATAACACCGGAAAGGGAGAAACCAAGGCAGGTGCTAGTAGAGCACCAAAGGAGACACCATAGTGCTGACAGGTGGAGGAGGACTACATCAAACAGACCACGTTGGTCTCAAACTCACAGAGACCTGCCTGCTTCTCAAGTGCTGATATTAAAGGTGTGCAGTAGCAGCAGCAGCACCACCATCATCACCACCTGGCTGAAGCACAATTCTTGCTATAGCTCTGGTGGCCTAGAATTCAGAGTTCCAGTTCCTCCCAGATGCTGGCAATATGCACACTAAGTGTGTGCTCTATTGCTAAGCTCTGCTCCAGCTCACATTCAGTTTCCAACTTGGGGATCAGTAGTACCCTATTGCCTGCCACCCACATTCAAGCAAATAGTTTTCCAGGGACATAGCCACAACCAATGCTCCCCTCTGTGTTTGCCTACAATGACAGAGCTGAGCTGTGGTGATATACAAAAGAGTAAAACCAAAGCACTATCTCAAATGGTAATGAGGAACCTTACCTCTAAGGGCTAGCAAGTAGCACCTTGGAGCTGTTCAGGAGAGGAGCAGAGGGACTCCAGCCACAACAGTACAGGGCATAGCTTGGGCTCCAGCTCCAGGTCACCCCCAGGGAACCTGAGCAGTGCCTGCTCTCCCTAGGGCAAAATGCCTTGTTAACCATGTCCTCAGGGAGCAGGGACATATCAGCCTAAGCAGACTAGAGACTTAAGAGAAACAGTCCCAGGAAAGCAAAGGAGCCAGCGGGGAAACTGGCCATACAGCCCATCCCCCTGGCAACAGAAGCTAGCCCTAGGGGATGAGAATGGTAGAGTCCTGTCCACCACCTCAAGCCCTAGCACCCACAATCCCTGGCTCACCTTGTCCTCCCCTTACCTATGGTAATAAAGGCCTTGATGGAGGGTGGATCATCTCCTCACAATGAGCCAAGACACCCTCCCTAATGACCCTGAAGACTGACGGATGGACGGACCCACACCCACACCCTCACGGTATCTTATGATGGTTCCATTGTGTATATGCACTCACACACACATGATGACTCCAGTAAGTCTGTCTCTCCCCTGCTTGCTCCTCACACCTGCCCACCTGTCTGCCCAGGTCCCTGCCATGCCCCCTCTCCCTTTTGCCACTTCTGGTGCAAGTCCCTGTCACTTAAGCAAGCACTCTCCAACCAGCACATCCAGCCAAGATAAATAGATCGGGGATGTGGCAACAGTTAGGACCATGTCCTGTCTCCCCTACACTGTTGTCAGCACCCACAAACAATGTTTCCATCACAAACTTGGGTTAAAACCAGTCATAAACACAAACTCTGTCTTTCCTCAGAATCCAAGGCTAGGAGGCAGTCACATGGGCCCCAGCCCCCAGCATGAGTCCAGGCCTCCCAGAGAGCAGCTGCTGCTTCAACCTCTCACAGCTGAAGGTCCCAGAGGCCCAGCCTTGAGTCTAGAAAAGCCTCCTCCCTGTGACTGCTGGGAACTCATTGCTGTCTTGGTTCTGGTGGTTGGCATAATGTACATACACACCTTTTTTTTTTCTCTCTGCAATGCTAGAAATGCACCCCAGAGCCTCTGCTTTCAAAGTAGGCAAGTGGTCTCTACAGAGCCCCTAACCAGCACTCCTCCCTTCTTACTGCAGAGGTACAGTATCCCACCCAGTGTCTCATAGATCAGAAAGCAGGCACTTCTATCACACTGTCCTTCCCTACTAGCCATCCTAAAGGCTCTCAGTGACCCACAGCACTGCAGAAAAGCCCACCTCCCTCCTGACGCTCCCTTAGTACTGTGCTGTGAACCAAGTGATAGCCTCTGCTCCAGGTAGGACCTCCACAGGAAACCACTGCCTCTTACTTAGGCTACTGTGATTTAAGGCCATTTCTCAAACATCTCAGCTCCTATGTGGATGCTCCTCCCAATGTCCAGCAACTGGTAGGAACTGCACACACCTGCATATGGAAATGTACAGAGGCCAAAGTCTGTGGGCCTCAGAAAGGTCTGAAGTGCTCAGCACTGAGATGTTCAGTATGTGAAAAGCTTGTCAGACACCTGAAGGAAGTGTGACAAGAAAAAGAGGAAATGGCTTCTTTGCTGGGAAGCTGGGACTGCTCCCCTGTGATAACTCCTTTTCTCCCCACCCCTTTCCTGGCATGAGGTTCTCAATGCCAGGATCCCACCTTAGGATCTCCAAAGTGCCTATGTCATGGAAGAGGCTCATGTGCTAGTGATAAGTAAGCTCCCCACTCAATCCCTGGGTGGGAAAGCAAAGAGAGGGACTGGAGGCTAGTGGGTCCCAGTACCAAAAGTACCAACAACTGAGCCTCTGCCATAATGCTCCAAAAGCATCCACAGGCCTAGCATTCTGGAAGCTTCCATACAACAGGGCACAGGAAGTTCCTGTAGAGTGGTTGCCTGGTGAGCCTGAAGCTCCTTCTCAACATTGCCAACACCCATACTGAAAAGGAACATGTCTTCCTGAGTTCTAAAAGCTGCTGGAGGAGGGACCTAGGAACCTAGACTGATAAACAGTCATCAGAAACCCAGGAGAGCCACTGGGTAACAAAGAGTGGAGCAGCCTTGAGAATAATAAGCCTTGGCCCTGTGGGAGCAAACAGCCTCCAGGGAGCTGTTGTGGGCAGAGAGCTGAATTACAGGATGTCCTGCTGATGTGTGCTGCTCAAGGGCCACATGCTGAGGTCACTAAGGACTCAGCCTGAAATGTGGGGACCAGTTTTCCCTGACTGCCTTCTGCAAGAACACATCAGTATGTAACATACTTCCGACACACAGATAAATAGCTATGGTAAAAATGATGAATACCTGTGACCCCCCACCCAAGCAGGGCAGTTGGAAGACCTAAGACTCTCCCCAATATTTCCTGGTGGTTTCAGGGGCTCGAGGAGGATCACCCTACCAAGCTGAAGGACGCGTATCTAGGTCCTGCCCCTACAGGAGCTAAAGAAACATCAAGGAATTTCTGTGCTCCAACACTCTACCTACGAGATGACGTCACAATCATTTAGAGCAACAACCATTTCTCTAAACCTCCTAGCAGCTGACACAAGTCAGGCCTTCAATGTCTTACTCTCTTTCTAAACTAACTCTGGCAGACAGATCCGTGTCCTCATAGTCACAGATTATTTTTGAGGTCATATTTTTTGTGAAGTATATGCACACAAGGTAAAACTCTTAAACTTCCCCACTTCAGAGACTTACTATAGTCCAAACTGGCCTCAGATCCTCAGAATGCAGAGTACCCTGCTTCGCCTGGTAACCAAGTCAGGCTTATTGTGACCATTCTTAAATTTGTGGCTTAGCATTATTAAAAAGTTTACACGTGGGCCAGGTGGTGGTGGCACAACCCTTTAATCCCAGCACTGGGAAGGCAGAGGTTGTAAGAGAGCTGAGTTTGAGGAGAGTCTGGGCTACAGAATGAGTCCAGGACAGCCAGGGCTATGGGGAGAAACCCTGTCTTGAACATTCACCTAAGAGAAGTTTACATGGACCAGTTAGATGGCTCAGCAGACAAAGGTTGCCAAGCTTGACAACTAAGTTCAACCTCCATGTCCCACAACCTGAAAGATGTCCTCTAAACTCCTCCCATGTCCACATTTAATGAAGTATAAAAAATAAAGAGTAAAAATACTACCATAGTTTACAGAACTTGTAAAAGTGAAACTCCCCACTCCCTGGCCAGTCTCTGGCACCTATCATTGCCTTCTATCTGCAAGGACAGCTTTATTCCAGAGAGCTCCTGGGGTGGGGGTGGGGGGAATCACAAAGCTTGTGTCCTTGGGGTTTGAGTCATGTCACACAATTTCAAGGTTGAGTTATTTGTGTCATTGGACCCTCCTGGACCATGCATGCACAGGGATGTCACAGTGCAAAGCAGGGCCTAGGACCTATTTCTATCAGATCATGGCCCAGACAAGCCCAACCATCAACCAGTCCCTGCAACTTCCCAAATGCATGGCAGAAAAGAGCCCAGGAAAGCCTGTGGCTGGTGTTCTAGGCGCACCTTGGACCTGGCCTTCCTAGACAGTCCTGGCCTACCACAGCATTCCAATTCCCTGGGAACACACCTGTTCCAACCTCACCTTACAGCACAAGCAAGAGACAGCACAAGCAAAAGAAGTCCAGGATACCAGCAAGTAGAATAGAGAGGACCACTTCATCTTGGCCACACTCTTCCCTTAAATGGAAACCTAAGCACTCCAAATCTCCTGGAAGCCTGTGTACAAAATGTTACACTAGATAGACAGCTCCCAGCACATCCAACTTCATGTAAGTAAGGGGGACAAGACAAACAGATACCAGGGAGAGGGAAAGCAGGAGCATCACAATGCCCAGCCTCAACCTGGAATCCTGAGCACCAAGGCAGCCTACCCTACAGGCAGGGTCCAGCACGGAGGGTGTGTGGAAAACTCAACAGAGACCATTCAAGAGTCCCCTGCCTGCATTGTGTTCTGGTGCTGGTTGTGATTGTCCTTTCAGATAAGAAAGGTTCAGAGGAAGAGCCAGGCATGGTGATGCTACCTGCCAATGGAACACTCAGACTTCCATGAGTTCTGAGACACAGTCTGAACTAGAGTAAAACCATGTCTTAAAATTTTCCTATTTTATGGGTATTTTGCCTGCCTATATGCCATGTGTGTAACTGATGACCGATGAGGTTAAGAGGGTTTTTGAGAAACCACAAGGACGCTGGAATCAAAGCCAGGTATTCTGCCAAAACCAGCCAAGGTTCTTATAATCACTGAACCATCTCTCCAGGCCCTATCTCAAATTAAAAATAAAGCAAAGAGCAGTGGTGCATTTCTGGGAAGCTGAGACTTGAAGAAAGGAAGGCAGACAGGCAGGCACAAGCTAGCTGAATGTGGTGGCATGGGCCTTTAATAGTAACACAAGAGGCAGAGGCAGGTGGATCTGAGTTCAAACCAGAGTTGCACAGTGAGAAGCTGGAGAGAGAGAAGGAAGGGAGGGCCTGCGATGAATGGCTGAATCAGTGAACAGTCAGTCAACAATTCAATCCAGAACCAGGTGAGATGCTGCTAAGGAGACTGGAGGCTCCTTCAGGATCACTAGCCAGCAGTCACCCAAATCAGTAGAGCTACAGGCTCAGCAAGCAAACCTGTCTCAAACCAGAAGATGAAGCCCACGAAGCCCACAAAGAGGACTCCTGGGCAAAGGCACTAGCCACCCTGAGTTTAAGCCCTGCAACCTGCATGGTGGAGGGTGAACCAACTTCTACAAGTTGTCCTCTGTCCTTTCACATGTGTAAATGTGGCAGTACACACATTTGTTTAAAGATTGTTTTTTTAAAGACAGGGTCTCACTATGAAGCTCTGGCTGCCCTGGAACTCAGAGATCCTCCTGCTTCTGCTTTATGAATGTTGGGATTAAAGGCATGTGCCACCACACCCACCCAAAGATGAAGCAGAATTTGAAAAGACAATCATGTCTCTGGCCTCCATTTGTATGTACAAACTGCCTCACACACCCACCCACAATCTTTATTTAAAAGTACATTTACTTAATCATTATTTTTAAGGCAGGGTGGTTTATATATAGCCCTGGATGGCCTGAAACTATTGATAGATGAGACTGGCATTAAAAACACTAAGATCCATCTGTCTCTGCCTCCCTATGCACACCTATTTTATTTTTATGTGTATGGCTGTTTTTGCCTGTATGTCAGTGTGCCACATATGTTTCTGGTGCCCACAGATACCAAAGAGGGCATCAGATCTCATGGAAGTAGAGTTACAGATGGTTGTGAGCCACCATGTAGGTGTGGGAAACCAAACCCAGGAGCTTTTTTATAAGAGAAGCCACTGCCCTTAACCATTGAGCCACCTCTCCAGCTGCCTGGGGTCCCCTTCATTATATTTCTGTGTGGGAGCATATATGAGGAGGCCACAGGACAACTTCTCTCATTTTACTATGTGGGACCCAGGAATTAACTCAAGCACCTTTACCTACCAAGTCACTTCATTGTCCCACAAAAGCTTATTTAAAAAAAAAAAAAAAGCACATCTAACTAAAGGCAAATCTGCAGTCTAGAGTAAGATTGTCTCCACATCTGGAAAAACTACCTTAGCACTTCCACATTCCCAGATGACAGGAGCTGGTACCTGTGAGCAGCTGGACAGACCTGCACTCTTAGGGACCTCTGCTAACTCCAATCTCAAGTATCCACAAGTTTGGCAACACAAGACAGGAAACAAGTAATTAAGGTCTACATGCTAATAGACGATAAGGGTTGGTCTTCTGAAGTCCAATAAATATTTTTTGATCCCCATAACCAGAATAAGGGCTGCCAGCATCACTCACCTGGCACCCAGGAAGTACCAGCAAAACCCACCTACCATTAGGAAGCACTGCCATCATGGCCACCAAGGTCTTCATCACTGTTACCCTTTCACATAAGGTACTTCCCTTGACACCACACCTGACAGGTGAGAAACCTGAAGCTAAGACATCAGAGCCACTGCCCAGGTCTCTCAGGTGTGGCTGTAGTAGAGAGAGTGGCACTTGAAGGCCTAGGTTCTACTCCTGATTCTGATGAGAATCTAGCCCCAGGCTCTACACAGCCCAGGCCTGCAGGCTCTAGGCAGACTCAGGGACTGCTACAGATCAATCCTTTTATTTTAAAATCCTTAGTGAGTCCCAGAGCACAGTCAACCATCACCCACCTCTACTGACAAGACACTACCTGCCATCCCACAAGCAGAAAGAGAGAATTTGGAGACTTACAGACAAGTCCCAGGCTGTTTCATAAGCTAACAGCCATCTTTACCTTCATCTCTAACAGGTAATACACAATACAACTCAAGATAGCACAGGAGCCAATCAGGGTCACACAAAGTATATGTGCAGCCAATAGTGGTAGGAAACTGAGACAAGAGATTCCAAAGTTTAAAACCACCCTCAACTACACAGGGACACCCTGTCTCAAGCTGTACACAGACATTTTTTTGGGGGGGGGAGGGAGGTTGAGACAGGGTTTCTCTGTATAGCCCTGACTGTCCTCGAACTCAGAAATCAGCCTGCCTCTGCCTCCCAAGTGCTAGGATTAAAGGCGTGCACCACCACTGCCTCACAGACAACTTCTAAGGGTAAGTGGTCGCCAGAGCATAGCTCATCCTAGCCTCACTCCCACCCAGCATCCAATCAGGACCCTGACAGAGACCTGGTGATCACTCACATACTAAGCCATTTTAACTCAAGTCTCTTACCTACAACCACATCCCTTCCCCACTTTCAAGCCAGTATCCTGGGAAGAACACCCATATTTCCTCCCAAGTCTGCCAGAAGAGCTAAAACTCAAAACCATCTGAGCAGTTCATGAAATCATCACAAAAGCTACTAAATAACGTGTTTCAGAGAAATTTTCCTATATGTGTATACACGAGTGCACACACATAATGCCGCCTAAGTGTGTGAATATATGCACAGAGTGCTATGTTTTGCATGCGAAGGTCAGAGGTGACTTCAGTCCTCACCTTACATCTCAAGGCAGCTCCTGTAACTGTTGCTGATGAGAGGCAAACTGGCTGTGTGAACTAGTTCCTGACTCCGTCTCATCACCCCATAGTGAATGTTGGGATTACAGAATTTGCTCCTACTGATAATTCAAACTCAGGTCCTCATGCTTGCATAGCAAGCACTTCACCCATTGGTTCGTTTCTCCAGTACCCCATTATCTTACATGCCCTGGGTCTGATGTGTGCGCACTGGAAGAAAAGCCAAGTACTCTTAACTTCTGAGCCATCTCTCTAGCCCTACCCCACCCTCTCTACGGCAGTAAGCTGTGCATGCGCCAAAGAACAACTTATCAGAGTCAGTTCTCTCTTTCCACCATGCAGGTCCCAGGAATGGAACTCAGGCTGACAGGTTAGGCAGCAAGCATCATCATCATACTAGCTCCTTCCCTGGATATTTCTGGAAAAGGCTCCAAAGCTCAAATTGGACACCAGATACAGTGGCTCATGCAGGAAGAGTTTGAGCCCAGTCTGGGCTATGGAGAGACCCTGCATCAAAATAAAAGGCCAGGTCAGATGTGGTAACACATGCACAACCCAATATCTGAGATATGGAAGAAGGAGATCTAGAGGTCAAGGCTAGCCTTGACTACACAGCAAATGCCATGGTCAGTCTAGGCTACATGAGACCTGTCTCAAAAAAATAATTACATAAATAAAAACTTAAAATCTTCCAAGCTTGAATAGCCTCAGAACCTAGAATACATGAGCTCCCAACCAAACCAACTTTTAAAACTCTAACCAGTATCAGATCCCAGACTCTTCCTAGACCCTGGACCTGCTGGAAAGCTCTTCCCAGCTAGGGTAGGGGCTGGGTTCTTCAAATTTGACAGAAAAACCAAGCAGACTGTTCCTGCACATGCAAGACACCTGACATAATTTTCTCATAACTCTCCCCACACTCTCGCTTACACAGAGCACTACTGTCTGGGGAGGAATGATGACTACAGACTAGACTCCAAACACACCTCCTCCAGGGTCAGATTCACTCCCTGAGCTCACAGAGCAGGCGGTCACATGGGCTCACATTTTCACTCAGGGCAACAAAGCAGGAAAAGGCCACCCAGAGCTATGGGCTATCTTATTCACATATAGCCTCTCCAAGACCCAGGTCTTCCTCCCTTGCCTAACTACCAATTTTGCAACCCTGAACCTCAGATTCAGTCTTGGGATCTGTATTACCCTTCAGTCCCCACTCCAGTGCCATCTCAAACAGCCTCCCACTGTCCTTCCTGGCTCAGGGCACTCTGTTACACCTCTTCCCTTTCCCCAGTTCACTGGCCTTCAAAGCCAAGTGAAGGCGTCTTTACTAGCACAGGATCTCAGGGCACAGCAGAGGCAGAGCCTGGGATATACTCCCAACAGTTGCCAAGCAAACAGACAAAAAAGTCCCTAGTCTCTGACTCCAGTTAACCACCACCAATCTGCCTAATGTGTCTCTGACACCTATCTTCTTTTATTTAGGCAGACAAACCCAAGGTCATGGGAGGGCCAAATCTGTCTTCACCATGGTCTTTCCTTCCCCAGGGCTTCCCTGCACAGAAGCCCACAGTCCTGTGCAGGTACATTTCAGATTCTCCTGTGTAAATGCTCAACCATGACCCAACAACCTGTGCTTCCCAACACCCGCCCTTACACTGCCCATAAACCCTAGGTCCAGAGGGTGAAGTGGCTATTCTACCACTGCTAAGAAATCATATCCCTGCCTAGGATAGTGGGAGAGGGTGGCATAGAGATGCTGGAGTAATCAGAGGCTTCTCACAGCTCAAAAAAGTATCTGAGTAAGAACTAGGGACACACTTGTCTTCCTGTCATCCATCCCAACCTGTCAGCTAAGCAGCTCTGTTCAGAGACTCCTAGCTTGCTCTCCACCCAGGCCCTTCACAGTGGGGATAAAAAGCCTGAGCTGTGCCACACTCCAGAACCACAATGGTAGCTTAGGCTTTCCCATGTCCATGGAATTTTTGTTTTATTCTTTTGAGGTTTTGAACCTCAGAGCTTATGCATGCTAGGGAATTGCTTTATCCCTAGCCTCTGGATAAACTTTTAAAATAACTCAAAAGGGTACAGAGCCTGTTCAATGGTTAATAGTCTTGCCTAACATACATGAACCCTTGGGTTCCCCACCTGCCCACAATAAAAAATAACTTTTAAAACACCTAACAGTGGCTTTCAGACTCAGGAGTGTCTCTGATGACTGTGAGCAGCTTGTTGTCCTTCCTGCTTCTTCAGTTAAATCATGACAACATACAGGAAGCTCCCACCACTGCCAAAAAGAAGCAACCTCTAGGCTAACTCATTCCACAACAAGCTTCTTCCCCAGGGCCACCTGTCTTTGTTGCTTTCTATCCCTGGAGAGAGAAGCCCCCTCTGCACTCCCCACAATCTCTAGCATCAGAAAAGTCACCTTCCCAATCCCAAACCAAGAGCCAGGCTTCCCTAGAACCCTTGGAGCCCCCTTGGCTCCATCTCTTTTGTGACACTGTGAGAAGTACCCCAGTAGCCACAGTGGACTTTTCCAGACATAAAAGACATACAATGGGGGCAGCCTGACATACAGCATACACAGGGCCTGGGGCTCTAACTGTAGCACAGATTAGGGGATTATGCAAAACACTGAGCCCTCTGCCAACATCACCCTCAGCAGGATGTGCCAAGATAACCTCCCCTGGACAGGCTTGAGCACTGTCAGAGCTGCTGTGGGGCTGACAGGTACTCTGCTTGCTGCTCGCACTGCCAGGGCTAACTCTGGGTCTCAAGTGTGCCTATAGTTAGGTGCACTTACTTTTTTGGGTTTGGTTGGTTGGTTTGTTTGTTTGTTTGTTTGTCTGCTTTTTGAGACAGGGTTTCTCTGTGTAACAGCCCTGGCTGTCCTGGAACTTGCTCTGAAGACCAGGCTGGCCTCGAACTCACCACCACCCAGCTCACATTTACTTTCTTAATGAGACAAGGAAGCACTGCTTAAGCTTTAACCATCACCCACTGGATTTCTGGGATAGGAAGCCCTGAGATTCCTGAAGCAGCCCTGCAATAACTTCCTCCTCACATCCTGTCCTCTCCTCAGCAGACCCACAATGACCTCAAGTTCAAAAGCAGACAAGGCCAGGAGAAAGGAAACTGGCCGGTGGACCTATATAAACAAACTGAGCAAACCTAAAACAAATGACAGGTCAGACAGACTGACCAGGGACACTCTTAGGAGGAGCCAGCTGCCAAGCTCCTTTCTACTACAAGTCAAGGTGGGAAGTCTCTCTCCCTTTTGGGCCTTAATTTCCAGTTTGAAGAGTCTCTTGGCTCACACTGAAGTATGGGGTTCAGCAGAGCAGAGCACAAAGGAAAACCCACAGGGGATGCTCATCTGTCTGCTGCCCAAAAGGCTATTTTAAAAAAGTCTTTGTGTGTGTGCACGCACGCACGCCAATACAGGTGCATACAAGCCAAAGTACATGTATGGAGGCAAGGGACAATCTCAGGTTTCAGTCCTTATCTTCCACTTGGAGACAAGAGTGTCCAATCCAAGCGTTCAGTGCTGTGTGCAGTAGGATAGCTAACCCTTGAGCCTCCCAGGATTCTCCTGTATTCACTCCCATCTCTGAAGGAACATTAGGATTACAGGTGCATGCTCTGTGTCCAACTTTACCTACTGCACTATCTCCTTATACACAAAAGGTACTCTTTATTTTATTTCATTGTGGCGCTAAGCCCAGGGCCTGAAGCATGTTAGTACCATTAATCACCTCCCTTGGCCTAACAGTTACATTTCTAATGAAACAGCCTGACAAATATAATCACAATGACCCTCATACTCAGGACCTAAACTTCAAAATGGCCAGCAAGATGACTAAGCATGATAAAGGCACTTACGTGCTACAGGCCTGGCGATCTGAGTTCATTCTCTAGAACCCAGTTAAAGGTAAAAGAAGAGTCATGCCCACACTTACACACAACATGCACACACAATAATGAACAGCTAGGTGCCGTGACACACACCTTTAACCCCAGCATTCAGGGCAATCTCTATGAATTCAAGGTCAGCCTGCTCTACACAGTGAGTTCTAAGATAGTCATGTACATAGAAAGACCCTATTTCAAAAAGCAAAAAGTAAGCCATGCAGCACCACCCATTAATGATATCAAGTTCCTACTTTTTCCCCAGGATTCCACGCCAGGAAATGACTTCTGCAGGTGGACAGGAGAAAAGATTGCACAAAACTTTACTGCAAAAACAAACAACAGGTTGGAGATGACTCAGTGGTTAAGAGACCTGGCTGCTCTTGCACAGGTCTCTGGTTCAGTTTCCAGCACCCCCATGGTAGTTCACAACCATCTATAACTCCAATACCAGGGTATCCTACACTCTGCCCTGGCCCCTGTGGGCACCCAAAGTACACATAAATTCATACAAAGAAGCATTAAAAAAAGCAAATCAATGAAAAATAAATCTCCTTTGGACATGGTGACACACCCCTTTTAATTCTAGCACTCAGGAGACAGTGGCAGGTGGAGGCCAGGCTAGTCAACATAGGCAGTCAGAGCTACACAGAGAGCCCTTTGTAACAAGCAGCAAGCAAGCAAGCAAGCAAGCAAATTTTCCTGGAGTGAAGCAGGAGCCATGAGTTCATCTACCAAGCAAGTTAAGAAAAAGGCAAGCATACCAGGAACTGTGCTCCTATCAATGGCTGTAAAAGAACCTCCCCACCCCCAGGACTGAGCTGGTTCAAGAATCCTCTGAGGAAACCTTACCACTTGTAAGATTCAACCTACTCACAAGCTGGAGCACCAAATGAGACATTGGAGAAAACTCAAGCACCCAGTCAATGACACCCAAGCCAAGTATGCCACAGGTTTAAGTGACTCAACCAATTCAATCCAGCTCTAAGTCAATTTGGTTTGGCTAAGCACTCATGGCACATACCTGTGATTCCAGCCTTGAGAAAGCAGAGGCAGAAGGCATACCACAAGTTCAAGTCAAGCCTAGGCTATAGTCAAAAAATAAAAATCAGGGGCTGATTAAATGGCTTAGAAGGTTAAAAAAAAAAAAACAAAAAAACAAAAATCAAAAAACAAAAAACTGTGGCTTAAACACAAGAAGTTGAGCTCAGTTCCCAGCATCACATAAAAAGTAGATCAAAGCCTCATGTCTTCCAGTGCTGTGGTGGGAGCAGAGAGAGCAGGATTGCAGAAATTTGCTGGATGCAAGCCAAGTTTTAAAAGCAAGTGAGCTCCAGGCTCAGGGAGAGACTCTGTCTCAAAGGAACAGCGTAGAGGGCAACAACAGCTGTGCACACACATGCCATTTTGTTGCTTTCCTAGTCAAACCTCCAAAAGCAGGTGGAAAAAAAATGTTTTATCTGTGAACATGAATGAGAATGAGCACAAAGAAACTCCATCTCTATATCTCTACCACAATACCCACACCTAGGATCTCAAAAGAACAGAAACAAAGACCTGTCCCCAGGTTACCAGCTGAGGTGAGCAGTCAGCTAAGGTGAGGAAGTGTTCCACAGTGCCAGCTCAAAGGCCAACTGCTGCAGAAGCTATGTCTGGAGAAGCGCTTAGGGCAAGTTTAGCCAGGCAATAGTGGCGCACGCCTTTAATCCCAGCACTTGGGAGGCAGAGGCAGGTGGATTTCTGAGTTCGAGGCCAGCCTGGTCTACAGAGTGAGTTCCAGGACAGCCAGGGCTACACAGAGAAACCCTGTCTCAAAAAACAAAACAAACAAATAAACAAGAAACAAAAAAAGCAGGTTTATCACATAGGTGCTCCTTCAGGATAGCCTAATAAACATGCATATGAGAATCCTGCTCTCTACATTCAGGGCTTGAGAAAAACTTTAGCAATTAAGAGCATTAGCTGTTTTTGCAGAGGACCCAGGTTCCATCCCTATATCATCCACATGGTAGCCCACAACCAACTATAACTTCTGACCTCCACAGGCACTAGGTACACACCTGGTACAAACACACAGGTAAAACACGCATGAACAATATAAAATAAGTAAATCTA
>NW_022196905.1:208825840-208848977 GCF_008632895.1 Mastomys coucha
TCCACCACCCTTGGCTTGTAGTGGGATTCCACCATAAAGACAAGCCAGACACATGGTAGTGAGCTCCTTGGAAGTCAGGTTCAGGCAGATCTCGGAATTAAGAGGTCACCCTGGTCTACATACCAAGTGCCAGGCCAGCCAGGGCTACATAGTGGTAACCAGTCTCAAAAATAAAAAAATTTGGGCTGGAAAGATGGCTCAGAGGTTAAGAGCACTGACTGCCTTTCCAGAAGTCCTGACTTCGATTCCCAGCAATCACACAGTGGCTCACAAACATCTGTAATGGGATCCGATGCCCTCTTCTGGTGTACTCACCAGAAGACAACAAAACAGTGTACTCACATACACAAAATAAATAAATATTCAAAAAAAATTTTTTTTTAAAGAATAAAGAAAGATCCTAGCCAGGCAGTGGTGGCAAAGACCTTTAATCCCGGCACTCTGAGGCAGAGAGGCAAGCAGATCTCTGAGAGTGAGTTCCAGGACAGTCAAGGGTACAGAAAAACCCTACCCAACCCCAACACTCCACCAAAGGACAGAGAGAGAGAGAGAGAGAGGGAGGGAGGGAGGGAGGGAGGGAGGGAGGGAGGGAGGGAGGGGGAAAGAAAGAAAAGGAAGGAACAAACGAACGAACCAACCCACCCACCCAATTGCTGAATCTCAGTGATTCACTGGTTGATACTTCCCATTTTCCTCACAGCCATGCTAGGAAACCAAACAGGCTATGTGGCCAGGTGGCCCAGCTAAGATGAAAAAGGTTAAATGAAGCATTGGTAGACAGCTCTGCCTACTCCAGCTAGCTGAAGAGCTACCTAGAAAGCTGCTCTCTAAAAGGGACTCTAGAAAAGTGAAAGACCCTAGTGTGTCCAGCGGCCACTGTGCTGCACCACCCCACAACCCACCAGTAGCTACATCAGGACAAAGACAGCTAAAGAGGCCACCTTGAAGCCAGAGTGCTGAGCTCTGTAAGAAGGCTGCCTCCTTTCCTGACAAGGACAGAGCCAATCTGGCCACTTGGTGTTGCCAGAGAGGCCCAAGAATAACCAAAAAAAAATAAAAAAAAAAAAAAAGTGAGAAAGGTGGGGGATGAGTTCTTCAGAGAACAACCCAGAAGGTGACCCTCAAGCACCTCCTCATGGTTTTGGACTTTGCCTCCTTCATGTGGATGGAACAAGAGGCCAAGCGGTGACACAAAGTTGAGGTGAGATTCCACAGGGCACAGACATCTGATGGTCAGTTCTAGAGTGAAGTTTCATACAGGAGTGCACTGTTGCCTGGCATCCCTAACAGTACTCCACTATGCCGAAGCCCACGTCTATACCCCAGGCACAGAGATGGTGAGCATTCCTTATCTCACTAACTCCCAACACAGCCTTTCCAAGCAGATAGAAAGCACCACCCCTTTTCCAGAAAAGGAGACCAAAGGGCGGTTCAGCAGCAGCCAGTCACTTGCAAGGGGCAGGTGGGGCTCACACCCTGGCAGAGCAGGCTAAGTCAGGCCATGCAGTAGCCTAAAGCACTCAAAGGCACCATCTCAGGCAGGCTGTAGGAACAGACCTATCAAACTAGCCAGATGGGGTAGTTGCAACCATGCTCAGGGTTGCAAAGAACTGCTAGAGATGTTGCTAACAAATCCTTAAAAGAAGTGGCCTTTACCCTCTCTCCAGCCACAGCTCCATCTGGTAGATACCTTGCTAACTGTGAGGAAAAAGTAGCCACCAGAGTCCTACAATCTCACCCCCCACCCGTGCCTACCTCAACCTGCTAGGAGTTTTTCTTCCCTCCCCACCCCGCCCCCAGCCCAGATGGATGCTCTGGGCCCTGACAAAGGTGACATCAACCCTTTCATATAAAGAACCCAGAACTGAAAGTAGAACAGAATATGGAACAAAAATCCCTAAGGATTTCATCTGGCAAACAACAAGTACTTCTTCGAAGATGAAGACAGAGGACCAGTGCAGCCCACAGAAGTAGCAAGAGGTCCTGGCTGGGCAACATGAGGGCTGTCCTGAGGCTACCTACAGATATTCCACTAAAATAAATTCTTTGTCTTCTAAAAGAGTAACCTACATTTTCATCAGACAAAAAGAGGTCACAAATATAGCCTGGAAAGCTCGAGGAGGGGGAGGGACAGGAGACTGAGCCTGACATTCTCCCTGACTGGTCCACGTTGGCAGGAGTCTTCGGGTGCCAAGCTGATGGGCATTCTTCTTTCCCCAAGACTGGCAACATCTACTTTGCTGTGATCAGCTCAACCACTGCCTTAGTACTTCAGAGAGTCCACTTTGTTCAGGTGACGTTGAAGCCAATCCTACTACCTGACAGTCTGTTGCCTCCTGAAGCTGCATCCACACTGACCATGACTACACTGGGCCTCAAACTGTGGCGCTGACAACTTGTTCTTCTGGTTCTTAGGAGAAAACCCCAGCCATGCTCCTCTAAGACTGCACCTACCAGCGTGTTTCATAATCTTCCCAGCTCTTTACACTGAGCATAAATTACTTCACTCATGAGGGCAGAGAAAACAGTTCTGCCGCTCCCTGTAAGGGACAAAAACACTAGAGTCTCAACACTCAGGCACTCGGCTGCTGTGCTGGAGCCAGTCTTAAGCCCAACTCTCAGGAAGGGCTGGACACCAAGACTACTCATGTCAAGATCTTAATTTTCTTCAGACAAGGCTAACACTGCTGAACATGGAGCTGCTTGCTCACCCACGGCCTTTCAGTTAGTTGTCTGTTCAGATCTAGCAAGCCAGGTCCTGGCCTGGGCTCTGTCTGCCCTAGTGATAAGTCACACTGCTCTCAGGGGAAATACCAGCTGCCAGCCTGCCAAGCCTACTGGGGATGGGGCTGCTGCAGTACCCAACAGAGATGGATGGATGAATGGATGGATGGATGGATGGATGGATGGATGGATGGATGTGTGTGTGTGTGTGTGTGTGTGTGAGAGAGAGAGAGAGAGAAAGAGAGAGGGGGGGGGAGAGAACAATTCCAGCTGCCTTCAGTTCAAGCACTCTCACCCAGAAACTCCCTTATTCTTAACCTCTGCTTATTTAGTGACCCCAAAAGAGAAAAGCTCCCATACCAGACCCACAAGGTCATACAGCCCTTCTTCTGTCCCCTCAAAGTTTTCTTGGCCCACTAATCTCACTGCACTTCTCCCAAGCAGGGAGTCCTAGTATAAAGTCAGAGGCACAGTATGCACACCGATATGCACTGAATAAATCAATCTGCAAATCACTACTTGCAATGCCAGAAATTCATAGAATAAAGAATGCAGAACAAGTCAGACAGCTAATGAAGAACTGAACATCTGAGTCTTAACAATGGTTTTATTACTCAAATAAGGGCTGAGAACTGTAACAAGTTTGAGGCCAACCTAGGCTATATAGTGAGCTCCAAGCCAGCAGTGAGACTCTGTCTCAAAAAGAAACAAAACCAACACAAAATAGCTCCTTACTGGGGGTGGAGGTGGAGCAGCACAGACACAACAGATTCCAGAAAGCTTCTCAAGGAGGCCTGAACCCAGACACTGCACAGATCTGTCACCATCATAATATGCTTCATCACAGGACCTGCCAAATGACATATTAATAGAGATGACATGACACTAAAGAAATGTCATCAAAGTGGAACTAACAAGGCATAGCGATCAATCAGTAATGCACAAGTGCTCCCATTTCCTGAACTACCCAGCTTCCAAGGGGAAAGGCAATCTTTGAATTAAAGAGAGGATTGGGGCCTGGCGATCAGCTGGAAAAGATGCTTGCCCCTAAGCCTCGTCATGCAAGCTCTTTCTCTAGAACCCACATGGTGGAAGGAGAAGCAACTCCTGAAAGTTGTCCTCTGACTCCACACATGCTCATGAGTACAAACATACAAAAAATGACATTGTTTTTTAAAAATACTTCAGACATTTTAGGGAAAAAATGAAGATCGAGAGGTGGGCAGAGAGTGGGTAGTAGAGGGTGGGTAATTCCCACACTTAACTGCTTCCTCTAGAGAACTCTGGGTTTGAAGCAGGAGCTTGGTGGCTGTGCAAAGGCCAGCTGGATTCTGTTCTCCAGAGACACCGAAAGGCTGGCATGGTGTTCTGTCACCAGATAATGCTGCAGAGGTAAAAGGAGCTTGCCTCATGTCCTGGAGCTGGGGGAATTCTCACACACAAGCTGAAAACATCAACATTCCCTAGTTCTAATGCAGAAAAGGAACAGCAGTCACATGTCTGCCCCTGCACTAGGCGGCCCTGAGGGAACAACAGGACCTGTAGAAGCTACTACTCCTCCTCAACTGGAAATTAGGTGTTACACACCCTACATCTGAAGGATCATTTTTGGTACTTGCTACACCTGCAAAGGAAACTTGGCCCACGCACACTGAGAGCCAGGTATAAGCTAAGAACCAGAGGGTATTCACAGTGTTGTGGTGTAATGTTGCTTTAAAGAAAAGTTGTAACCAATGAGAACAAGAGAGAGACTCAGGCTCAGCATACAGGATTATGTCCACAACAGGTTCCTATCTATCGCTTTGTGAATGGACATACATATTAACAGGGACTTGGGAGTGCTGCGTACTCCAAGAAGACAAAAAGAAGTTAATGCCATCAAGAAAGTGTAAGACTCAGGAGACTCACCAGGACTTTGTCCTAAAGAATCCAAAGCCACAAGATAAGAGTGAACTACCTGCAGTGAGTGGGTCAGGTACACAGAACTTGCAGCCTCTGCTAAACTGCAGGGGCGGGGAGGAAACACACACCACAGGCTGCCATACAGGTCCTAATGAGGGGTCCCCATTCATTTTTAGGTCCCAGAGAGCGCAGAACCGTATTGGTGTCCGGCTGCGGCTGAGGCCTGCCCAGAAGCCTTTCCTTGTTGAAGTGATCAATTCCGATTCTTGGCATTAATCCCTTTAAAAGGCCAGCTGCTGCTGTCTAGTCACTGATGCCAACCCGTTCCAGGTGGAAGAAAAAAGAAATTATTGGAGCCACACATCGTAGACCAGGAGGCAAATTTAAAGTGGAGGGCCATGAGGAAGCCAGGAACCAAGAGAGGGGGAAGGGTCCCAAGGCTCCCCGGGGTCAAGTAGGAAGGGCGCGAGCCCAAGCAGGACGGTGGGGGGGCGGCCCTGCAGGCGTGGGCGCGCGGGGACTCTTATTCTGACACGGGATCCTCCGCCGCCTCCACCGCCGCCGCCGCCGCCGAATTCAACGCCGTCGCCGGGCTGGGACCCCCGACCCTGCCGTGGACTCCCACCCCACACCACTCACCCACGTGCTGTGTGCCCAACGCCCCCCTTGGGGCGGCCTCCCAGCCCGAAAAGCTCAGGAGGCAGTGAGGCGGCTCGGCCACTTCTCGAGACCCGGGACCCTGGACCCCAGCCCCACGTGCGCGGGCGGCGGGGAACTTTCCAGCGGCGCAGGCGAAGCGAACCGCAGCGCAGCTAGCCGAATAGGACCGCGCTCCCACTTTCCCGCGCCCCCGCCCCGCCTTGCCAAGTTTGCTAGGAACTTACCCGTCCGCGCGCCGACCGGGCCCAGGGGCAGCGCGCGTGTCCACAGGGCTGGGGGCGGGGGGCACCGGCCGCGCGTGCTCGCTGCGCCTGAGGGGCCGCCCGGGCCCGCGGCGCTCGCTCCGCCGCTCCGCCCGCCCGCGCCGCCGGCCAGATAATGCGCCCCTCGGCCGCACACATGGAGCCCGGCGCCGGCGTCACCGCCCGGGACATGCGCACCAGGTCAGCGCGCCCGGCCCGCGGCCCCCAAAACACCGGGGAGCTCTTAAAGGCGACGCCACCCGCCCGCGCCCGGATGGGCGGGGCCCGGGAAGGGAAGGGCTCCTTGTGGGCGTGGTCTTCTGTGGGCGGGGTTCCCTGGAGGCGAGGCTGGGCGGGCCTACCCGGAAGCGCCGCCCCCCCCTGCCCCAAAGACTGGCGACGCTGCGCTAAGCGACCGAGTTTCCCACTTGGGCTGCTAAGCGCCCCTCAGCCATGGCCAGCTTAGTGCGCACAGCTCGGCCGCGCCCAAGGCTGACTCACGCTGGCCTCGCCCGAGCCCTGCGCGGCCACCTCTGGTAACTCTGAGACATGCGCCTGGGGCCTCGCAAGGCTCCCTCTCAGGAACTTCGATGTTGACCTCCAGTGAGAGGGTGCGATCGGCTGAGCGACGTCCCCACCCCCACCGGAGCCGCAGACAGTTCAACCTACCCACCTAGCCAACCCACCTCCAAACACAGAGGTGGACGGCGGTCCACATCTGGCCTGTGCCTCTGGAGAAGAAGGAATCCCCAAGAAAGCAAACCTGCGCTCAACGCTCTCCAGTAACACCAAAGAGACAATAATAACCAGAAAGGAAGCGAGTTTGGGGAGGTTATGAAGCACCTAAAGCCAATTTACAATTTCAACAGGGAAAGTACAAAGTTCATAGAAACCTATTTCGGGACAGCAAGAAGGCTCAGTGGTTTAAAGAGGCTTGCCACCAAACCTAACGACCTGAGTTCCATATGCACAAGCTGTCCTCTGACACAAACACACGCTCATAAATAAAATTTGTTAATTTATAAAAACACATCTGGAGAATGGCTCAGCAGTTAAACGTACTACTGGATGCTCTTGCAGAAGACCCAAGCACCCACATGGTGGCTTACATAACTCTAGTTCTAGGGGATTTATGCATTCTGTCCTCATCATACAGAAACACATCATAAAGAAACCTTAAGCCAGTCAGTGGTGGTGCACGCCTTTGATCCCAGCACTTGGGAGGCAGAGGCAGGCAGATTTCTGAGTTCCAGGCCAGCCTGGTCTACAGAGTGAGTTCCAGGACAGCCAGGGCTACAAAGAGAAACCCTGTCTCAAAAACCAAAACAAACAAACAAACAAAACAGTTGGAGGCTGGAGAGATGGCTCAGCGGTTAAGAGCACTAACCGCTCTTCTGAAGGTCCTGAGTTTAAATTCCAGCAACCACACGGTGGCTCACAACCATCTCTAATGAGATCTGACGCCCTCTTCTGGTGTGTCTGAAGACAGCTACAGTGTACTTACATATATAACAATAAATAAATCTTTAGAAAAAAGAAAAAAGAAAAAGAAACCTTAAGAAACAAAGCCCAGGGCTAAAGAGTTAGCTCAGTGATTAAGGGCACTTCTTGTTCTGAAAGACCTGGGTTTTATTCCCAGCACCCACATTGAGGCTCTCCACCTCCTCAGGCAACAAGCACACATGTGGTACACAGATACACATGCAGGCAAAACACTCATGACACATCAGTTTATTTTAATATAAAAAAATAAAGGAAGAAAGAGAGAAAAGGAAGCCTGGAGGGTAGGTGGATGAGTTTATGGCCAACCTGTACTATGGCCAAAGCTACACAGAGAAACTCTGTCTTGAGGGGAAAAAATGAAAATTAAGAAGAAAAAAAAGAAAACCTAGTGTCACAAAGCAATTGTTAATATCAGAATCATTGAAACAGACTCCTGCCATGTTCCTATTCCAGCTTTAAAACATTGATGAGACAGACACCTGGACTCCTGAAAACTGCTCAAGTCCCTTTTTTGTAACACACATAACTGAAATGTGTTGCTGCACAACAACTGTAATGTAATCCAATGGCTTCTGTTGTGTTGGGAAAAACATCAAAGTACTTCTAACCTGTAAGTGGGTCTCACCCCAAATTTGAAAAATTACAAAAATCCTCGCCCTCAACACTACCTTCCCTAAGTCCTTCTGAATTTCTTTGGAGTTTCACAGTTGGCAACTTTGTCATTGACCCCTACCCACCCTGAAACCTTCCAAGTTTAAAGCAACATCTTAGCTGGGCAGTGGTGGCGCATGCCTTTAATCCCAGCACTTGGGAGGCAGAGGCAAGTGGATTTCTGAGTTCGAGGCCAGCCAGGTCTACAGAGTGAGTTCCAGGACAGCCAGGGATACACAGAGAAACCCTGTCCCCCCCCCCCCCAAAAAAAAGCAACATCTTGCTTTAGAGAGAAGCAACATCTTGCTTTTTGTATCAAAAAGATACAAAAATAACAAGTGGCTGCGAGGTAGCTGGCAAAGAAATGCAAATGTTTCAGCTTAAACAAAAAGCTCTTAAACTTGACCAGGTGTAGTTAAGGGGGCCTCCTGCTCCATCCCTGGGCAAGGAAGGATGATGGGTAGGCAGAATCCAGGGCTTCCTCTGCACACAGCACTGTTGCTCTAAGAGCCACTGGAGCCACAGTGATTAATCAGGTGGTGTGCATTACAGCAAAACAAGCAAAATGTTACTTCTCCTACCTCACCTGGTTCCGATCAGCACCAACTTCATTAGCAATGAACTGAACCAAGTGCGGTCAAGTGGGAGCCCTGAGACCCCAAGCCAGGTTAAGGATTCCAGAGTCTAAACTGTTGAGCCCTTTGTGAGTCACCAAGGTGACTGTCCAGTTTAAAGAAAGAGGCATCAGCTGTGACATGCTAATGACACAGCACTGTGGACTGGTGATAGACAGGTGAGCTGCTCCAGAGAGCAGTGTCAACTTTTCTAGCGGAGAAAGTATTGGGTGGAGAGCAAGGGTAAAATACAACAGGTATCCTTCTGTGACAGAAATGGAGCTAGGGACACAAATGATGCAGTGACAGTAGCAGCAAGCCTCTTGGGGGTCCTTTTGTGGCTTAGCTGCTTGGATGGAAACCTCCCTGCCCTGACACTGGGCTGGTTTTTATGAAACATGAGGCACTCAGCTGCTCACAACACCAAGCTGCAGACACCCTAATTACCAGCCATGTTTTCCTCTGCTCTCTCTGCCCTAAGAACAAGCTGTTAGTGAACAACTTTCAAAACACTTCTCTAGCAGGGGATGTAGCTCAACAGTGGAGCCCTTGCCCAGCATGCCCAAAACCCCAGGGAAGAGGAGAGAGAAAGAAAGAAAGAAAAAAAAAACTTTGCTAATAATAGCCAAGTCTCCTTACTCCCCAACCACTGTAAAAAATAGTCTAATTATCTTTTAATGCACTATTAAATAAACTAACATCTGAGCTTGTTCCTACACAATGAAGGTACTGAAGGGAAGAAAAAAAAAACTTGGGGGCTAAATTCCCATGTTCAGGTTTCCTTTCATAGCAGAAGCTGGGGTTGGCTCAAGAATCCACAGCAACCATGCTTAATGCTGGAGACACTGTACCTTTCTTTCCTTCTTTCTTCCCTCTCTTTCTTCTCCTCTTCTTCCTCCTGTCAGTCTCTGTCCATCTCTGCCCGTCACCCCTGGTTTTTCAAGATACAGTCATTCTGTGTAGCCCTGGCTGTCCTGGAACTTGCTTTGTAGAACAGGCTGGCCTCAAACTCAAAGGTACACCTACCTACCTCTGCCTCCTAAGTGCTGGGTTTAAAGGTGTGAAACACCACACCCAGCTTGACATTGCACTTTTCTATTCTACTGAAAGTTCCATTCAAGTTTTTGGTGAACAAAACTTAAAATGCATTCCTAACTGATGGTCAAGAACTTAGAGAACAAAAACATCACAGGTGACAGGTCAGCAGGAGCATACTCTAGAAGCTGATGGAGAGTAAGATAAAATGGTTCCAGTTTACAGAATGCATTAAAAAAGAAACACTGAGGTCAGCAGGTACAAAAATATCATCCAGCACTCAGGAAGCAGAGGCAGGAGGATCAGGAGTTCACGGCCACCTTGAGTTATATGAGATCCAGGCTCAAAAAAACTAGAAAGAGGAAGAAAGAAGGGGGAGACTAAGACTCTAGACTCAGCTGCAGCTTAAGTGATACGCCAATAACTAGCAAGCTCAAGGTCCTTGCTTCCCAGCAGCATAAAAGAAAAACCAAAGAGCGATCTGGCCTGGGAATACAAGCTAGCCATTCTGACAGCAGAGAGGCTGAAGCAACCTAGGCTACAAAAGTGAGTTCAAGGCCAGCTTGGGAAACTTAGACAACATCAGGTCCCTCAAGAAATTCCTTTCCCAAAGTCTGGCATTTAGATAGATGCTGTTTCAAAATAAAAAAGAAAACTAAAGCTAGGTTAGGGGTAGAGGCTAGAGGGCTTGCCATTCATGTGGAGGCCCTAGGTTCTTTTTTCAATATAGGGAGTCTATGAAGTCCTGGGTGAATGTGTATTGTTGGCATGGGCACAGCCATGTGAAGGAGCCAATGGGAATTGGCAAAGCCTTCTCCCACGGTAAGGTTAAAGGGATGGCAAAGCAAAGGGATGTTTCCAGTTTAAATGCTGGCAGAGTTTGCAAAAACTAGCATGTACATCTTCCTCCTCTGGGATGCAAAGGAAACTGCTCCCCTATTGAACCTCCTACTCAGACTAGCTAATTCCTCCCCCTTGTGCTATACATAAGAAACACCCCCAGCCGGGCAATGGTGGCACATGCCTGGTCTACACAGTGAGTTCCAGGACAGCCAGGACTACACAGAGAAACCCTGTCTTGAAAAACAAAAACAAAAAACAAAACAAAAAGAAAAAAGAAACACTCTAAGGTGCCAGGTTGTTATATAGTAGCTGTCCTGGATCAGAGCAAGCACAGCCCACTTGACCCCAGCTTTTCTGTACGTGCGTCTGTTCTTTCCTTATTCCTTCACTACCCCAGGCAGGTTTTCAGGACCAAGGCATGCAGGATGAGGCACCCCAGTATGAGGGGAGAAGAGAGTAAAAGAAGAAATGAAAGACCGGCAGGTGGAGTCACACAGGAAGAGCTAAGCCCCTCTCTAAAAATGTGACATTTGAAGAAGCTCCTATCAGATGAATTATGGAAAGCATTCCAGGTATCCAGAATAATAGAGAGGCATGCTGGAGCCAGCTACAATAAAATACCTGGAAAAAGGACTAAAAATGTCAGCTTCAAGCTGTCATTTGGGTAAAGATGCTTGCTGCCAAGCCTGACAATCTGAGTTCAATCCCTGGCACCCTACATGGTAGGAAGAAAAATATGACTCCTGCATCCAACCAACTAACATATATATATATGAATGAGAAATATATTATATTAACAAAAAATAAATAAATAAAAGCACTAGTGGCAGCAGGGCCAGGCTAGTGGGATTGTTCATGCTGGGCATGGGTGAAAAACTAGCTTCTATCCCCAGGACCAAGACAATAAAAATAGGGCTGGTAACAGAACATGACAGCACATGACTGTAGACCCAGATGTTCAAGAGGAGGGAAGATCATTTAAACTCAGGAGCCTGAGAGTGGGAAGATGTCTCTTCAAGCCAGGACCCCTGGCAGAGGTTGGGAGAATTCCATCTCCTCCTGAGGCTGAGGAAGGACTGCCTAGGCTACAGAGGCTACAAGACCAGCCCTGAACCTGGGATGCCGCTCAGACAGATGCTCGCTGAGTGTGTGCTAGAGTCCTGTGCCATGCCCAACACGGTGGGAGAAGGGACAACAACTTCATACATGTAAAAAGTCAACCCTCACTGGGTATGGTGGCACACATGTACAATCCAAAACTTCAAAAGGCTGAAGCAAATGCAGTAGAGTTACAAGTCTGAAGTGAACTCCAGCTCCATAGTCAGACCTTGTCTCAAAGGAAAAAAGAAAGGTAACCACCAAAAGAAACATTTAAAAGGTCAAATATGAAGCCTAAATATCTAAGTGTTGATGGCTAGCCTGGGATACTGAGTTAGACCTTGACTTGCACCAACTAGAAAGTCCAAAAGCATGCCAGGACAAATCTAACAGATTTCAGATCCTTACAAGGAGCCTAGATATCTGACAGACCTAGATTCAACCTATCTACTTTGACTTTCTAGTTATTTGTTTTAGGGACAGGGTCTCCCTCTGGGGCCCAGGTGGTCATGGAATGGACACTGAGATCCAGTCTCGGCTTTCCTAGGTGCTAGTCTTGCAGGCACAGGCCATCACACATAGTTTTCTTGCACTCAATCTTGGCTCACACTTAGGCACATTTCATCAGACTTTCTGCCTTTGAAAGCAACCTTGGGCTTTTTTCTTTCTTTCTTCTTCCTCCTTCTCTTCCTCCTCCTCCTGCTTGTTTGTTGAGACAGGGTTTCTCAGTATAGTCCTGGCTGTCCTGGCACTCATTCTGTAGACCAAACACTGGCCTGACACCCAGAGATCTACTCGCCTGCCTCTGTCTCCTGAGTGCTGGGATTAAAGGTGTGCACCAGCAGCAGCTAATTGGGCTTTACTATGCCAGAACCATTACTGACTTCAAAGGAAGTCAAAGACCACACTGTGTCTCTGCTATACAGACATTCTCCCTTAGAATACCAGCCTCAGTCGGGCGGTGGTGGCGCACCCCTTTAATCCCAGCACTTGGGAGACAGAGACAGGCGGATTTCTGAGTTCGAGGCCAGCCTGGTCTACAGTGTGAGTTCCAGGACAGCCAGGGCTATACAGAAAAACCCTGTCTCGAAAAACCAAACCAAACAAAAAACAAACAGAATACCAGCCTCAGAGTACACAGACCTTCCTCATCTTCCCCTCCTTGCTGCAGCATTCTCTGTATCTCCAGATCCAGCCACATCCGTGACCCTCAGCAAGTCAGACCAGTGAGCTCTTGAAGGTCTCTGCAAGGGCACATGCAACAAGGTTCTTCCCCACTCATCCCATCATGCTTCAAGAAACTGCAAGTCCACATGGCAAATATCCAGCCTGCTGCCCAGCACAGATGCTATGTAACAGTTCCCTCCCTTCCTCTTCCCTCCCCTCCTTTATCTTCTCCCCTTCCCTCCCTCTGAGATTGAAAGAGTCCATCCTACAGGGAAGCTCCTTAAGCAGGAAGATAAACAACTCAAAATAGCTTCAGGAAGTCCCTGAAACTGACCAAATTTCTCTGAAAAGGACCCTCATAAGCAGAACTAAACTGGATCCAAGACCAGACCAGCTTGCCTGGAAGAAGCAGAAACCATGAAAGCTGCCTGAAAATAGTTTAGACCAACTGAGGCACCTGGAAAGGTCACTCTCCAACCTGTTGAGCTGCCTGGAAAGTATTCACTGTGCTTCAGGTTCCCAACTATGTGAAATTCAGCTCTTTGAGTCATTTCCAATCCTGTAACTAACCCCAATAAAACACATGTTGGGCTTCAGTGATATCCATATGTGGTGTGTTGAGGATTCCCAATCGGGGGTGAGCAGGCTGTGTGTGTTGCATTCCCCCCACCCCTGAAAAGTTTTGTCACACAACAAAACTAATTTGTTCCCAGGCAGCTTTAACCCTGGCCAGCCTCAAGCAGATTGTCAGATATACTCCTCAATGGAGCTCCTTCTGTATACCCCATACCCACACTACAAGTCAAGGACACAATATCAAAGACTAGACCATTTGTAATTAGGTACCTTTACTGGGGTACCTAATTTTACAAAGTAACAGAAGGTACAGTCCACATTTAAGCTCAAGTCTGAAAGGGAGGGGTGCTTAAGATTTGTGCTGAAAATATGGCTTCCAATGGTCCAGTCATACAGTAAAAACTGCTCCACAAGTGAAGGAGAAGGACCTGAGTTCCATCCCAAAATGTAAATGTGGAAGAAAGGAACCAATTCCACAACTGCCAAACCCTGCCTATATTGCTTCTCCTCACACCTCCCTGGCAGCCTCTCAAATGGTAACCCAGCACAACAGGATACCAGTGCTCTGGTTGTCCACTCTGCCCCATGGGGTCTCGGAGTTTGTGGGTATAGGCCCTCTCACAAACAAGGCTATGACTTAATTTTTAAAAAGAACATGAACCGTTTTCCTGTGCTCAAATTGGGGTGCAAGAACTAAGTCTAAACAGAGTTCTCAGAGTGAACAGAAATGATAAAGAGGAAGCCAGTATCCACTCCTCAAGGGCAACAGGAACCCAGAGGTGGGGGCTAGTAACAAGCACAGTGACCAGATTTGTCCATAGCCATTTCCAGTCTGGGCCTTTCTCTCCATCTCCCAAATCACTGTTTGGGTGGAATGAAAAAAAAAGCAAAAAGAAAAAGGACT
The DNA here is from genome assembly GCF_008632895.1 of Mastomys coucha. Lineage (NCBI taxonomy): Eukaryota > Metazoa > Chordata > Mammalia > Rodentia > Muridae > Mastomys > Mastomys coucha. The sequence continues at coordinate 208,839,760 of NW_022196905.1, forward strand.
ATCAGGAATTCTCCTTTCCAGCCCTCTTCCTCTTCACCCTCACACACCCCACTTGTGTTCTCTAAATGAGAACCCACCTGCTCTCTGACTCCAGCCCTGACACACAGCCATATTTAAGGAACACATCTGTCCAATCATTGACCTGGGTAGATTAATGTCAAGCCTGAGATTTCCAGCCTCACCCCAGTACAACAATGTCAGATGGCACCTTCTTAGTCGGACAGAACAGAGTGACACCAGGGCAAAGGAAACCTTATGCACTCCTAATTTTACAATCCACCACAAGGAAGTAAGTTACTGGAACCCTCCTCTTCCCCAGGTAATCAGGTAATTGAGGGCTCAGGTGGTAGAGCCCTCAATTAGCATGCACAAAACCTTATGTTGTATCCCCTGGACCACATAAACTTGGTAAGGTAGTGCATGCCTGTCATCTTAACACTGAGAAGATGGAGGCAAGAGGTACAGAAGTTCAAGGTCCCCCAGGACTCCATAGTGAGTTTGGGTCAAAGATCCTGTGTCAGATGATGATGATGATTGATGATAATGTCTAATATCTTCCTTGTCTGATTTTCTTAATATTTTTAAAAATTTTGGGGGGGGTGCTTAGACAGGGTCCCACTATGTAGAACAGGCTGCCCTCAAGCTGAGAAATCAATCTACCTCTGCCTCCCAAACACCAGGATTAATGTGTACATTACCAAACCCAAGTCTATAGATACCGAAGGAAGCCAAAAGTAGCTGTTGGATCTATAGTTACAGGTGGCTGTGAACAACTTGAGTGCTAGGAACTGAGCTTGAATCCTTTGAAAGAGCAGCAAGCGATCTTAAGCATCAGGCCATCTCTCTAGCCTTGATTTTCTTTTTCTTCAAACTGATAGGGTAGTGCCCACTGTAATCTCAGAACTGTAGATGTGAGACAGGAGGACTGTGAGAGTTTAAGGCCAGCCAAGGATGGTGGTAACCCCAGCAGCACTCAAGGATCCCTAGATTCCAAACTGGCCAAGGACAAATAGCAAGACCCTCAAAAACAAAACAACAACAAAGCAAAACAAAACCAGGTGGTCCTACAGACCCAGCTACAGTGGGAGATCAGTGGAGCCCACGCTTTGAAGACCAACCTGGGCAACAAAGGAAGATCTTGTACCCTGTAGTCAAAAGCGGGCAGAGACAGAAAAATGGACTCCCAGACAGCCTGGGTAACACAGGAGGAAATTAATCAAAGCAAGTGAGAAGGTGCAAGTAGGAAAGTATCAGTATATCTTGGGGCTTGCCTAACAAGAGCAGATCTCTGAGTTCTGCACTCAGCATCACTAAAAAAGGGAAAAGAGGCCGGGCGGTGGTGGCGCACGTCTTTAATCCCAGCACTTGAGAGGCAGAGGCAGGCGGACTTCTGAGTTCCAGACCAGCCTGGTCTACAGAGTGAGTTCCAGGACAGCCAGGGCTACACAGAGAAACTCTTGTCTCGAAAAAAACCAAAAAAAAAAAAAAAAAAAAAAAAAAAAAAAAAAGAAAGAAAGAAAAAGAAAAAACACTTCAATGTGAGAAGGGCTTTCTTTGCTAGCTGTTAACTTCTGTAATACCTCTGCCCTGAAGAGATACCATAGGACTCAGAAACACACTGCATGGTGGTTTCCACAGATTCAAAGCTGAGCATTCTGCTCTCACTGACTACCCCGGATTCTCTGGTTTCTTGGCCACTTGCCAGGAATCAACTACTGCCAACAGCCATCATAAACCTCACAAATGCCACAGAGCCTCCCAGCCTCTGTTTCCAGGGAAGAAACAGAAGCTAGGTGAGGAAGTTAGAGAACCAGTGAGGTTTCACTTTGAAACCTCCCAGAAATAAGGCACCCAGACTCCCAATGAAACGGGCTGCAGCATCAAGGGGTATCCTCCAGGAAGTCCTATGGTGTTGAGGCTTGTCTCCTAGTCTGCAGCTGGGCTGGCAGCTCAGTGAAAGCCACCATTCTGCTCACTTCCGGATTGGTGACACCCAGCGCTCACTTCAGGGAAGCAAGCACTGATGAGGTTTTTGCTGGCAAGGAAAATTACATCAAACAGCAAACTTCACACTTACAATTTCTAAACTTAAACTAAGTATTTGTTTAAGACAAGGTCTCCCAGGCTCTTGTATCTCATTCAAGCATCAAACTTTCTATGTAACCAGTAACTCCTTATCCTCCTGCATCAGTTACACTGAGTTTATACTGTGCTAAGTACTGAATCTAGGGTTTTGTGCATGCTCTGCTGTGTTCTAACAACTGAGCTAACATCACCAGCCCTAAATTATTATTACTATTATTAATTTTTTTTTTAGGTTTTTTTCTAGACAGGGTTTCTCTGTAGCCCTGGCGGTCCTGGAACTCACTCTGTAGACCAAGCTGGCCTCAAACTCAGAAATCCGCCTGCCTCTGTCCCCCAAGTGCTGGGATTAAAGGCGTGGGCCACCACCGCCTGGCCCTAAGTTATTTTTTTAAAGGTAGGACGGGGTGGCAGGATGGCTCAATAGGTTTTGCTGCCCAAGCCTAATGGTTTGAGCTCAATCCCCTGACGCACATGGCAGAAAAGGGCAGACTGTTGATACTCAGCTTCTGACCTCTACACACACTAAACACCCACACACATACAGAATAAATAAGTAAATAAATGACAAATGCAAAAAAAAAAAAAAATTGCTTTTAAAAAGCATTCTATCTTGAGGCTGGAGTTTGATGGCTCAATGATTAAGAGCATTGACTACTCTTACAATTCAATTCCCAGCAGCTCACAATCATCTCTAACTCTAGTTCTAGTGGATCCTAAACCTTCTTCTGGCCTTCTTGGGCACCAGGAACATACATGGTACAGAAGCATATATAAGCCAAACACCCATATGGTGGCTATTCTTGGTTGTCAACTTGACAACAATGCAGAAATGAAGAGCATACCTGTGAGAGATTCTTTTTTTTTTTCATAGTTTGAAGTGAGTGAATCCAATTCTAATCTGAACCTTTGAGAGAAAGCTCAAGCCATGCCCTTGATCCCGACTTTTTCAAAGAGGGAAGACATGCCTTTAATCTGGGCCTGTCCTGCTGGGAACTTATTTAGGACAGTGGAAGAAGGAAGTTTTTGCTCTTTGCCTGCTTGTCCTTGCCTTGCTTGCACATCCACTCCTTCTCTGGCATTGGAGCCTACTTCAAGACTCCAGCACATACTAAAGACCAGCTGAGATACCCAGTCTTGTTGACGGAGCAACTACTGGATTCTTACTCTTTTCACTCACAGCTAACCATTGTTGGACAATTTGGACTACAGCCAGATATATAAAGAGGGGTAGGAGGGAGAATCATTCTATAGGTTTTGTTACTCTAGAGAATCCTAATGCAACCCATACCCATAAATTTTCTTTTAAATAATTAGTATTGAAGCAGGGTCTCTATGCAGCTGTGGTTATCTAGAAACTCACTCCATAGACCAGGCTGGCCTTAAACTCAAGGTTCTGCCTGCCTCTGCCTCCCAAATCCTAGTATTAATGGTGTGTGGAACCACACCCAGTGGCATATACCACTCCAGAAGCAGAGGCAAGCGGATCTCTGTGAGTACCAGGCAAGCTAAGACTATACAGTGAGATCTTATATCATTCAACCAATCACAAATCAATTAATAAATAAATATAATTTAAAATAATATTTTAGTCGGGCGGTGGTGGCGCACCCCTTTAATCCCAGCACTTGGGAGGCAGAGGCAGGCAGATTTCTGAGTTCGAGGCCAACCTGGTCTACAGAGTGAGTTCCAGGACAGCCAGAGCTATACAGAGAAACCCTGACCACTCCACCCCCCACCCCAAAAAAAGCCTATATTTAAGGGGCTGGAGAGATGGCTCAGTGGTTAAGAGCACTGACTGCTCTTCCAGAGGTTCTGAGTTCAAATCCCAGCAACCACATGGTGGCTCACAACCATCTGTAATGAGATCTGATGCCCTCTTCTGGTATGTCTGAAGACATCTACAGCGTACTTACATATAATAATAATTTTAAAAAGATCTTTAAAAAAAAAGAAAGAAAGAAAATAAAGAAAAAAAATATTTTAAATGGTGCTGGAGATGCAGTTCAAACGTAACAGTACTTGCCTAGTGAGACTGAGAGCCTAAGATCTCATCCTTAGAACCTCAATAAATAAAAACATTTTATGCACTTGACAACCTGATGTTGATCCCTAGGACTCACTGGAAAAGTTGTCCTCTACATGCCCTCCCACAATAACTAAATGTGTGTAATTTAAAAAATAAAACCACCGAGCTGGTGAGATGGCTTAGCAGGTAAGAGTACTGACTGCTCTTCTGAAGGTCCTGAGTTCAAATTCCAGCAACCACATGGTGGCTCACAACTACCGTAATGAGACCTGACATCCCCTTCTGGTGCATCTGAAGACAGCTACAGTGTACTTATGTATAATAATAAATAAACCTTTAAAAAAAAAAAAACCACTTTACTAATGGCAACACAGAAAAACGTGTGATAGCAGCTCTTTTTTTTTTTTGTGGGGGAGCAGAGAGTTAGAAGTTTCATTATATTGCTAAGGCTGAACTTACAATCCCCCTGCCTCAGCCTCCCAAGTGCTGGGATGATGATTAGTGTTCACCATGTGCATGGCTAGAAGTCTTCCTTACGTACTCATGTACCCTTTACAGGAATCTATCCACACTCAGTGATACAGCACTACACACAATGGCTGAGGTTGCAAACAGGAGCAGGCCAAGACACTGGACATTACAAAGAACACCTCACTCATCAGACTTCCACCCCATACAGTAGTCATTCCCCAGCTCCCAAAGAGGCTCCTTACTTCTTATCCTCAACATCCCACAGGGAACAAATGCCCCAGTGCTGTCTGCAGCAGGAAGGAAACCCTGACTTCCCTGCTATTTCAGTTATATAAATCAACATTTCCTCAGCTGGAGCAGGACAGAGGTAATGTTTGGACCCACATGCATTTCAGCACTGCCCACCAACTGATAACCACGTTACATTACGCTGAATAAAAAGTACCTAGATCAATACAGATTCTAACGACTCAAGGCTTTTTATTGCTGTAAAGATCCGTAAAACGGAAAAAAAAAATTGAAATTTTTCCTGTTAGATAAACAGATATAGTAGAGGGGCCACCATCCACAAGCAACATCTGTGGCTCAAGAGACAGTGTAATTTCAGGAGAAGAGTAAATTCCCTAAGTTGATTACTTTACACACACATACACACACACAAATAAGTAAGTTTTTAATTAAATAAATAAAAATAAATTAGCACCAGGCAGTGGTGGCGCATGCCTTTAATCCCAGCACTTGGGAGGCAGAGGCAGGTAGATTTCTGAGTTGGAGGCCAGCCTGGTCTACAGAGTGAGTTCCAGGACAGCCAGGGCTACACAGAGAAACCCTGTCTCGAAAAACCAAAAATAAATAAATAAACTAGCTTGTATAATGGTTCATGCCTATAGTTCCAGCACTAGGGAGGCTAAGGCAGAATTGCTATGTGTTTGAGTCCAACCTTGATGACACAATAAGCCCCTGTCTTCTAGCCCTAAAACCTAGGTTTAAAATGCCATGAACACTCTAATCTCAGCACTGGGGAGGTGGACACAGGCACATCCCTGGGGCTCCCTGGCCAACCAAGACCACCCTAGTGTGACCAGTGAGAAACCTCATCTAAAATAAGTAAAAGTTGTTCTTTTTGTTGTTGTTCTTTAAAAATTTATTTATTATTACATCTAAGTACACTATAGCTGTCTTCAGACACACCAGAAGAGGGTGTCAGATCTCATTACAGATGGTTGTGAGCTACCATGTGGTTGCTGGGAATTGAACTCAGGACCTTCAGAAGAACAGTCAGTGTTCTTAACTTCTGAACCATCTCTCCAGCCCAAAAATTGTTTTTAATATATCAAACCAAAACCTTTTTCAAAGTTTAAGATTAGTAGGCATTTCTTAAAATGTTAAAAGACTCAAGAGGCAGAGGCAGGCAGATCTCTGAATTCGAGGTCAGCCTGGTCTTCAGAGTGAGTTCCAGGACAGCCAGAGCCACACAAAGAAACATCCTGAGGGAGGGGAGGGCTTAAAAGCCAAGTCAAGCCAGGCATGACTTTAATACCAGCACTTAGGAGGCAGAGGTAGTCAAGGCTGGTCAAGTCTACAGATTAATACTCTGTTTACATAGATAAAATGACAGACTGACAATCCTCATTTTATGATACTGCCTCCCCCTCCCATAAAAAGAGGCCAAAGTCACTAAACATACTGTTCTATTTCTGTAGTTCCAGCATTAAGGATAAGTGATGAAGGGCATTCTGGGCTAAGTGTGCAGTTTAAAGTCAGCCTGGGCTACTATAAAAGACTCTGACTTTTTTCCAACAAGGGAGGGCCTGGTTCAGATTTTTCACTCATTATTTCCCCCCTGGGTTTTAGCCATCTGTTGCCACACTATTCACCCACCATGATTACAGGGCTTTCACTAATTACTAAGAAAAAAACCCACTAAAAAACGAGTATCCTATGTGGGCATGGAGACACATGCCTGTAATCTCAGCACTCAAGGTTCCTAAGTTAGAGAATCCTGAGTCTAAGGTCAGTCTGGGCTACATAGTGAGTACCTATCCCAAAAAGCTAAGATGAGTATGCAACTGTCCTGCCCTCTCATTCCCAACCCATCTTGCCCTAGTCTTCTCTCAGCCCCAGAAGTGGGGTTAGCACCTCAATCTCTAGAGCTGAATCCCAGAGCTCAGGGGACTTCCAGTCTCCTTGTGGGCACTAAGCCACACAACTGGTCGTCTCAAAGTACTATTATTATGTGTAGTTAAATGCCTTTGTACAACACTTTTCCATCTTTTGTTCCCAAATCTGACCATTACCACAAAAAGGTTCAATTTTCAAGATTCTGCTGCCCACCAGGTAACTGTTCCACATCCTATACTGTTTCAAAACAGGATAGGATCCTTTAAGATTACAGCTCACCTACTTTTTGGCTTCCCACAATTCTTCAAGTTCATTATCTTCTATCTTGCCTCCAGTCTAATTAGTTATGCATCTCTCTACTTGCCCTTCACTCACAAATTACCCCATTTGACAGAGGGAGATGCCATGCCAAGGCCAAAGCAAACACATAGCAAATCTTTCTCACATCTGGTAACAGGACACAGAAAAACTGAAAAACTTCCAACATTTGTTTCTCTCTGAGGATATTTAGCTTTGGCAGACTATCTTTTCATCTGGGAGTCCAGGCCAGGGCCCTAACCAGGGCCCTAACCTCATGAGCATCATAAGCAACTTGTGCTGACCATCTAGTCTATTAACTCAGGTTCACTCTTTCCCTCAAGTTCCCTCAACACCTCCTGGCAGCAGTGTGCTCCAACCTTTAGTATCATGCTGAGTTTGCTATAACTTGGTAAACCACACAACTAGGACAAACATGCCCTTTAAAGCATCAAAAGGGACACCTCCAGAAAGGAGGCATTACTCTGCTATGATGTGGGTGTGATTTAACCCCCCACCCCACCCAAACAGATCACAACTGTGCTGTTATTAGGTTAGGAAGCCAAGTGTGCTGGCATTGGTCTTTCTTCCCAGCATTGGGAAGATGGGAAGCAAGAGATCAGCAGTTTGAGGACAGTCTTGTTACAGAGCAAGCATGACTCCAGAGGCTACATGAGCCCTTGTCTCAACCACACCCTTCCCCAAAAAAATGAGGGTGGAATTTAGCCAGGCTCTAAGGTGTTTAGACATGAGTCCATAGGTAATATCTGTTGCTCAGGAGTCTGAAGCAGAAGGATTCCAAGATCAAGGCCTTCCTGAGCTAGAGTGAGCTCAAGGTCAGACTGAACAACATATTAAGATTCTATCCCACAACTACAATAAAAAATTGAGGGTGGAAGGTGGAGAGATGACTCAGTAGTTTAGAATACTAGCTGCTCTTCCAGAGGAGCCAAGTTCAGCTTCCAGCACCACATAGCAGCTCACAACCACCTCCAACTCCAGCTCTAGGTATCCAACACCCTCTTTTGAGAATATATCAATGTGATGCACATATGCAGGCAAAGTACCCTACTCATAAAATAAAAAGTTAAAATGCTTAAAAAACTATTTAAAGCCAGGCAGTGGTAGCACACGCCTTTGATCCCAGCACTTGGGAGGCAGAGGCAGGCGGATTTCTGAGTTTGAGGCCAGCCTGGTCCACAGAGTGAGTTCCAGGATAGCCAGGGCTACACAGAGAAACCCTGTCTCGGAAAAACCAAAAAAAAAAAAAAAAATTTAAAGACTGAGGATATAGCTCAGTGCAACTGAATGGTAAAAGCACTTGCTTAGCATGCATGAGTCTGGGAACAATAACAAAGATGGGGTTGGCTTTAGAATTAATGAGAACTAATCCTTAGGGTGAAGCCTCCTTGGCTAATCTGGTAACCTTTTGAGAGAAGGGCTAGAAGGCTGGAGAAATGGCTCAGCACCTAAGAGCACTGACTGCTCTTCCAGAGAAGTTCTTGAGTTCAATCCCCAGCAACCACACAGTGGCTCACAACCATCTATAACGGTATCCAATGCCCTCTTCCTGTCTGTCTGAAGAGAGAGACAGTGTACTTACATATATACAATAAATAAATCTTTAAAAAAAAATGGGATGCACTAAAAAAAGAGAGAGAGAAGGTCTTGAGAGATAGCTCAGCAGTTAGGAGCACTTAACTGCTCTTACATAGAACCCAGGTTCATTTTCCAGTACCCACAGTTCCAGAGGATCCAACTCCCTTTTCTGATGTCCTCTAATTTATATACACACAAAACACACATATATAAACATTAAAAAAGAAAAGAAAGGGCTGGTGAGATGGCTCATCGAATAAGAGTACTGACTGCTTATCCAAAGGTCCTGAGTTCAAATCCCAGAAACCACATGGTGGCTCACAACCACCGGTAATGAGATTTGACGCCCTCTTCTGGTGTGTCTGAAGACAACTACAGTGTAACTATTTATAATAATAAGTAAATCTTAAAAAAAAAAAAAAAAACTGGGCATAGTGGCATGCCTTTAATCCCAGCAGAGACAAGTAGATCTCTGGGTTCAAGGCCAGTCTGGTCTACAGAGTGAGTTCTGGAACAGAAAAACTCTGTCATTCATTCATTCATAGATAAATAGATAGATAGATAGATAGATAGATAGACAGACAGATAGTCAAGAGCTCTTTTTTTATCTTCTGGGTTT
>NW_022196905.1:208849046-208870838 GCF_008632895.1 Mastomys coucha
GACCAGGCTGGCTTCGAACTCAGAAATCCACCTGCCTCTGCCTCCCAAGTGCTGGGATTAAAGGCATAGCCACCACTGCCCAGCAATAAAGCTCTTTATAAAGCAGCCTGACTCAATCAATTTGTTACAGTAACAAGAAACAACTCTCTTCTGATCCTAAAAAAAAAAAAAAAAGAAAGAAACAACTCTCACTTTAAGTACTTACCTCTTTTTTTAACACTAGATAAGCTGGGTTTTCTTTCAAGTGATAAATCTATGCATGTATCTCATCCCAGGACAGCCTAAACCCCAAGCTCCTCAGCATCCCTCCTCTTCACTAAGAGCAGTATCTACAGATGACCAGCAAGAAGCAGTGGAAAAGCAACAGGTCTGCAGCAGCCTCCTGCCTGGACTTGACTACCCCAAGAGCTAAGGACCCAGGGAACTCTCCAAGTGCTTCTCCACAGAAGAAAATAGCTCGAGTTGAAACTTGTGTCCACATGGTCCACTGACAGATTTAGAACTCAAATTATAGCCTCAGCAGGAGTCTTCACAAAAGGCTCAAATTAAGCAAGACCCGGATGGAAAGGGAATGGGAGAGACTGCACTAAGTCAAACTAGAAAGAAAAGTAAAGGTCGAGCTGAACAGAGGGACACAACTTGTTGAAATGCTAAACCGAACAGCTCACCCACTTTGGTGTTCAGCTCTCTTGATTCCCAGCCTGAAACCAGCCTGTGGACTCGAAGTGGTTAAGGCTTACTCAGGTTTCAAACTGAGTTCATTTCTGTCCTGTGGACCATCTCTCAATGCCAGCATTCATTTCCTTAGGCTCCTGAGAGCTCTGCCTTGGCAAAGCAGATAAAATTAGCTACTGCAGCGACTTGGAATCCAGGGTGGGCCACTAAAAAAATACATAAAGAGATTTGTAAACACCAAAGAAAACCTTCCTTTGGGCCAGGTTAAAGTCACCTAAAACTTATAGAAATGTAGTTATGTCCTCTGTCTCTTGCTCCCATAGCACCTTTTCCAGACCTAGGATGATCCATTTCCTTCTTTTGTCCTTTCACACCAATGTTACAACCTGGGGCTCCTCTTTTGATCAACGGGTAAATCAGAGGCTCGAGGCGCAGGAAGCCATGAAAGGGCAAAGGAGTACTTTCTTCTCTTTTCTTCAGGAAGGGAAGGTCCTGTCTGCAGAGAGGACTGAGGGACAGGACAGGAAGTGGGCTCGCCCCAGAGGCTTGACCTTGTGATAATAGGGAGACAATGTTTCTGCCTTGTCTCTCGGTGCCCACAGTCTTCTGACACTGGCCTCGAATGTCAGGAAAATGTAATACAGTATGGGACATTGCCCACCTACAATGCCAGCACTCAAGAGGCTAAGACAGGAGAACTATCAAAAGTTTGAGGTCAGGGTGAGCTATACATGGTAAGACCCTGTACTAAAAAAGAAAGAAAGTTGGGTATGGTGGCCCATGACTTTAATCTCAGTACTTTAAGAGTCAGAGGCAGGCAGATCAGGAAAATCTCAATGAGTTCCAGGCCAGCCAGGACTACATAATAGAGATCTTGTCTCCAAATAAATTAAAAAAAAATAATAATATAGTAACACACCTACAAACCCCCTCAAATCCCAGGACACTGGAAGACATGAGGGGGGAAATTTTTTTTTTTGTTTTGCTTTGGCTTTTTTGTATATAGGTCTCCTAACTTTCCCTCTAGCCACAAAAGTCCTCTAAAAACTAAGATAAAAGTCATGGGGAAAAAAAAATTCAACACTCTGGAAGCTTAAACAAGATGACTCAAGGACAGCCTCGCTACATCCATGGGCACTTTGAGAGCAGCCTGGGCACTGTGAGAGCAGCCTGGGCACTTTGAGAGCAGCCTGGGCACTGTGAGAGCAGCCTGGGCACTGTGAGAGCAGCCTGGGCACTTTGAGAGCAGCCTGGGCACTTTGAGAGCAGCCTGGGCACTTTGAGAGCAGCCTGGGCTATAGTGAAAGACCCTGTCTAAAAACTAAAACACAATGATGACTGAGAAACTCCAAAACTGTCATGAAAGAAAACTAAAGGAAAGAAAATGTCTTTCCCTTCACAGCAGACTTGGACGGCACACAGAGAGAGTGGGGTCTTGAAATGAGGCACTCCAAGGCTAAATGAAAAGTCTCTCCCACAGAAATGAAGGAAGGGAATCTCAAGAAGGGAGAAATCCCAGGCAAGTGGGAGCTCCTATGCTGCAGGACCCCCAGGAAAATGAGGAAACCATAGCACTTCTTATAAGGAGAAGGGATACCTAACTAAAGTGGGGTCAAAGGCCAGGCACAGTGGCTCATACCTATGATGCCATCAGTCTTCAGTCTGAGGCAGGAAGATGACCATGGATTTGTAGCTACCCTGGGTGCAATGTGAGTTCCAGACCAGCCCCTGTGAGACCCTGCCTCAAAAAAGAAAGAAGGATGCACGCCTTTGGTCCCAGCACTGGAAAGGCAGAGGCAGGTGGATCTCTGAGTTCCAGGCCAGCATGATCTACAGAGCGAGGGCAGCCAGTGTTGCACAGAGAAACCCTGACACACACACAAAAAAAAAAAAATTCAAGGAAAATCTTGCTAGAAAATCTTAATTCGGGGATAGCCTAAGGTATATAATGTAACAAAACTGAGTCTCAGAACAATTAAAAATGTGGAGAGAGCAGGCAGGACATAGGCCTTTAATTCTAGCTCACAAGGGCCTCTGCAGGCAGATCTCTGAGTTCAAGACCACTAGTGAGAGTTACACAGAGACACCCTCCCACCTCCCCACCACCAAAAAAAAAAAAAAAAAAAAAAAAAAAAAAAAGAATGTAAAAGCTTGCTAAAAAATTAAGGACAGTTCAGAAAAGTGAGGAAAACCTCCAAGGAGCATTTCGGATTTGGGAAAACTTGGAAAAAGAAAGTCGTCACTCAAAATAAGGACAGAAAACCAGTTAGAGAATCTCAGAGAGGGGATCTGTCAAAAAAAAAAAAAGGAAAAACAGAGAAACAACCTCCCCAGAAAATAGTGGGAGGAGGTTCCCCTAGAGGCAGGGTGATCTCAGAGACATCCTTCATAGGAGAGGTCCTCAGAAAGATAGTGTCTCCTAAGGGAAGTGGAATGTTCCTGAGGGAGGAATGGGGGACGCTCATCAGACAAAAAGCCACCTTTTACAGAAGCAAGGGGCTGCGGCCAAAGACCTTGGAAAGAGGGGTGGGGGGGTGGACGGGGACTCAAGAGAATGACCACAGACCCTCAAAGAGGCAGGGTACATCTGGGAGGTAAGGGTCTCAGAAACAGGGGCTCCCCTGGGGAATTCAGGTCTGAAATAGGGTTCCTCTCAATAAGGCAGATGCACCCGAGAGACTCCCGAGAGAGTTGTAGGCTCTCTCAAAAAGAGGTTCTCCCTCCCAGATAGGAGTTCACGGGCGGGATCGGGAGGGTTGGGGGGGAGGGAGGATGCAGATAAACGAGGGTCCCCCAGGTTAGATCCCCCGGAAAAGTTGAGTCTGAAAAAGGTAGTGCTCTCCTCCCCGAAAGGGGACACTCTGAGCGACACAGGACCCCCCCCCTTCCTAGGGTACTCACGGAAAGGCAAGGCAGGGGGACTCTCGAGAGGAGGAGCACCCTCGGAGAGGTGAGGTGCTGCCATAAAGAAAGGGCACCTTCAGACACTAATTCTCCTAAGGAGAGGGTGCTCTCGAACAAGGAGGACCCCGGAGAGGGGCACTCGCAGGCACGCGGGGCTCCTCGACAGCGGAGGGGAGCTCTCCGAGACGGGGAAGGGGGGGAACAGAAGCAGGTTCCCTAAAGAGTCCAGCCCCGCCGGCCGGCCGGCCAAGCGGAAGCCGGCGGAGCCCGGGGCACCGGAAGCTGGGGACCCCGGCAGCGCAGCGGCGCCTGCCCCGTACTCACCGAAGTTGCTCGGCTCCGCGCGATCGGCAGCTGGGCCCCGGGCCAACCGCAGGCAGAGCGCTCGGGTCCGGTCCGGTGGCGTCCCACGGCGACGGCTCCCTCGGGTGGCGCCTGGGGCGGCGGTGGCGACAGGACGACGGACGACCGACGGACCGACTGCGCGGGCGGCGCGGGGCGCGCTCAGGCAGCGAGGGTGCGCGTGCGCGCGCCGGGGCGCTGACCCCGGGCGGAAGGAGCTGCCGCGGCGCGCTCGGAGCCGACGCTCCGTCTCACTCACCGCGGCTCCTTCTCACACTGAAATTGCCCGCTTCGCAGCCCGGCTTCCCCGGTTGCTAGGCAGATTTTGCCTCTCGCACTTCCGGGTTGAGGCACGTCTTCCCGAGTGGCGGCGCCGCAGGCCAATGAAGTCCGGCCGGGGCGCTTAAGATCGGCACCCCGCGGGGGGTGTGGCCAGCCTCAGGACAGACAGTTACCAGCAGCCAATGAGCGCGTTGGCCGCTGGCCCTCCGGAACGCGCCGGTGGCTGGGACGGGCCTCGGGGGCGGGACATCATGATTGACGGACGAGCATCCAATGGGAGGATGGAGCGGGTTCCCGAGCCAGTCAACTCGCCGTGGGGGTGGGCTTTAGGTTTGGGGCGGGAACGCCGCGAGGGGTGCGGTCTTGGAGGACACGTCAATTCGTGGCCGGCTTTGCCGGGACCTTGGAGGGCGGTTCGGCTCGGCCAGCAACTGGCTGAGCTGAGGGTTCCCCGCTGTGCTCAGCAGGGGCGCCCCACCCACAATGCACCGGAGGCTGTCGGGCCTGGACAGGCGCCTCTGAGTAGACCTCAAGTGGCTGGTGACCTGGCTGGGTTCCCATGGGCGCTGGGGTTCCTACGCTGCTCTTCCAGTGGAGCCCGAGCCCTGTGGCCGTGGCCGTGGCCCTGTCCGCCGCCACCTTTTCTAGGGCGTCCCGGGACGCGTCCCCGGCCCGTTCGCAGGAGAATCTTCGGGTTCGCGTCGCTGGTCTGGTTCTGAGGACGCCGTCGGCGATCTCGGTCTTCACCTACTTTTCTGAGAATTGTGGCGTGGTTCAGCATCCCTGAATCTCCTGAATGCTCCTGGGATGCATGCACCTCTCTGAATGGAAGCCCCACCCCAGCCCTACACCTAGAGGAGAGATTTGGGGCCGGAGCCGCCCTCGATTCCCCCTCACCCTTTACTCAAGTTGTAGCCTTTTAACTTTGTTGGTGGTGGTGGTGGTTTTTCTTCGAGACCGGGCCTCATTACGTAGCTCCGGCTGGCCTGAAACTCACAACTCTCACAGCTGTCTGCCTGCCTCTCTCTGCCTTCTGAGTCCTTTCGGTTTTAATTTGTTTGGTTTGGGGGAGGGGACCTTTATTATTTAGCTTTACTCTATTTATTGGGTTTGATGTGCATGCCATGACAAGCATGTTTAAGTCAGAGGATAGCTTGAAGGAGTTGGGCCTCCTTTTCTGTGTGGGTCCCAGAGATCAAACTCAAGGGCCTCAGGCTTGGTGTCAAGAACCTTTACACTTTGAGCCAACTGTTTTGTTTTTGAGTCGGGGTCCTAGGGAATCTATGTAGAGCAGGCTACCCTCAAACTTAAAAGACTTCCCGTCCCTTAGCTTTGCTTTTTTTTTTTTTTTTAAGGTTTTTTTGAGGCAGGGTTTCTCTGTGTATCCCTGGCTGTCCTGGAACTCACTCTGTAGACCAGGCTGGCCTCGCCTCGAACTCAGAAATCCACCTGCCTCTGCCTCCCAAGTGCTGGGATTAAAGGCGTGTGCCACCACCACCGCCTGGCCCTTTGCCTTTCAAGTACCAGAATTGAAGGCATGCCCCACTAAGCCTACAGGATGTGTTTTGTCTCCTGTATCCCACGCAGGCTAACTTCAGACTTGGTACTATGTAGCTGAGGATGACCTTGAATTTTACTATGCCCTGATTAACTCTTGGTCTCTTCATCTCCACAATTTCTCTGCTAGACAGGAACTTTTCAAAAACCTTTCTGCTTCCCAACCACTTCCAGATAAAAACTAATCTGTCATCCCAAATTTCCCACATCTTTGGGCAAAAATTAAAGCAAAGGAGCTTCAACTATCTTCCCCCACTTTTTAAGTATTTAAATGCATTGCTTGTCTGTACCAAGTACAGTGCCAAAAGAAGGCATCAGATGCCCTGGGACTGGAGTCACAGACAATTAGGAACTGCTATGGAGGATCTAGGAATCGAACCTGGGCTAGAAAAGCAGCCAAGTACTCTTAACCTCTGAGCCATCGTTCCAGTTCTGTCCCTTTTAAGCAGGATCTCATGTAGCCTGGGTTGGCCTTAAATGTCCTTGAGTTATAAGTAAGGCCCTGAACCTTCCACTGGAGATCCTCAGGCATCTCCGTCCAAAGCATGACAAGCATGTGCCATCACACTCAGCTTCCGCAATCCTTGTGCTAATCAAGTAGCTTACTAGTGGAGCTTCATCTGGAGCACCATCTTATTTTCTTCAGCAGAGTCTCTTGTTGCCCCGAATGGGATTAAACTCCTCTTTCTGTTGCCATCTTTCCTATGCCAAAATGGCAGGAGTGCACTACCATGCTTGACCCCTAATTCATTCCAAAGTCTTTGCCTGATTTACAACCCTCCCCCAAAGGATCCAGCTATGTCTAAATAGGTAACCAAATAACTGAGTGACTCAAAGTCACAAAAAGGCAATGATGAGAAAGACCTTGAGCTCTGAAGATGCAAATGGTGAGCTGTGGTTGCCTTTACTCAGTACAACACGCATGGCCAGACAAGGTTACCAAAGGGAAGTTGTTACTGGAGGGATCTGGGGAGCCAAGAAGAATGCATTAAAGGGAAACTGTCCTATTTATTACCCCAGGCCGAATTATACATGGAAGTGATACAAAGAAACTGTTATACTAATGTTAAGGAGAAAGCCATCAAATATAACAATGGATGAGAACTAGAAATGCTTGTATGAGAAGGGTGGACTCATGCTTACAAGAAAGCTGAAGTTGTGGAAGAAAAGTAAGTTCAGATAGTAACAGGGATTGGGAGGGGCCATGACTTCTTGACTGATCTCAAACTGGCCCCAAATGATGAGGCCTACGCAGCATCACTGGCAAAGGAAGAAAGCCATAGTAAACACAAAGACGTGTTCCCTACACACTCTTGGCACCTCTGCTCCAGGAGCTACCACATTCCCTTAATGTTGAACCCAAGGGCTGGTAGAGCTGGAAACAAGCCAGCAGGTACATACCACTTCCTTAAAAGGCCAGTAATCCAGTAATCACCAGGCAGTGGTGGCGAACGCCTTTAATCCCAGCACTTGGGAGGCAGAGGCAGGTGGATTTCTGAGTTCGAGGCCAGCCTGGTCTACAGAGTGAGTTCCAGGGCAGCCAGGACTACACAGAGAAACCCTATCTCAAAAAAAACAAACAAACAAACAAACAAAAAAAGGCCAGTAATCACCCTCACTGTGTAAGAAATCAGAACCCTGAGCCAGGCCTAATGGTGCACATGTTAGCGCGGGGAAGCCTGAGGCAGGAGCATCTCAAATTCTAGCCCATCCTGGGTTACATAGAAAAACCCGAAATCTGTCCAAAGGCTTAGACTGGAGATGTGAACCAACGTGCCTTGCATTGGCACACAGTAGGATACAAAAGCTAGTGTAATTCCTGTCACTAGCTGGGATGCTTTGTGAGAACAAGAATCAGCCTGTTTGGGCCTGGAGAGATAGTTTAGCCATTAAGAACACTGATTCTTCTTCCAGAGGTCCTGAGTTCAATTCCCAGCAACCACATGGTGGCTCACAACCCTCTATAACTCCAGGAGATCTGGTGCATGTGGTGCACTAACATAAATACAGGCAAAGCATTCATACACATAAAAGATTTTGAATCTCCAATCCAGCAATATGTTCAAAGGTGAGAAAGCACTATGGTGTCATGGAGAGCATGCTCATATTAACAATCAAAAGTTGGTGTTGGAGAGATCACTCAGTATTTAGATCAGTTGTTACTCTTGCAAAAGACCCGGTCTTTGGTTCCCAGCATCCACCAGGCAACAAATGTGGTATACATACAAACATGAAGCCAAAACACATGAAATAAACATAAGTGTTAAAAAATTGATAACCAGTTCTCTAGTTAGTGTCCAGCTCAATGTATGCCCACACACAAATAAATGTAAGAACTAAACTACTACTGTACTGGTAAAATAATCCAAATAAATAATCAAAATTTTTGAGAACTAGACTGGGGATGCAACTCAGTTGATAGAGTGCTTGCCCAGTGTACACAGTGTCTGTTCCCAGCACCACATAAACTAGGTGTGGTTGTGCACACCTGTCGCCTCCGAATTTAGGAAATAGAGGCAAGAGACTCAGAAATCTAAGGTCATCCTCATCTTTATATAGTTCAAGGACAGCCTGGACTTAGAAAAAAACAAAAACAAACAAACAAAACACCTAGCCTTTTCTTTGTCCGAGGTGAACTCTCTTTGAAGAGAGACTCCAGGTGGATGTCCAGTGAAATTCCTGAACCTCAGAGCCAAGGGCAGTCTAGTTTTATAATAAAAACTGAAGCAGGAGCCATGTGACTGAAGGATGAGTTTCCTTTCCCTGGTGGAAGCTGATTGCATCTCTTCACCAAGGCGTGGCCCTTCCTGGGTCTGGGGAATCAACTTGGCGAACAGGCTGAGTGACATTCACGCCCATATAGGGAAGTGGGAGCTGGCCTAGGCAGCCCCACAGGCGTTAGGAAGGCGGGGCCTCTGCCAGCCAAAGACCTGCTGCTGCTCTCCTGAGAAGTCTCACACAGAGGAAGCTGTTCCAAGAGCACTGCGAGCAACCGCTGAGTAACGCCACAAACAGATAGCAAAAAGGTTATAGCCTCCAGGAGCGAGGGCCCTGCACAAAAGAGGCTCAGGAAGAAAGGATCCTGAATTGAAGGCTACTCTGAGCTACAGAGTGAGACCCTCTTTTGAGAAACAACACAAAAGCCAGGTGCGGTGCCTCATATTAATCCTAGCACTTCAGAAGAGGATCGCTGTGAGTTTGAGGATAGTCTGACTTGCAGAGGAAGGGGAGGGGAAGAAAAAAAGAGAAAAGGGAAGTGGGCTCCGGAGAGACGGCTTAGGGGCACTTGCTACTCTTGAGGGTGACCCAAAAACCCACGTAGGGCAGCTCACAGTCTCCTCTGTGTGCAGCTCCAAGGGATCCAACGCCCTCTTCTGTCCTCTAAGGCCACCTGCAAGGCACATGTGCACAGATAGACACATGTTAATAAAAATTAAATATATCTTTATTTTTAAAGAGAAAAAAATGAAGGAAGGGAAAACTATGTATGTTAACCCACAACTGTCATACCAGCACTTAGAAGGCAAACACGTGAGGATTAGGAATTTAAGTGTTATCTTTGGCTACATATGGAATTCCAGAACCGCCTAGGCTACAAGGAAAGGGAGGGGGACAGAAGGAAGGAAGAAAAGAGGCAAGAAGGGAGGGAGGAAAGAGAAAAGGGAGCTAGGTTAAAGCTATACAGAGTCCCTAAGTGGCAGAGTTGCTTAGCACAGAGCTAAGTACCACACCCTGCATCCCGACAGGCGTCTTCATTCATTAGTGTTTGCCAAGCTTGTGTGTGTATCTCCAGAATCACTGACCTACTGAAAGCAGCATCTTTTTTGAGGGTCTGTGGGCTTGGTCCTGGTTCCCTGGTTCCTTGGGGGAACCAGATCATTGTTTTGAGAGGGAAAATGATCAGGTACTACGGCACCAACAGGCTGCTGCATGCACACCTGTGCTTCCCTAGAGAAAATCAAGCAGACACCTACCTACAAGCTATGGTAGCAAACTGTGGCTTTATTGAATTAGTTTCTAGAATATACAAAAGTAAGGCCAGACTGAGCTCCGGAGCCCTTTCAGCCAAGCATTTTGTAGACAGGGACTTAATATGTAGCTCAAGTTGCCTGATATTCCTGTCTGTCTCAGCCTCCTACATATGGGATCAAAGGCCTGTGCCACCACACAAAGCTGCTGGCTGAATTTTTTTTAAATATTTAAAATTTTTAAATATTTAAATATTTATTTTAGTGTTCACCAGGCCTGGTGATCCCAGCACATGGGAGGCAGAGGCAAGGGCAAGGGAATCTGTCTCAAATATATATAATTTTTAATGATAGGTGGTGAATGCAGGCATGTGAAGGAGCTACAAGTAGTTGTAAGCTACTCAACATGGTGCTGGGTCTGAACTCAGGTTCCCTCTCCAGCACCAAGGAAACAGGGTTTTATGTAACCTAGGCTGGACTCAAGCTCTCTGTGCAGCTGAGGATGATCATCAAGTTCTGATTTTCCTGCTTTCACCTCCCAGCTGCTGGGATGACAGACTTGTGCTACCTACCATACATGGAACCCAGGGGGTTTATGTGTCAGCTGATCTACAGATGTGTTAACCAATGAGCTACGGTGACTTCTCCACCACCAGGAAGAGCATTTCTTTCAATTTCGAGTTTCTGAAAGAGAAAGCATTCTTCCTAGACAAGAGCTGCATAGGAAGGAGGAAGGAAATGACACTCAGAGCCACCTGGAGCTGAGGTTTGAAGACAGCATCACCACACCCGTTTACACGTAAACTGAAGCACAGGGCAGGCGCCTCTTTGCCTTCCTGAATGTGGGTGTGGTCCCACCTGGGGTCTGTGACACTGTCTCACTCCCTCCAGTCCCTCCTTTCCCTCCCACAGGTCACTGAACGTGAGTCACATCCCTGTTTGTTTATTTATTTGAAACAAGATCCTGTTTTGAAGCCCAGGGCAGGCTGGTGCCCTGGTGGCCTCTGCCTCCCAAATGGTATGGTTTCCTCCCTTCCCTCTCCCCCTTTAACCTTTTACAGGGTCTTCCCATGTAGCAGAGCTATGATGGCCTAGAACTTGAGATCCTCTTGCCTCAGTCTCTTGAATGCTGGTGTAACAGGGCCTTGCTGTTAGCTCCATGCATCCAAGGATCAAAGATGCCACTGAAAAGACACAAGGTGTGCCGATGCCTGCCTTTAATCCCACTCCTTTAATTGCCACACCCCTGTCTCAGACAAGCAATTTGTCTTTAATCTCACTCCCCTCCACCCCAATACTCACCCACCCACCCACCCCATCTAAAATAAGCAACAAACAAACACATCCTTGACCGAGCAGCTTAGGAGGCTGACACAGTAAGATTGCTTGTAGCCAGGAGTTTAGGGATAGCAGCATGTCCAGCATTTGGATTGTATTAAGGCATGACCTTGGAGAATTCTAGAAAGATGAAATGGCTATGTGCCATAAATCACCTCAGAGCATGGCATTGTTGCTGTCTCTGGGTCAATTTGTATGCAAAAGCTATTCAGCCTCTGGTGACCAAAGCCCATTCTGACACAAGACCTGGGGTGGGCTTTAGGAAAGTTTGCTTTGTCATCTACATTTGCACTCTAAGGACTCCTTGGTGAGAGAACCCAGTCCTGTGAATGAGGGGCCTGGGTGTAGCCCAATAAATGACTTCCTTCCATCAGGTCAGTGCCAGAGAATGTTGTTCTAGAGGCTGGCAGAGCTTCCTGGAGAGAGGAAGTCTGTTTTCCTGGGGAAGGCTTGGGGAAGTGAATAGGTAACTGGAGTCTGTGAGTGGTTGGGGGTCTGGCTCTGAGGCATCTGTATCATTCATTCACCCCTGGTGGGAAACGGCTCAGACAACTTTCCTGTGTGTCCCTGGGTCCCTGCTGTGGGATTGCACATTCTTCCAAGAGTCCAGACTAACTCAGCCCTGTCCTTTTCCGACCCATGTGTGGCACAAATAGGCCACCATCACCTACATCCTCTTCCGACCCATGTGTGGCACAGATAGGCCACCATCACCTGTTCCGCGCTCCTTGCTGTCCAGCAGCAATGATGACAGAACACCAAAACTTCTTCTCTCAACGGTTTACTCAGGAATTTTCTTTTGTGTTACAGCTCTCCTAGGTACCTAAGTGTTACAGCTCTCTTAGGTACATAGGTGTCACAGCTCTCCTAGGTTCTTAAGTGTTACAGCTCTTCTAGATGTCACGGCTCTTCTTGGTGTTGCTGCTTCTTCTTCTTCCTCTTCTTCCTAGGTGCTGCAGGTCTGCTTGCTTCTGTGGAGTGGGGCTCTGACTGTCTAGAGAGAGCTCCTTATATACCCGAGCCTGAGCTGCCAAGTCCTCCTGGATTGGTTCCCCGGCAAACCCTCATTAGCATATACCTGCTTGGGAGAGGCGCATGCGCAGTGGAATTGTCTATTGCTACAGTGTATTGGGAACCAGCGCCATCCTGGATTTTATCGTCCAAGCGGCTGCCTACAATCACCTACATCCTCTTCTGACCCATGAGTGGCACAGTTAGACCACCATCACCTACAAGCTATGGTTCCAGAACTGGGATGCAGAGCACAAAGAGGGCTCTGGATAGAGGTTGGAGACATTGTTCCTTTTCCTTGAGAGGACTTTGGTCCTCTCCCCATCCTCTGTCTTCTCAGGATGTCCCTCTAGATGCCAATGTCAATGATATGCAAGGCAATAGGGGAGTCTGATAGAAGGCCCCACTCTCACAAACATGAGGAGCAGGGCTGGTAGCTTGTGTCTACACAGTGTCCCCTCTAGAGCAGAGCCAGGAAAGGCGCAGCTAGGCAGGCTGGAGGCCTGGGCTTAGTTTCTTTTCTTTTCTTTTTTGAAGTACACTTGCTGTCTTCTTGTTCTTTCTTTTATTTTTTATTACTTTATTCCCTCCCTTTAAAAAACAGTCTCACTGTGCACCCTTGGCTGTCCTAAACCCACTGTGTAGACCAGGCTGATCTGGAACTTACAGAGATCTGCCTGTTCTAAATAGTGAGCTCCAGGCAGCCAGGTCTGTATAGAAAGACTCTATATCAAAAATAAAAATGAAAGTGTGAGCCACCACATCTAGCTTACTATTATGTTTTATTTATTTGCATATGTGTGTGTGTGCTATGACAGGTATACATGTGGAGGCCAGAGGAGAATTTACAAGAGTCTATTCTTACCTTCCACACTCACTGGTCCTGAGAATCAAACTCAGGTCATTATTTAGTTATACATAGTGGTAACTGGTCCTGTGTGTGTGCACACATATGTGCATCTATGTGTAGAGGCCTGAAGTTGATGTCACATGTCTCCCTCAATCTATCTACCCTAGAAATCTGGCAGGGCATCTTACTGAACAGGGAGCTCATTGGGTCTGCTGGTCTAGGCAGCCCACTTGGTTTCGGGATTTTCTGATTACGTCCTGAATGCTGGGATTACAGGTGGCCATGATGCCCACCTGCTTTACCTGCTTTTATTGTTCTGAGAGTCAGAACTCCAGGACTTCATGCTTTGATCTCCCTAGCCCATCTGGGACTTTATCTTTTATTTTTTTCAAGACAGGGTTTCTCTGTGTAGTCCTGGCTGTCCTGGAACTCACTCTGTAGACCAGGCTGGCCTCAAACTCATAGACATCTACCTTGTCTCTGCCTCCTGAGTGTTAGTTGGGTTTAAAGGTGTGAGCCATCATTGCCCATCCTGACTTTTTTTTTTTTTTTTTTTTTTGGTTTTTTGAGACAAGGTTTCTCTGAGTAGCCCTGGCTGTCCTGGAACTCACTCTGTAGACCAGGCTGGCCTCAAACTCATAAATCCACCTGCCTCTGCCTCCCAAGTGCTGAGATTAAAGGTGTTTCCCAGCACCCACATGCAGCTCACCACTGTCTCATGCCCTCTCTGGCCTGACACCAGGCAAACAGACACATATGTAGGCCAAACACCTATGCACATAAAATAAAACAAAAGCAAATGTTAAAATTTTAAGGAGCCAGGCCAAGGTGGCTCACATCTTTAGTCCCAGCACTCAGGAGGCAGAGGCAGGCAGATCTCTCTGAGTTCGAGGCCAGCCTGGTCTACAGAGCAAGTTTCAGGACAGCCAGGGCTACACAGAGAAAGCCTGTCTTCAAAGAAAGAAAGAAACAAACAAACAAACATAATAAAGATTTGCAATTTTCTATGGGTATATGTGTAAGTTTGTATAGTCTTCTATAAGAGCAGCAAATTTTCTTAATGGCTGAGCTATCTCTCTAGCTCATTCCTCTTCAAACTATTTGAACCAGGGTCTTATGGAGCCCAGGCTTGGGTAAACTCTGTGTAGCTGAGGAAAACCAAGAACTCCTGACCATTCTGCTTCCACCACCTCAATGTCAGGATGACTGGCTAGGCCAAGAGATATCTCTGTAGTAAAGTCCTGGTTTTGCCTCTTAGCCTCATGTTTTTAGAAATAAGACTCAAACTTATAGTCACAAATACCTTGGCCATATAGTTAGGCTCTATTTTGATCAGATCATAACTAAAGCTACCTGTTTATTTTAAGCTACACTTTGTCATGTGACTGGTTATCTGTGTTTATGTACCATGTGTCCGTGTGTGTTTGTTGCATCTCTTTTTGGCTTCTCTTCTCTCTATATAAATTTAAGATTGAGGGGTATGCATCTTTTATATTGCTAAGGACCCTCCTAATTATTATTAAGCTCAAACCTATATAGTACTTTTAAGGAAAATTCATATTGAATCTGCAGTTGTTGTTTGTTGGCTCTGATTTTATTGTGTAGACCAGGCTGGCTTAGAACTTACAGAGATCTGCCTGTCTCTGTTTCCCTGCTGTTTGCTGTCATGTAGAGTGGGCCTCCGAGCTTCCCTTGGCAATGCTCCTTCTGTGCGCCCCACCCACCTCTCTCCGGGAGGTATTTTGGCCTTGCTCAATGCAGCAGCTAACCTAGGGCATTAATTCCCATAGAACAGGATTGGGCTGACCTGCCGTGCCAGGCTTGGGAGAACCTGGAGTGGCTTGTCCCCTGCTCTGGTGTCTGGGAAGTCACCACTGGTTTCGTCATCTGCTGCTGTATGGGCTGCATTCAGCCCGTGTGTAAACGGGAGCAGGAGCTGATTCCTCCCTCTCAGCCTTTCTGCCCCTGGAAGAAGCCACAACTCTTTATGTTTCACTTTTCAATTTAGTAGGGGGAGACAGAAGTAAAAAAGATGAGGCCGTGAACTATTCCAAGGATGAAGGTGGCCGCACATAGTGTGGTGTAATAAAGATTAGCTTGGTTGCAAAAGGCTTGCTGATTAAAGAGGGTATGGGCCTGGAGCTGGTCTTAATGTACAAAGACAAAACCCACAGAAAGTCTGCTAAATACAAAGATAACCTTCCTACCTATGCAGATTCAAAAACTGACAAACGAAAAATATCAAATAAAACACTGTATGAATAAAGCGTCCATTATATGGGGAACCCAGAAGAGCCAACGCTGACATAAAGGAGACGCTTACACCTCCAGTTAGAGACCAAATGAGAGAGAAGAAAGGCAGCATGGCCCTTACCACTGGCCAATTGGAGTTTAAGAGCAGCGCAGATGAAACATAGTAAATAATAACTTAGGCTTATCAATAGAAAAGTAGGCCAGGCAGTGGTGGCGCACGCCTTTGATTCCAGCACTTGGGAGGCAGAGGCAGGCAGATTTCTGAGTTCAAGGCCAGCCTGGTTTACAGAGTGAGTTCCAGGACAGCCAGGGCTATACAAAGAAACCCTGTCTCAAAAAAACAAACAAAAAAAACAAAAAACAAAAAAAAAAGAAAAAAAAGAAAAAAAAAGAAAAGAAAAGAAAAGTAGATTCTAATCTGCCCAGGTCTAGTGCTAATTAAGGCTTATTACAAACATGGCGTGTGTGTGTGTGTGTGTGTGTGTGTGTGTGTGTGTGTGTGTGTGTGTGTGTCTCTTTTTGAGACAGGGTTTCTCTGTGTAGCCCTGGCTGTCCTGGAACTCACTCTGTAGACCAGGCTGGCCTTGAACTCAGAAATCCGCCTGCCTCTGCCTCCCAAGTGCTGGGATTAAAGGTGTGCGCCACCACTGCCCAGCCTCATTTTTTTTTTAAAAGATTTATTTAATGTATTTGAGTACATCACTGCTCTCTTCAGACACACCAGAGAAGGCATCAGACCCCATTACAGATGGTCGTGAGCCACCATATGGTTGCTGGGAATTGAACTCAGGACCTCTGGAAGAGCAGTCGGTGCTCTTAACCACTGAGCCATCTCTCCAGCTTGAGTGTGTCTTTTATCCAGAAACTAAATGGTCAAAGGCAGGATAAAAACACCAGATTGGGATTAAAAATTTCTACAACACATGTGAAGGGATTAGAGAAAGGTGGATTTGGAATGGCCTGGTTGGAGAAGGAGGTAGAAGGGGAGGAGAGGGAAAGCACCCACAAAGGGAGATGGATGATGCGCACAAGGATAGGAAAAACAGTCTCTGGAGTACACTGCTGGGAAAGTAGCCAGGCTAACAGTTAAAAGAGTAGATTAGGGGTTACCCCCGGTAACTGTCAAAGCCAAATAAAATAACCCTAATCTGAGTCCCAATTTTTTATAAGCTAGTCAGGGATAAGCTTAAATTGGTTATAGAACATATCTCCTCCTTCTCCCATTACAGCATCCCTATTTGTCTCTGATTGTTCCCATCTACCATCTGTTGGACCCTTGTTACATTTTTGTGAGTTCCATGTCCCCTCAGTTGATGAGGCATCTGCTGAGCAAACCTGATGGCCTGAGTGTGATTCCTGAAGCCCATATACAGTGGTTAGAGAGAATGGACTACACAGAGTTGTGCTCTGATCTCTGCCACACACACTTCCTCAATAACAACGTATGTATTTCAAAGTTCCCTCTGAGGGAAGGGGCCTGCTGTGTCTACAGAATTCCCTGTCATTTCCCCAGTGCCTTGGCACAGAGTTGCTCTGCAAATGTCTGTCTAGTCACGGAGGTGACACATGCTGACACCTGGGAAACCCTGGGCCTTTTCTTGGATGGTTGTAAGTCACAGGGAACTGAGAGGCTGGGACTGAACAGTCACCTGGAAGCCCTGTGGAGGAGGTCTTGGCCTGGACATGTCTGTGCTGCGGTGACAGAGGCAGCTCCATGCTGCCACCCTCATTAGCACTGACAAGAGTCCCCTAGACTTTCCGAGATTGACTCAGACTGGGGTTTGTGGCTTTGACATTGAAAAGAATTTTGTGACTAGCCAGTTTATTAATCACAGTTGTAGATTTTATTAAAGACATGTATTTTTAAGTTAGGCATAGTGGCATACACCATTAATCCCAGGACTCAAGAGGCAGAAAGCAGAAGGACTTTCTATGAAATTAAGGTTAGCCTGTTATACAGAGCAAGTTCAGCTAGGGCTACATAGACCATGTGGTAATAAATGAATTAATAAATAAATATCTTTTAAAGTTTTATTGTTATTAGCCATACATGTATGCACATCTGTGTGGGTATGTGCATGTGTATGCAGTGACCTCTGAGGCCAGAAGAGGGTACAGGGACATGTGGAACATTAGACATATATTAACAAAATAGTACATACACATACCATTTTGTCAGCTCTCAGGTTACATCTCTAAAGGTTGCTAATGAAACCCTCTCCCCACCACCCCCAAAACAGTTACATGTATTGGGCTGAAGAGACGGTTCACCAGTTAAGGGCACATACTGCTTTTCCAGAGGACTTGAGTTTTGCCTTACAACTGTCTGTAACTCCAGTTCCAGGGAATTTAATATCCTCTTCTGGCTTTCTGGGGCACTGCACGCACACGTGACACACACAAATATACACATGAATAAAAATAAATCTTTAATGCTGGGCATGGTGACACACACCTTAAAACACCGCCATTCAGGAAACATAGGCAGGGGAATTTTGTTGAGTTTCAGGCCAGCCAGGACTACATGGCGAGGCTCTGTTTGAAGTTAAAAAAACCCTCTAAATTTCTTTCTTTTCTCTCTCTCTCTCTTACTTTCTTTCTTTCTTTTGTATTTTCGAGACAGGGTTTCTCTGAGTAGCTCTGGCTGTCCTGGAACTCACTTTGTAGACCAGGCTGGCCTCGAACTCAGAAATCCGCCTACCTCCAAATTTCAATATTATTTTTACGTGTGCCTGCCACACAATGCACAGAGGTGAGGTGACAAGTTGCAGGAATCAGCCTCCTCCTTGGGGACTGAATTCAGGTGGGTGGTGTAAGCACCTTGATCCACTGAGCTCTTGAAGGCTCCTGCTCCAGAAAAGTGAGGTGGCTCTGCAGAAACCTCAAATGGGAGTGTAAATCAGTACATATACATGAGCTGAGAAGGCTCTTAGTAATTGGACTGGAATCCTGGCTTTCCTACTAGGAAGGGGCTTCAGTCAGACTCCAGAGTAACAGGTTCCTTTCCCTGTTCATGTCTCCCAAGATTTCTTTTTCTTTTTTTTTTTTTTTAATTTGTTGCCATATACCTTTCATTCCATGGCTGAAGAGGCAGAACAGGTGGATTTCTGAGTTCCAGGCCAGCCTGGCTTATAGAGCAAGTTTCAGGACAGCCAGATCACACAGAAAAACCCTGTGTAGGCTTAGATTTTTCAAAAAAAAAATTTTTTTTTCGAGACAAGGTTTCTTGTGTAGCCCTGGCTGTCCTGGATCTCTCTCTCCAGGCTGGCCTCGAACTAAGAAATCTGCCTGCCTCTGCTGGGATTAAAGGTGTCTGCTACCACTGCCCAGCTCCAAAACCTACTTTTAATAAGGGCTCTTAAATGCTTTAACCTCCCTTCTAGCCCACTACCCACCAGAGGTAGTAGAAAGGAAAGGTTATTAGGATACTGGGTAAGTGGACCTGTTTAGAAATTGTTCTTTGGAGCAAATCCAATCTGCTTGTCAGGATATACACCAGCAGTCCAGCTCAGTAGAATCAAGATAACAAACACGAATCAGCAGTGGTGGCACAGCCTAGCAGAGACAGCCAGGCCTTAGCTGAATCAGCATGATCAGTAGGAGAGACCAGGACCAGCAGGGACACCATAAGTTCTCTGCTATGCCTCTTTCAACAAAGTGAAGCACAAAGAAGCATAAGACCAACAGTGTTGCAAAGCTAGCTATGCAAGCCCCACCCCCCAAACCCCAGTCACTGTCCGTTGAGTCCTCTTTATACTCCCTCCAAACATCGTGTGTTCTCCCATGAGTGTTGACTCAGCAAACTCCACAGGAGTCTGTATCAGCTGCCATCACTCTGCTAATCAGTTTGAGTCTGAGGAAGCAGCAAGAAGTCACCAGAACACCATCATATTTTTGGTTATGAAGTTACAACAAACTGTATTTAAGGAATAGCAAAGTGTACCGATCCCATCCAGCATTGTCCATGGTCTGTTGGTTTCGTATCACCTTGCATTCTTTTACTTGCTTTAGCAAAATATCCTTTCACCTGTCCCTTTCAGGAAAACACTCCTTCATATGTCTGCCCCAGAAAACATCATCTAACACAACTGGCTTTCCAAAGAAACTATTAGTTTCCACTTCAGCCCTGCTTTGAAAAAAAGTGTATGTGTGTGTATATATGTGTATGTATACATGTGCATGTACGTTTTATTCACATTCATGTCTGTGTACCATAAACATACCCATAGACACCAGAACATTGGATCCATGGGTACTGGAGTTAGAAGTGGATCACAGAGCTACAACGTGGGTGCTGAGAATTACATTCAATGCTTTTAAACACTTCAATTTCTGTGCCTTTCTACCCTTCAGTCTGGCTACTTTGATTCTAGGAAGAGGCCTCCAGTGTCCCTGCTTAGTAGGGGCATGCTTAACTGTCTTTGGCTTCTTGGGTTTGTTCTGACCTCTGGTGGCTAATGTAGGAGAATGTCCCAGCCCTCATGGGAGAACACGCAGAGGAGGAAGCACTTCCGGGTCACAGCTACTTTGCAGCAGCTTGTGCTTAACCCCTTAGGGCAATGCCACCAGAGTGGGGAATCTAGCCTTGAGTGGCATTCAAAGCAACAGATCCTCCCCCCCCTTGCTTTTTTTGTTTGTTTTGTTTTGTTTTAGGAGATAGGGTTTCTGACTCTCTTGGAACTATGTAGACCAGGCTAGCCTCCAAATCACAGTTCTGTATGCTTTTCAAGCCTAGGGTTTAAAGACAAAGGGCACTATGCCTGCCAGACTCAAAAGAAACCTAAGACAAATCTGTGATGCTCATTAGTGCGTTCTGTGCTTTGGGTTTCCTGAGTTATAATTACCCGTGGTTCTCCCACCTGCCCCACCCTTCCCCTGTACATGGACTCCCCTCCCCTAGCATCTTATTCCCTTATAAACCTGTCACTTTGAGTATTTGTGCACTTAATCATCTTTGGTCTTACTCTCTTGGGTCCTTGTCTCTTGATCATCTCCTCTTCCTCTCTGGCTCCTCTCATGGACAAATCCAGTCTGCTGGCCATATCCCATCTACTAATCTTTCTCCCTGTTCTGGACTCTTCCAGATGCCTCTGGCTGCACTCTCCCTTATTATCTACAATAAACACCTTCCCCTCAACCATACTTTGGAGCAGTTATGGCCTCATTTCACACTTCTGATACCAAAGCAGCTAGGTTCAATGGATTCATCTTGAAGATAAAACATCTTTAGAGCTGGTTAACTTTCAGATGTTTTGTACATGTTCATGTGTACAAAAGCACGTCAGGGCCAGAGGGGAACCTTGTGTGCTCTTTTAGGTACCACCTACTTTGCTTAGGCCAGCTAGCCCCAGGACCACCTGTCTCCATGTCAATTGCTGGGACTACAAACCTAAACCATCATGCCTGGCTTTTATTTTTATTTTTTTGTTTTTTCAAGACAGGGTTTTTCTGTGTATCCCTGGCTGTCCCGGAACTCACTCTGTAGACCAGGCTGGCCTCCAACTCTGAAATCCACCTGCCTCTGTCTCCCAAGTGCTGGGATTAAAGGCATGCGCCACCACTGCCCAGTCTGGCTTTTCTTTTTAAATGTGTTTGTGGGTCTGTATGCTATGACATATATATATGTATGTGTATATATATATATATATATATATATATATATATATATATATATATATATATACAGTGAGAGGACGACTCTCAGGAGCTGACTCTCCTCTCCACTATGTTCTGGGGGAAATCCAGTTATCAGATCTAATAGCAGACTACTTTACCTCTGAGCCATCTTGCCAACTCCTATCTGACTTTTTATTTTTCAGCTTTCTCTTTATGCACACATGCTGTAAGTGTTCAGGTATGTGTAGATGCCATTAGAGGGCTGTCAGACCCCCTGGAGCTAGAGTTACAGATAGCTGTTAGCTGCCGGACAAGGGTGCTGGGAACTGAATTTGAACCTCTAAACTGCTGAACCATTCTTCCAGCTCGTTTTATTTTCTTAAAAACAAGGTCCTGAAGCCCAGGCTAGCCCGAGGATGACCCTTCCCTCCTGATCCCTACCTCTTCAGTGTTGGGATAACAGGTAGATGCCACTGTGCTTGGCTGTGGGGTGTTTCTGCTATTGGGGATGGTAGACCACTCTCTTGAGCAGCTGTGTGCATGCCCAGCCATCTTAGCACAGGCTGATGAGACTCACTTTCCAGAAGGGGAAACGTGCTGTTATAGGTGGAAATACCAGTGAAGCATGAGGATTCATCAAGCACACTTTCTCCAAACGCTGGTTGGTGAGGTAGGCCCCAGGCCCCTGGCCTGTTCTGATAACACAACCTTCAAGTTGACAAAGGATGAGCAGGCTCTACCTGAAATCTAGCTTTGGCAGAGTGTAGAAGGCAGACGTACTGGCTAGTTTTGTGTGTCAACTTGACACAGGCTGGAGTTATCACAGAAAGGAGCTTCAGTTGGGGAAGTGCCTCCATGCGGTCCAGCTGTGGGGCATTTTCTCAATTAGTGACCAAGGGGTAGGGCCCCTTGTGGGTGGTGTCATCCGTGGGCTGGAAGTCTTGGGTTCTATAAGAGAGCAGGCTGAGCAAGCCAGGAGAAGCAAGCCAGTAAGGA